>NC_047573.1:25695000-26295000 GCF_011004845.1 Esox lucius | reverse complement strand
TGGAATCATTTTAGCAATGATTTCATATGTGTTATTTCATACTTTTGATGTCTTCAGTATTATTCTACAATGGGGAAAATGCCATTGAATGAAACTGTACGTCTACAGGAAAGGCTTTGTTTTTTTAGAGGACAATGCAGTAGACGTACAACTACAAAAAAGGTGGTGAGTAGAAAGCAGAATAGTATGATAAGTGATAACCATGGTATGATAAGTGATAACCATGGTATGATAAGTATGATAAGTGATAACCATGGTATAACGAGGACCAGTGAGAGAGAAAGACAGTGAGACAGAGAAAAAAAGGCAAAGAGAATGGGAGGACTTGCAAATGTGGAGACTGGAAATAAAGTGGATTTCATTGGGATTTTCTGTCACTACACAAAATGTGACTCTCACTTGATGTTGGATAGAGTATTCCTACATCATATCCTTTTAAATTAACCACAAATAAAAAAACGGAGTTTGATTGCATACAAAGTCAGTCACACTTCAATAAATGTTGCTGCAGCCAGTTGCCTTCAGCAGCCACAAAATGTGTGAAATTAAAGTGTCACTTGAGCTCAGATTAAATACACCTGTTTTCTGGAAAGCCCTGGAATATGATAGAGAGCACATCCAAACAACAACACCCTGAAGACACAGAATTCTTTAAAACAAGTCCAGAAAAATAGCTCCGGTCAGGATTGGGCTATAAAAATGTCCCCCCAACAATCCCAAACTATGAACATCCCTCGGAGCAGTTTAATCCATAATAAAAAATGCGGACAACCACGACTCTGCCAAGGACAGGTGTCCACTGACAAACTGTGTTGTGATTGGGCAAGGAGGTTGTAGACAAAGAAGCTACCAAGAGGCCAATGATAACTCTAAAGGAGCAATATATTTGCATGGCCACGTGTCAACTATTACTCAGGTGCTTCACAAAGCTAGCAATATGGAAGAGTGGTGTAGAGAAAGCCATTGCTTATAATCTGTCACATCAAATCCTGGTTGAATTCTGCAATAACACAGCAAAGATGTGGCAAAAGGTTCTCCTGTCAGATTAAACAAATTAGATATTTTTGGCCTAAATGCAAAACAGCTAATTTTCCTGAAATCATCTCTATGGTACAACATGGTATTGGCAACATCATATTGTGGGGGTTCTTTTCATTGGGAGGGACTGGGAAGCTTGACATGAATGCGGGCAAGATGGATAAACACAAATATAAGAAAATCCTACAGAAAAAGAGACAGGGGGTGAAGACATCCCTTTCAGTAAAACAATTAACCCTAAAAACAGTCAATGGTAAAACTAAGACTCCTAGTCAAAGCCCAGAACCTGGTTCCAATTAAGTCCTGTAACAGACACTCTTATCCAGAGAAACTTGGAGTAGGGCATACATTTTCATACTGGCCCCTGGTGGGAGTCGAACCAACAACCCTATTAGAAGTGCCATCCTCTACCAACTAATTTACGCAAGGTTCTTAATCTAGTTGAGCATCTTGGTCAAGCCTCGAAAGTTGCTGTGAACCAATGGTGCCTAAGCAACTTTAAAGAGCTTGACCAGTTTTACCTAAAGAATTAGCAAAAACTGCAGAACCCAGATGTGTGAAGTAGATAGCGACATTTACCAAAAGACTCACAGCTGTAATTGCTGCCAAAGGTGGTCTTGCCAATTATTGACACAGGGGGGTGAACACTTATCCAGCCAACACATTACATTTTTGTTCATGATTTATATTACCTTTTGTCTCACATCAAAATAACATTTTCCTCCATAACTGTTCATAAGTTTATGTGGTGTTAATCGTAGGGAGATTCCCAATTGAGTTAATTTTCAATCCACATTATAACACATCAAAATGTGAATCTCTCTCTTTCAGAGTGAGACATTAAGAGACAGACAAAGGCACAGAGAAAGAAACACAGTAAGAAACACGATGAGCAGAAAAAGTAGAGAGTTTGAAAAGATAAACACACTGTTCTATCAAGAACCTTCATTTTGAAAAGTGTTCCTATATTTACAACATGTGTTCGGACATCGGTGCTCAGCTGTTATGCTCAGTTCTGACAGGTTTCTCCCTCTTGGTCCACAGTGGCAGGGGGAGACCCAGGAGTTCTGTCCCAATGCCAAGGTGGTGTTGGTGGGCTGCAAGCTGGACATGCGGACGGACATCAACGTGCTGAGGGAGCTGTCCAAACTCCGACTCATACCCGTCACACATGAACAGGTCAGGACCGACTACCCCCCTACCTTGGGATTAACATATTTGAAATGTCAGGGGGGTCAGGAAACCATGGGTTAAGCATCCACCCTGGTTGCTGGAACTGTGCCGGGAAAGACAATGGAAAGGGAAAAAAATGGCAGATCCAACGGTACAGCTTAGCCTTAGCGTGTTATGAAATATACATGGCCATGCCAGTGGGTTCGCTAAGCCGCTATAGCGTAACACTCACTTAGCATTGTCGTAAGCATGACATAACCTGTAAAAACAGGTCAAATAAAACGATACTCCATTTCCTGGCAGAAGCTTTAGCTGTCAACGAGTACAATGGGGACCACAAAGTATTGTATGTGGGCATCCTGAATGGCGCCCTCTTCACCACATGGTACACTCCTTTTGACTAGAACCCCACACGACCATACTAAGAAAGTAGTGCACTGCAAGAGGAATAGGTTACCATTTGGGACTCAGATGATGGGACAAACCGTTGTACTGTATTCCTTTATAAAACACTCTTCTTACCTATGTGACGACTGTCAGTTTCCGATGCTCCTTTTTGGATTGTCCGTCAGAACAGTTACAGTGGAGCCAGCTGCTCTTCCACAGCCCCGATATACACAAACAGGCTCACGCAGCTACAGCACTGACATGTGCATTGGCTCAGACTACACACGATGCCCTGATGCAGACATTCTATCAGCTTCGGCTAAACACCTACAAGCAGCTAGATGGAGTTAACCCGCTTTATTTACCCATGCCCTTGACAGGGAACAACAGCGAATCATGGTACTCCTTCACACCACTAGCGTCTGTTCTCAGAGCGTTCACGTTAGTAGGCTAAAACAGTTCTGCATGTTCTACTTAAAAAACACTCCCAACTCTGAAAGGGTCCCGATGACCAAATGGGCCTGCAAGGAAGGTGCTAAGGGGAGAACGACCACTTGGGCCCGTCCTGGGGGTTGGAGTACCCTCAGATAGCATGAACATATGATAACTGAATGTCTAGAATCACCAGAATTTATTTTTATTTTAACTTTATTTTAACAGGGAAAACAGACTGAGACCTGGATCTCTTTGAAACACTTTATCACATTATTCATCAACCGCTTTCTTTAACAGTTCTGTCTGCATTATGGCTAAACATGTTAAACTGCATTAACAAGGGTTATGGGGTAGATTTTAGGATATTTGATAAATAATTTTTGTGATGGGTGTGCACGTCCTAATACTCCTGGTCTGAAAATGCCATTTACTTCTGTGATGAAAGCATGGCGCAAAGCGTAAATAAGGTGGACCCACGGACGGAGACAAACTCTTGCAGTACAACAGTTTAATTGTTTGATTGTCAGAGACCTTGAGCGATAGCAGAGAGAAGCTGACTGACTGACTTGGGAGCTTGTGAATTCTAATAGTCTATTTTCATGTTAATGCCATTTCCCAGTTGACACATATCTGAAAACTACATCGAATCCCTTTTCTTCCACAAAGGAGCATAGTAGGAAATGCCCTTGGCCTGCCAGTTGGTTATAGCAGTGTGGACACGCAACAGAAATTAGTTACAACGCAGGTGGGAAACTGATCACTGCAACATCAAACCTTTTGTTAACAAAGAAGAAGAAAACATTGATTGACTTGCCAATCAGGAGGGATCTATTATCAGGTTAGGTTAATTTAATTGACTAATTTTCTTCAATCTTAACCAAATCTCCCCAAAACACATTGTGTCATCAAAGAGCCTTGATCAAAGGTCATCATTGCCTCTAATGCAAATCAAATGGCAGCAGATTAAGACATCAAACTTGCTGTCCAATCTCAAGGATGAACCACAGAAGAACCGACCCCATCGGCCATCATCTGCTTCACGTCAAAATAAGACATTTAATTGCTGTTTATTCTCTTTCTCATTCATTCTTATTACTTAGGGAATATATAGGGAATATTGCATGGTTATACTAATCATTACATTGCTGTTTTTTTCTGGCAGGTATTCATCAGTGTATTAGTGATTGGTGTTTTACCCCACACTCTTCATTCTCTTATGAACTTGTCATATTACATCACAATGCATACAGTACTGTAAGGCTTCTGAGTGTGACATGTTCTAAGCTCCAATGGGTTAGGGTTGCCCTGGAATGTCGCGTTCTAGCCTGGTATACTTCCGAGTGTGACGTGTTCTAAGCTCCAATGGGTTAGGGTTGCCCTGGAATGTCGCGTTCTAGCGTGGTATATTTCCTAGGGGTTAGAGCATCTAACCAGTTACCAAAATGCTGATGGATCAAATCCCTGAGCTGAAAGTTGAAAGCAAAATCTGTTGATATAAGCAAGGCAGTTAATCCTAGTGCTCCCCAGTTCCTCATCATGGCAGACCCCTTCTCCTCTAAAATTGAGAGGTTGCATTGTATGCAGAATCTCAGCTAGCTAACAATACTTAAAGTGCTTTTTTCACTTTTAAATGTCTGGGTTCTCCTAATTTAAAGATTTTTTTTAATAAAGGTTTAGTGTTCACTTGGCACATGTAACTTAAACAAAACTTTGTGATCAGAATAGAAAAGATGCATTCACTAAGAAGTTTGGACTTGAGCAGAGATGGAAAGGGAGAAACAAGATATGAGATGGATGAAGTACTTAGAGAGTGAGTGCACACCAGTTTTGGGGTAAAAGGTGGATGTTTTCCCTCCAGTTTTAAAAAAGACCAGAATAGTTCAGAACTGCACAAGACTTTCAGCTGTCTCTCCATTTTTGGCTAACGCACTTCCAGAGATGGTGAATTATGTGTGGTCTTATGGAGCACATAGAATGATTGCTTTACCATACCGATTTGGTTCCTAAGACATTAGCAACACAAACTGTAGGAATCCGATCATCTGTGCAGAATCACTGTAATAAATGCAGCCCGGGTTTGGACAGAACAACGGGATGACGCCACTAGTTAGAACGGATTAAAATGAACAGCACATTGATTTCTAACTGCATCATTCTTGGGGTGTTGAAGAAGTCCTGTGTGTTTGGATCCCCTTAAGATTCCTCATTAACTCACACTTCCTATAGCCATTCTCCTTGTTGAACTTGTGATTATAACCTCCAGTTTGTGTTTTAAACCCCATTTTAAGGGGGTTCAGTTGTCATTTGCTAACCAGACTCTCCATATCTCTCTCCAGGGCACCAGCCTGGCCAGGCAGATCTGCGCCGTGGCCTATGCGGAATGCACATCCAAGTACTCTGAGAACAGTGTCCGCGACGTGTTCCACATCACCACCCTGACCTCGGTAGCACGCATCCAACGGCCCCAGCTGAAACGTGGCAGTTCGCGCCGTGGCCTCAAGCGGGTCTCCCACCAGCCGCCCCGGACTGAGATTCTGGAAGAAGCCCCCAGCATGAGAAAGGACCGGGCCAAGAGCTGCATGCTCATGTAGAAGACAGACTGGGCCAACCAAACCAAACGGCATACAAAGAGACATACAAATGTAAATTACAAATTGACTTTATTTATTGTTCCGATTTTTCGGGGGTTTTGCACTGCGGGGAAATGCAGGCCATTGCAGCGGCGATTCTGATTTTACTTTTTTAAACTCTCAACCTGCGGAGAAAGAGGAACGGATGGATTTGGATTTGCTGGCAAAAGGAACGGAGTGATTGGGCAGTGAGGGGAAGTAAAAAAAAGAATTACACGATCAGGGAAGCTCACACAGAGCCTGTTGTAATGAGATGTCCAGGAATCCCTATCTGTTCTCTGTAGTCCTGTCAGTGAGATGCAATTCTGTTCATGTTTAACTTAAAAGGAGCACACAAAGATGCACTCAGTGCACTTGCTTGAGTTAGGCAATTATATTATTATGCCACTTGAGCCAATGTGATGAAGCTAAACTAAACCAAAAGTGCTTTGAAGGAGAAATATGTAATGAATCGCTCACTTTGTGTAATATTGATGTGTTTCCTTAAATTGACATTGTTCAACTCTGAACAAAATATTTCAGAGAAATCTCAGAAAGAAAAGGGTCATGATTGTGCAATGTGTCTTGCTGTATGTGTGATGCTAAAATAAAATAGCCTGCTCTGCTAAAACGCATAGAATTGATTGCTGGTTTTATGTTAACCTCACTTAAATCCTGCCTCAGGTTCCAAATACAGTGAGACTAGGAACATATATTGGTTTGCATAAATGACATGAAGAATTTGATTTGGCACCATGAAAACAGACAGCCTTGCCTTAGGTTGTGGGCCTCAACATGCCATCGCTGCATAGGCTGCCATCTTTGAAGCACTTCTTTACATTGGCATTGTTTCTCCCAGTAGCCGATTCTGTCAACCAGACATGAAACACTACCCTTCCAGGGTACACACATTTATATTAATACCACACACACAAAGACACACACGGCTGCTACTGTTAATTAAGTATCATGTTGCCAAGTCACTTTAGCCCCACCTATATTTACGCACTCGAAATAGACCTCCAAGTCCTCTTAACCCTGCACATGAACCCTGTACTAATATCTGCTGCTTATAGCCAAAATATTGTTACTCATTTTAATTGTGTACATATTTCTTAATAGTGTTAATATATTTTCTATATGTTGTGTTTATTGTTATAGTCAATTTATATCTATGCTTTTTTGGCAAAAAGGAGGCTGGTAAGTAAACATTTCACTGTTAGTCTAAACCTGTTGTTTATGAAGCATGTGACAAATACAGTTTCAATTGACGAAATCGAAAACAAAAACCTGCTGTGGACAATATGGGGTCATATGAAATTAATGTATAATTTCAGCCCTCTTATGTGTTTATAAGGGGAGTACCAGAAACTCTAATAACCTCAGCAGCTACAGTAACTCAATGTTATAGCCTATCTGGCCATGATTTTGTTTTGGGGGTGGTCCAATATTACAGACAGGTACATTTCTGGTCAACAAGTAGACCAAAATATACAGAAGAAAATCATTGGGTGGGATCAATGGAGCCCCCAATTCAGGGCGTGAACTCACAGTCATATGTTACTGCCCCCTGCCAACTGTTCCAACTGTAGAATACGAAAGGTACCAATTGTAGAGCCCCATCGGTGACACTTCATGCTAGCTGTGGTGTGAGCCAGTGGTACGTTCTTAAATCTGTTACAGTAACATAACATTAAACTTACCGATACCAACATTATTGATGCTTTGTATGTGATAAATGATCAAAAGGGAAATGATTGAGGATATCTAATTTTGCTTGTGTAATTCTGGTTCTATGTGAGAAAAGTCAATGCAATCAGTTGGACTTTTTCATGGGGGATATGCCCAGACATGCAGGCATTCCTCCACGGACCTAAGCTGGTCTACTGACCTGGGTTTGAGAAACACTGCATTGCAGCATCTTCAGCAACGTACACCACTGGGTTTTTTTCTGTCATGGTTCTATTTTGCTTCAATTGGTGCCCTAACTAAGGTCAACAGCATCATGAATTTTACCCAGTATCAGGATATTTTAGCAGAAATCAAGTTTCCACTACCAGGGGGCTAAACCATGACCACATGTGGATCTTCCAGTAGTAAACTGAACCCAAGTGCACATCAAGATCCATCCAGAAATGGTTAATAGACCAAGAAATCAACATTTCCAATGACCATTTCAGTCTCCAGACTAAAAATCCATTGAAAACCTGTTGTTCATATTAGAAGGCAGTCCATGAGCACATACTGAAGAAGGCCAAGCATCTGGAAAGATGAACAAATGGCCTCAGATCCCTTCCATTTTCCAATCATATTATACATTTTAGAAAAAGCCTAATTGCCATAATCCTTTCAAGTTAAGGTATCTATCTTTTTCCCCAAACATTTTTATTATGAAGAGAATCTGCTTCTATGACCAATTTCCCTTTCTTTTGACAAATTCTTATGATAATTTTTTTCTCATCCTAAACAAGGGTGTCCATCATTTTGGACCTTGTAGCTCAGGGCCTGATTGGTAGACCAGAATTTGTATTCTTGCTCTAGTTCTCAGAGCTTCTCTTTTGTTTCATATTCTTGACCATCCTCCACTTTTCTCTTCCTCCCTCAAGGCAGTGGATGGAGCCCCTCCTGAAAGTTATCGCCTCTGTGAGCAGTGTCATTTAGCAAAGTGACATTTCTCAACATAATTTCATCTCTATTTGGCCGGGAAGGTGAGGTTTCCCAGTTCACCTTGGGCAAAGTCGCAGCAGGGAGTTCCACTCAGCAGAGATTCCCTGTGACTTTTGCGGCATAATACATTTAGACATAGGCGGAGATGGCTGAGTATAGGCTGTGCTGTCGTTGCAAGCCACGGTCTTTCAAGGTCTAAAAGTCTTAAAGTTTTAATTCACTAATTTGAGTTTAGCAGCCCTATTCAGCTCTAAATCCTCCCATAACAACACAAGGCAAATCCACCACACTTTGTACATGTACCACCCTCCAGCTGCAGTGTAGGCTAATACAATCATAATCCTTTCATGTGTTCCTTCAAAAACTATTTGGATGACAAACTTCCAATCTGTCTTCCCTCGAGGTGGTTGTGCGTCTGCCTTTGTTGAAATAGCCTTGTTGTGCCTGCAGCCGACCTGGGTGATGTCACCTTGTCATCTTGTTCCTTTACTTTAGCCCAAAGCTAGTTGCCATGTTTAGCAGACAGTCACGACGTCTCCTATTGTCCTTGCTGCTCAAGCTTGTCCTCCACCACACTTTACTGCCCGAAGCCGTTTTTCAGAGAACCTCCGCCTGTGCAGAATTATGTCTTTGACTTTAGCAAGTCTATTCAGCTGAGAAAAATGCTCTTAAGTGAAAATTTGGAGACACGGAGAGAAAGGAGACAAAAGAAATAGAAAAAAAATCATGTTTTCTGATGCTAAATGTTTCACTACAGTGTACTCTAATGAACACCCCCTTGGAGAAATGTCACTTATCTAGTAATGAAGCAAAACTTGTTCGCTTGAGTTGGTTGAGTCACCTGCTGGCTCTGTCTAAATGTGCAGTGCATTCGCCTCCAGTCAGTCACATCCGTTAAGGTTTACCCACTAAATATCTCACCTTGGTTAGCGCTTTAGGGCTCTCACCTCTACATAGTCTATTTTTGGTCTCAGCTTTGACACTCATCCGCAAACCCTGAAGCCAGTTGCACTTCCACAGTCCTCTGCTCTTTAGCCCCGGTCACCTCCGTCCTGTGAATCATTGGCCATGCACCAACAACAAGAGGACCATGGTAACACCGTCTGAGCCTGACATAATTCCTGTCATACTTGTAGGCATTATACTTACAAGTGGTGCACTGGCAGGAAGCTGCTACTTAAGATTGTATGCATGTCTCAAATGAGATAAATAAAATAAGCCTTCATTATGTAATAAAGTACAAAAAAGAAAGCCATATAATATATATATTTTTTTTTCACATGGTGCCTTTTATGTCTCACATTGTGTGTACATAAAACGCCAAAGTTTACAGTCTGACAACGTACGTCCCTTTGAGCACAAGACTTCTTTCAAATAATGTTGCTCACTGTTATCGGCTCACTAACTAAACAAAACCATTAAAAAAAATCCAATAACACAAAGCCCCTTTAGGGGACATAGAAAAAATATCTAGGCTTAGTAGTTTCCTGTTTTTTTATTCATTCCCTCAATGTTTTATTCATTCCCTCAGATTATTTTGGCTGTTCCCTCAGATGTTGTATTTGTTCCCTCAATTGTATTTATTTATTTATTTGTTTTTCATTCCCAACTTTCATTCTCTAAGACTTCAACTTAACGTGCATATTCCAGCATGCCTTCATCATGGATCAATCCAAGTTCATTTAGTCCTACTTCTAGATTTAATATGATAAATATTGTTTGCATTTTGAGTGTTACAATCAACATCGTCCTTCGCAACTCTGAAATGGTATTTTGACCTTGTAGTGTGGAAACCAGGAAATACCAGAATATATGAAAATCTAGTTTTTGACTGTACCGGGCATTTAATAAATTATAGTTCACATTTGTTTATTTTCAGACAAAATAAAATATTTTGCTAGCACGCACTGTTACATTTTTTATTCCAAAATGAGATGGTGTTTGATTAAATAATGTCATACTATGATATTACATTTCTTTGTGATATGTAGAATACTTTTACTATGTTACATTTATTCAAACTTTATTAAACAAGCAATATTCTCATTATTGAAAAATAAATAATAATAACTGAGCAATACAATAAAGAGATACTATGTTTTATTCAGAAATATATAAGTAAAACTACTTTGTTTGGCTGTGTTCAACAGTTTTGGTATGTTAACATCTAAATGGTATGTAGGCTACCAGCTAAATGGAATTCATAACCAGTTATCAATAAAACCAATGGATTAGTTCTGAACTCAATCAATCAATCACATTTATTTATAAAGGCCTTTTTACAACAGCAGTTACCACAAACTGCTTTTACAGAAACATCCGCCCTTAAACCCCAAGTTGCAAACCACAGTAGTGTTGAATTTCAGTAGGAAAAACTCTAAGAAGGCCCGAAGTTTTGGAAGAAACCTAGACAGGACCCAGGCTCAGAGGGATGACCAGTCCTCTTCTGGCTGTGCCGGGTGAGATATTAAGAGTCCAATTGGAATAATTAATAAATGCATGTGGGCTAAAACCAGAGTCTATTTAAATTTAGAATAGGTCAGAAGTATGACCAGATGGACAAGGACAGGGACAGCAACGGGCCCCCCAAACCAGGTACTCCTCCGGTGTAGACCATGACCTCATGTCCTCCTAAAGTTTAAAATGGGAGGAGACTGGGAAAATTCTGAAAATGCATTCCTCATATCAACAACGATTTATAGTGGAGAAGGTGAACTTAGTGGGGAAGGAGAACTGACCCAATCCCCCAGCACAATAGTATAGCAGCTTAAGACCTTGGGAATGAGACGGGGGGGTGCGGTGACACTGTGGCCCTACCCGGGGGAGGCCCCGGACAGGGCCCAACAGGCAGGAAATCAATCCACCAACATTGCCAGGCATCAACCAAAGGCATCACCAACCGCAACCACCCTGAATGAGGGCCAAGTATTGCCAGCAGAGTACAGCCCAATTTCACAAGTGCGCAACAAAGAGACAACAACAAGCCAGTGACTCTTCCCTCGAAAGACATTGGAGGGAGGGCATCCCAGTGGCGACGAGAGCCCACCTGGCAAGACAGCAAGGGTGGACAGTATCAAGCCTTCTGGTCACCTTCACGCCCCCAGGCCAGGCTACACCTAAACCATGCTGTAGAGATTCATTTTTAGTGTACACTTGAAAGTTTGCACTGAGTTTGCATTTCTAACCTTAATTGGCAGATCATTCCACAGTAGTGGAGCTCTATGAAAAAAGCCCCTGCCTCCAACTGTTTGTTTAAAAATTCGAGGTACAATTAAAAGGCCTGCATCTTGCGATCGTAGGTTACGTGTAGGTATGCCTGGCTGGATCATTTCAGCAAGGTAAGTAGGAGCAAGTCCGTGTATTGATTTATAGGTTAAGAGTAAAACCTTAAAATCAGCCCTAACCCTAACAGGCAGCCAATGTAAGGATGCCAGGACAGGAGTAATGTGTTCAATTTTTTTTTGTTCTAGTTAGGATTCTAGCAGCCGTGTGCAGCACTAATTGAAGTTTATTTATTAATTTGTCTGGATAACCAGAAAGAAGAGCATTGCAGTAATCTAGTCTAGAAGTAACGAAAGCATGGAATCAGTTTTTGATAGAAAGTTTCAGATTTTTGCAATATTTCAAAGATTAAAATAAGCAACTCTTGAGACATATTTTATATGTTCATCAAAGGAGAGGTCAGGGTCAAAGGTAACGCCATGGTTTCTTACAGTTTTTTGGGATATGACCATGCAGCCGTCGAGGTTCACAGTGAGATCTGCTAACAACGCTCTTTGTTTCTTGGGTCCTAAAACAAGCATTTCTGTTTTTCTTGAGTTTAAGAGCAAGAAGTTCTCTGTCATCCACTTCCTAATATCTGAAACACATGCTTCCAAAGTAGCTAATTTTGGGGCTTCTCCATGCTTCATTGAAATATTTAACTGTGTGTCATCAACATAACAGTGAAAATGTACATTGTGATTTCGGGTTACATCACCCAGAGGCAGCATATATAGTGAGATCAATAACCTTTGTCTGAGGCCATTTGTTACCTTCACGAGTGCAGTCTCAGTACTATGATGGGATCTGAAACTGGACTGGAGCATTTCATAAATGTTATTTGTCTTCAGGAAGGCATTCAGTTGTTGGGAAACACATTTTTCTAAGATTTTTGAGAGGAACGGGAGGTTTGATATTGGCCTATAATTGTTTAATATATCAGGATTAGATTTTTTTAGAAGAGGCTTAATTTCCGCTATTTTTCATGAGTTTGGTACACATCCAAAGGAAAGGAAGCAATTTATTATGTTCAGCATTGGCAGACCTAGCACAGGAAATAGCTCCTTAAGTAATTTTGTTGGAATCGGGTCTAGCTGACAGTTTGTGGGTTTAGAACTCATTACAAATTCGGTGAATGTGTCGATCGATACGGTATCAAAAAATTTAAGTGTCCACATTAACACCTGGTCAGGGAGGTTCAGGACATTCTCAGGACAACTGAGATTTTGAGGACCATAACTATTTAAGGAGGAGTCAGTTATTTGTTTTCTAATGGTGATGATCTTTTCATCAAAGTAGTTCATGTATTCATTACAACTAAAGTGAAGACCCACTTCACTTGTTGAGCTTTGTTTTTTTTGTTAACTTTGCAACTGTATCGAAGAGACATTTTGGATTGTTTTTGTTCACCTCAATCAGGTTGGAGAAATAAGCTGATCGAGCAGACGTGAATTATTTTCGGTATTGTAGGGTACTGTCTATCCAGGCTAGTCTGAATACTTCCAACTGGTGGAGCGCCGCTTTCGCTCCAATTTTCTGGAGGCTTGCTTGAGTGCTCTAGTATTGTCTGTGTACCAGTGAGCAAGTTTCTTGTTGTGAATTTCTTTTGTTTTTAGTGGTGCAACCGTATCTAATGTATTTCACAGTGTTGAGTTTAGATCCTTGATTTGATAGTTTACAGATTTATTTACTCTGTCGTTAATGAGCGAACTTGTAAGAATATCAAGGAATTTATTTGTAGCCCGAGAATTTATAGTACGGCTTTAAACTCATTGTTTGCGGAGCATGTGGATTTCTTGTTTTAACGGTAAATGTAATAAGACAGTGATCTGATAATCCAAGATTTTGGGGGGAAATTATTAGATCTACAATATCTATTTCGTGTGACAGGACTAAATCTAAGGTGTGATTGTGGCAATGTGTTGGACCTGAGACATGTTGGATGAAACCCACTGAGTCAATTATGGCTACAAAGGCTTTTTGAAGAGGATCATTGGACTTTTCCATATGAATATTGAAATCGGCAAAAAAGTTTAGACAAGAATTCTGGAAACTCATTGAGGAACATTGTGTATGGCCCGGGGGGCCTATAAATAGTAGCTATGTAAAACGATTTTTCGGCCTGGTTCATTTTCATGAGTAAAACTTCTAAATAATGAAAATCAGTGATGTGTTTGAGAGTAAATTTATATTTACTGGCATAAATATTAGCAACATCCCCTCCTTTTTGGGATGCCCGAGGGATATGATCACTAGTATAGCCAGGAGGAGAGGCCTCATTTAAGGCAATTAATTCATCAGGCTTTAGCCACGTTTCACATAAACCAATAACATCTAGTTTACGAGCAGAGATTAACTCATTTACTGCAACTGCCTTAGGACCAAGGGATCTAACATTTAGGAGTCCCGAGGTGAGTTTGTGACCAAGGTGGAGGAAGGCTTTATCTTAATAAGGTTGTTTTTGTTAGCACTACCTTGTTTAACTTTTCTCAGCCTGGAACGAGTCACAGTGGCAATAGGTAAAGCTGTACTAACTACTCTGGCTATGCTATCGACAGACTCCACTATGCTAGCAGGCTGGCTAACAACCTGCGGCCTGACCTGCACCCTATCTCATGGTGAGGCTATAGGAGTGACTCTTGTCAATGTTCCTAGATAAAAGAAGAGCACCAGTCGCTCCTCAGCAGATCAGGCCTGACCCTATTTCTGGGAGAGTCCCAAAAAGAAAGCCAGTTATCAACAAACTCTACCTCCTGCGACGGGCAGAACTCAGTTTTCAGCCAGCGATTGAGTTGTGCAATACTGCTGTAGAGCTCGTCCCTACCCCTAGCTGGGAGGGGGCCAGAAACACCTACTCGATGCCGACACATCTTTCTAGCTAGTTTACACGCTGATGCTATGTTCTGCTTCGTAACCCCTGACTGTTTCATCCTAACATCGTTGGTGCCAACGTGGATAACAATATCTCTGTACTCTCTATACTTGCCAGTTTTAGACTTCGCTAGCACCAACCCCAGATTTGCGGCTACGTCGGTGACTCTGTCCCCCGGTAAACGGTGTACAATCGCCGGCTGATTCTTTAGTCTAATACTGCGGGTAATGGAATCGCCGATGACTAAAGTTTTTCCAGGCCACCGGTAAAAAAAGCCTGCCGATCATTCCCCTCCGAAGACGGCTTAGGCCTTGACTCCGACTCTAGTGGAGAAAACCTGTTGAAAATCTGTCGGCTCTACCAGCAACCCAGGTTTAAGTGGTCGACAGCATTTCTTCCCAGTGACCAAGAGAAAGTTCTGGCCCGGCTGCAGGAGCTGTGCCGGGGGGGCTAACAAGACTATCATTTCTTCCTGGTGCCACAGACGCAGTTTTTTCTATTTCTACACTAACATAATCCTTGCCTGACATTTGCATCAGAAGCCGAGCCTCTAACTCTGCTATCTTTACCTGAAGACGATAGTTCTCCTCCGTGTTGTAGCTACAACAATTACAGTGATAAGGCATTTTAATGATAGCGTCTGGTGTTCAGGGGTGAGTAGTTCTGTAAATTATGTCCAAAAAGAGTCCCGGTGTAGTAAAGTTGGGTAAGAGGTCAACAGATGAAAAATATGGCGTTGGTAAACTCTTAAAGTAGAATTTGACCAATTAGTTTATATAGAGTAATTTCAAAAAAAGGCCCATTTCCTGGTCATTTAGCGCAGTTATTTTACTTTGTCCTTTTTACACCTTTGGTTTTATTGAAAAATATATAAAAACACACCAAGGCTACTTTGCCAGCTTTGCTAGTTTTAGATCACATGGTAGTATGAAATGGCTGTGAGCCAGTGGCAAGGATTTTGCCACGCAGCAGTACCAAATTGCTAGTCATTTCACTGTTCGGCAAGCATCAGCTGTTGGTTGATGCCAGAAAATCAAATTTTCAGTTCAACATGGGGTGTCCTACACCCTGGGGCAACCCCCCAAGTAATTTAGAAAAATCGCACTAGGTGTGACCAAATTTCTTGCCCAACACCTAACCTGGCTGCAACTGATCTTGCTTAATTAAAAATGTTCGCTGTGTCATCACAACTTTTGGACATATTTCCACAAAATGATTCTGACCTAAGTTGATACATTTTGTTTCATCTGTTTCAATTAAGTTACATATACGTACAAGTTGTAAAGCTTTCAACTTGTTCATAGAGAAAATGTTGAATACATTTTAAATAAAGTAGTAATATGTTGGATGAGTGTGGGGAAACTGTCCCCCAGTGGCTAGTTACCCCATTTATGGTTATGCATGGCATTTGTACAATCAGTTTGTGTTTGCTAACTTTCATTAGTATTAATTACAAAAAATGTATGCATAAATCAGATTAAATTGATTTTAATGTGTTAAACCCTATTGGGGTAACTAGCCCCACTGGACCAGTTAGCCCATGGGGGCCAGATATCCCAGAACAAAAAAAAACATTTTCTAAAAACAACATTTCATCAAAATATGTATACAATTGCATCCATTTGTTTCCCTTATGGTGTATTCACCCAAGATTAAACAAAATACACATTCCATTTCTTCCCCAAAATCTTTGTCCACAAGTTAATGTTGTTTCTGAGTGGGGCGGGGGGCAGTTACCCAATGTGGGAGGGCCAGTTACCCCAGTACAAAGAAAAATAAAGTTTTTAAAAGCAACATTTCACCAAATATCTAAAAAAGTATAAATTGGATCCATTTGGTTTCCTTAAATTATTTATTCTCCAAAACTTAATCATCATAAACATAAGATGTAGGGGGGAAAAAAGTGACATTTTGTGTTCTTGGGGGGGCAAATTACCTCATCTTACCCTACATCCAGTAGGCCTCTAAACCGCAGACCCAACGTAACCATGCCAGTCCAGGACCTGGTTTCTTCATCTGCAGATTCATCTGAGACCAGCCACCTGCACAGCTGATTAAACTGGGTTTGCACAGCCGACAATTTCGGCACTAACTGTCAGAAATCATCTCGATGGAGCTTATCTGCATGTTTGTAACTAAAACTATGATCTTGACTGCAGTTCGCCGCCTTCACAGATTTCTGTGGGCAACTGCTTACCTTCGATCGCCACCTGCACCCTGGAGAAGTGTACTCTTCACAGCTGAATCCCCATTTAAACTGTATGAGACAATAACGGTAAAATCGATGAAATCGTAGCATGCCGTGTTTAAACTTTAGTTCAAAACAGGTGAAAAGACTATCTTTGACTGAATTATAAAATCTAAAAGGCGCGACATAAACATCAGGTTTCTAGATTGAATGCTTCGAGACTTTAGATAGCTAAACACGCTTTTGAACTGGGACAGAATGCGTATATATTGGAAGTCAGAACATGCTCAGGGGTTGTGTTTGTGTTAAATTAGCTACAATTAATCATTGATCATCAGTACTGAAGCCGCACACACCTTCTCAAGACGAAGGCTTTATCTACACACCCTTCAGGCAGTGGCTTTATCGGCAAGCTCACTTTCTCTCTGCTCCACACAGGCCACTCGGACACTCTGCGGCAGGACGGACGGGTGCGCACCAAGACAAAGCACACACACACACACGATTTCTCCACCCGTTTACAGCGTGCCCAACAGGACTCTGGAGCTGAGTACGGTTGGGCACATGCCACTGGATGCCATGGAGAGGGAGGTGTTTTTTGCAAATGTCTTTAAACTAAACTCACCCTCCAGTTCTTCAAGTGCGCCTTAGAGTGGGTCCATCTTTCATTTTACTCCCACCGTAAACTCCCCTGAGCCTCATGCATCTTTGATGTTGGTTGCCACTCACATGGTCATAAAACCTTCTAACAGAAGTTACCCTCTAGATAGAGACCTGTGGCCATTAGGGAATGTAAAAATGACTGTAGACCAGTGCAGATGAACCATGAAGACACTCCGTTCAGTAGGTAACTTTAAGCACAAATCTAGGATAAACTGGTCCACAGTCCCTAACATTATCAGGGGAAAGACCAAACGCAGAATTTGTACTGATGTCCAGGGGTAACTCCGGTAAATGCAGGCCGTTGATGACAAAGTGAGGACCATGGCCGCCGTGTCCCAGCGAGACAGTGAGGCATAAACAACACATGACCCCTTTAAACAGCAAGTAAAATTAAGCATGTTCAAAATATACACAGCCTGTGTCCACGAAGGCTGGACCTCTCCTGCTCGCCGGGCAACGAAAGACAACCTGAGGCACAGCTCCAGGGAGAACACACACACACAGTAACTACATAGTGTGGAGAAAACAAATGCCAATAGCAGTGGTGACAGCATAGCAGTCTGTATTTAACAGGGGAGACTGACCAGGTGTGTGTGTGTGTGTGTGTGTGTTTTGTGTGCATGATTACATGCAAATATTTCCAGTATGAGAATTTTTTGTGAGCAGTCAAGGTAGCGCAATCAAATCAAAAACTGCGCCACTCATTTGTTACAATAGTAAGAGAAGTACACACAGACACGCAATCCTAGACACACAAAGCACTTCAAATACTTCAAAGTACAAGGCAATAAAGGTTGTCATGGAAAACTGCATCCACATCTTTGATCCACTCAGGCAGGCGTACAGGAAGTAAAGGATGTTTGTTTGTTACTATGAAAAGCTGAAAAGAGTGAAAAAAAAAGCTGAAATAATACAAGGCCATAATGAAGTAGACAGTGATTCACACCGCAGCAGTCTTAGCCTATGATCGATCAGTAAAGTAAGCCCTCGGTGCAAGGCTATCGTGAAAATTGGCTTTTTTAGAATGTTATCCAGTACGAAAATGATGTTGTTGGCTTGCCCTGTCCTCTACATGCATTTGTTGCCTAAGTAATCAGTAAGTATTCAGCTGGCATTTAAGACCGAGAAATTCCAACTACCTCAGAGACACTCGTCACACTTGTTTGGCTAAGTGGCTGTGTCACACGCACACGGTCAGTAAGTCATACATAGAAATCTTACACACAAGCATCACGCCAGATGGCGTCACACTTTTTTTAATCGTTCATTCCCCCTGTGATACATCTCAACAGCAGCAGTGTCAAACACAAAGGGACGTTTGATCTTCAAAACCACTCCCTCCTCATCCACACTTCAACAATCTGTCTTGCGTTTCTTTCCAAACAGGTCAGTGTGTCAGCTGAACGCTTTCATTGAATGACCATGTCCAACTGCTGGTACAAATGTTTAACCACTGGGTTTCAAAGCTCTAACGCAGAGCCGTTAACAAACCTAAGGCCCTACTGACATCCTTTCCACTATTTGGTGGTCTAACTTTGACCTAAGTCCAAAAGACTGATCAAAAGTGGTGCTGTTTATATGAAATCCAGTACGATTTTGGACAACACCCATTCAATTAAAAGTATTCTCCACAGAATGCCAAAGGAGTTCCCATCAGAGTGCTTTCATGCAAACGACATGACGCAACAGTGGATGACTTACATTATGAGACTTCATATGGACGTGGTGTGGAGGGGATGAGGGGCCTCACCATTTGTCTATTGACCCATTTCAATACGTCCATTGACGATTGGCCCATACAATCCGTCCCGTAAACCACTTCAGTTACACAGCTATGTGCAGTAGTCGTGTTGGCAAACACTGTCGCGTTGAGACAAGTACTGAAAGAGCTCAGGCCCAATGCAGTGTTTGGCTTATACTTCTGTACAATGCATGTTATTGTCAAATACAATTGAGCTGAATCCACACGGCTCAATGTTACTCTGTTTGCCATTTAAAAAACAGCTGATGACAAGCGTTTAGGGAACCAGGACAAATAGGGTGCAACTGGCATTTCAAAAGCCTGCAAATAAGAATTGTAAGTATCTTTTTCACATAGTAGTTTTTTATTTTTGGATAATAACATACTTTTTTGAGCTGTTGAGAAGGGTTGTAAAGAAACTGATGCTTTGGTTTGGTATTAATGGAAGATTGTATAATTTTGAATCTGAATGCTAACAGTTAGTCAAGGTTTTCAAAGGGAGCCTATGTCCTAAGCCAGCTCTTAATTCACTACAGAAAGGATTTAGGAATACTGATAACTGTTATAGCAGATATTCCAAAATGAGATCAACTGGGGATCAAGTAGATGAGTCTCCCACGAGCAGTCCAAGACTAAGAGGAAAAAAAAGATAAAAAGAGACAGCAGCTGTACTAACAATATTTTCAGCAGACACCATAATTTTCTTCACTGACTAAACTACAAACATGAACACTAGGGACTTGAAGCGAAGGACTAGTAAGAGGTCTTCCAGATCAGACCATATTAGACATTACTGAGAAACATTGTTCTAAGTATATATAACTTTTTAGACATGCCTTTGCTTTATTTGACAGAAAAGTGGGGTAAGATAGAGAGGCTTCTGCTACAAGAGTGGGCCAGATTCAAACCTACACTGCAGCAGTAACAGGGCACCAGAGGAAATGGCCTGGAGCGCTGGACCACCCTAGCACGTATTAGTGAGGAACATCTGACTTCACAAAGCGCCAGAAATCAGCAAAAACCAACACATTACAATTACATTAAATATACATGAAGATGTGGAATAACCTACAAGGCAAATATGTACACACGACCATCGTGTGACTGTTCGAAAAACAATGTATCTGTTTCGTACACATGCAGTAAAATAACCCCATGACAAACACCTTACCGGGTTCCCTCGGCACTGGATAATGTATCCATAACACAGCAGACGACACTGGATAATGTATACATAACACATCAGACGACACTGGATAATGTATACATAACACAGCAGACAACACTGGATAATGTATACATAACACAGCAGACGACACTGGATAATGTATACATAACACAGCAGACGACACTGGATAATGTAGCGGAACTTGTTCGCTACAGCAATTAATAAATCAGCGACATTCGGAAAACATTTCCGACAACGCAGACGGCGGCGCTGCTGATGTTTACCCTCTGAAGCGAGGCCCAGACCAGACAGGGGAGTGACGTCCTTGAGGACTTCACCATTCCATCAGTCTACTGTTAAAAGCTACAACCCAGTGGGGTGTCTATATTACATGAGCATTATAAGAATTGGGACGTCCAGTCATCTTCGCTCATGCTAAACAGACTGACATACATACAGCATTCACATTCCTGTACAAACAAACAGACGGACTCTTGATTGACGAAGGCCTTTGTTTTGTGTCGCATATACTCAGCTACACTGAAATAGTTTCTATACATTATTTAAATGGCCATATGTGACCATTAGAGGCATTGTCCCCTTTGGGGTCCAATTATAGTCAAGCTAGGCTTGAGGCTTTCTGTCTCACTGCGTTGCTTCATGAGAACATGTTCTTTGTTCTTATGCCAGACTTTCAATTATTACCATTGTCCTGATGCAGCCACCAAGCATGCAGCCTAAGGGGTAAAGGTACATTCATTATTTTGGTCTGTTCTTTAAGAGAGGTGTACTGGCAGTATCACAACTGAAATTAGAATAATTATATAGTCCCTTTCCACTGCCATTAAGGTTTCTTTCCCACATGACACTAAGATGTGTTTCTGAGTAAATATTTTCCGGTGATTTTCAGTAATCAACTAAAAGGACTAAAGCACATTGGCATTGTTATTCTGGTACTTCCTTTACCCAGGAGAGGTACAAATTAGTTCAGTTGGAACGGTGCCATTAGGCTTTTATCTCTTCAACACCACCAGCCGCCACACATGCAACGGCTTCCATGGTACAATTTTTAGGACAACACATACCTTTAGGCATTAATAACCACCAGGTTTATTTCATCAACTAAATATTCCACACAGATCATTATCGCAACTGTGTTAGCCTGCCTAGGCATCAGCTCAGGATGAAAATCCAAGCCTTCAGATAGCACAAGTGGTCAAATTTCGACCACAATCACATCAGAACTCTTATTATAGTGGAAAAACTGCCCGAACCGGACTTCCTGTGTGAACACAGCCTTGGTCGCAGAAGTGCCACCGGCTCTACATCGATGGAAGACGGCCATCTACGGCTCAGTCCCTTCAATCTCTACTCTCCATCTCACTTTCTATTCCCAAGTCGCCTGTTCAATAATTTCATAGAAAGCTTGTTCTGGCCTGAGCATTTTCCTCCGCTTCCTCGTTTTGGGACAGTCTTGCTCAGGTTGTGTAGGGAACATGGGTCAGACAGACTTGTAGGACACACATATAGGGAGCTGTAACGAACCAGGGCCAAAATTCCAAAGAGAGTACTGGAATAAAAAAGGTTGTTGAAAGGGCCTGCCAGTGCGAGGCCAGAGAGCCTACTTTGATATTAAAATGCATGAGACCTTGAGACAGAAGGTGCACCGGGAAGTATAGGTAAATAGATACAAATAGCTTTTCCTGAAAAGAAAACACTCAGACGATGGCGGCTAAAACAAAACGTTTTTGATAAGTGGTTTTAGGCTCCCGAACCTTAAAGGAAAGCTTTTACATTTTTACTGCACCACAGAACAGTTTACAGAAGAGTTTTGCTTGGATGTTTTTTGGTAAATGCTTATGCAATGACATATGCTCTAGCCTGTGCAAATTTACTGCACAAAGTAAAATCCTGGAGACTGGTTTGAAACCACCCCCGAGAGCCCCAAGCTATGCCATTTCCTCTGTTGTTTTCATGATATGACAGGTTTTCAAGAGAGATATAGAAGGATACAGAGACACAGGAAGGAAGGCAAACTTAATCTTATGACAAACACCAGCCTCTGGCTCTCTTCAGGTGGGTCATTTTTCATTCTCGCAGAATTGTTTACAAGCGAGCCATTTTCAGATGAAAAAAAACACAAAAAAAACAATAACATTATGCACCGCACACAAGGCAAAGTTGAATCAGTAAGTGACCACAAAAGAACAACTTTATAGGAAGTCAAAGACATAAAAACATGCAGGGCAACTTCAGGTGAGAAGGTGTAAAGTGCAGTCATTTTTAACTGGTTTGTCCTAGAATGTCTTTAAAGCATATAGAGACAGCTGTTGGTGGGGCGGGGGGGGGGGGGGGGTCTAGTGAGAGCTTCTGAACCGGGGGAAACAATTTTGGGCACAAGGTCAACAAACTGAGTCCAACAGGTCCAACCAGGGGAACCATTCGAAGGTGTCCCAGCTTGCGGGAGTTACGTTCTGTAGCCGTCCAGGCTTTGAAGGGTGTAGGTTGCCACGGTATCCAACAGCCAGCCACGGGCGATGACAACGGCTTCCCCGCGCAGAGCTGGGAGAAAGACAAAAGGCGTCAACAAAATGGCCGCACGTACATTAAAACGAGACAAGCGCAGACACAGCCATGATCTGGCAGCGGTTCTTGGACACAATGGAATCTCCCCAAAGTAGCGCTCCTGCTGGGTGGGGGTGGGGCTTCGGTGCGTGTGCATTAGATGGCGCGCTCAGCGTTCGATCAGAATCGCCGGCGCAGACCGGCAGGCAGATCAACCTGATTCCACGGTGGGGCCCACGGTTACCGCGAATGAGAGGTCCCATGAAAACGCAGCCAACTACCCGCGTCTCGTGGCTTTTACGCGGCAAGATCGCAGCTCTTGCGACGCTGTGGTTGTGATTCCCGCGGGGGGCCAGTTGCTCTGGAAAAAGCAGACTGATGAATGACATAAATGGAAAAATGGAAAATGCAAATCAGACCTCTGGGAGAGAAGTGGGGGGGGGGGGGGGGGGGGGGCGTTTCAAACAGGCTATATTTCCTGGTACAATTAATCTTCACATAGTATAGCATATTAACAGGGCTCTATAGGGTTGTGCCATCCATCTCTCTGTTATGTTCTCACTCTCTGATATTCCCTTCTCCATCCATCCCTCTCTCTCTGATATTCCCTCCTCCATCCCTTTCTCTCTGATATTCCCTTCTCCATCCATCCCTCTCTCTCTGATATTCCCTCCTCCATCCCTCTCTCTCTGATATTCCCTCCTCCATCCATCCCTCTCTCTCTCTGATATTCCCTCCTCCATCCATCCCTCTCTGATATTCCCTTCTCCATCCATCCCTCTCTGATATTCCCTTCTCCATCCATCCCTCTCTGATATTCCCCACTCTCTGTCCATCTCTCGGCTCTTTCTGGTCCTACTTTTTCTGTGGCTACTTTGACAATAGCTTTCCTTCTTGTTTAATATCTCTCCCCTCTCTCTCTCCCCTCTGGACCCTATCGCCTCACACAGCCTGCCTCTTTACAGCTTTATTAGCCAATCTGTTACAGCTAACAACAGAGACTAATTTGATTGGTTTCCCAGACACCCAGATAGCACGCGCGCCATATCCTTCGGCCCTGCTACGGGCCAGTGGGCAGCTTGTGCACGTTTGTCCGCTCTGAAAATAATTCCTGCATCGAAACGGGCTCGACGTTCTTGAAATTTGATGAATGGAAAGAGACATTCGGTTACAACGAAGACAATCTAAAGGGTTTAAGGACATCTGACAACTCGTTAGGACCGGTAAATCAGGGCCTCCACTGGCTTACGCGACTGCCTTAGTACTGGCAACTTAACCATCCTCAGTTTCGGCAACTTAACTCCTTTGCAAAATGTAAATATGCACGTACAGCCCACAGCCCGTCTAAAGTATCTGCTCATCATCACGCAGCTGATGTGGTAACACTGGATTAGGATGTGGTTGCCTAGTTTTCTGACTGCAATCGTATCGGTTTACATTCACCCTTGGGTCTATGCTTGTACACTGCCTCAGCCTAGGGGCAACAGTGTGGGCAGGGAACGATGTGACCACCTCCATGCAGGTCGAGTTAATATTACAATCCCCAAACTTAATGAAGGAGCCTAACAGTGTGTTTGTGTAAGAGAAAGATTTTTTTTTGAAAATGTGTGTCAGAGACAGCGTGAGTGCGTTTGTGGGTGCGTTTGTGGGTGCGTTTGTGAGTGCGTTTGTGGGTGCGTTTGAGACTCACCCCGGTAGTTTACTGGTGATTGGTGCGAGCTGGGTTGTACCACCACTAGCTGGCGTGCCTGACAATATGAGGGAAAAACATTGATTTAAAAAGTCCCAGTTTCCGTACAATGCATTTTGAATGACCCAGTCAACAAAAAAAATACAATATTGTCTTTGTGTGTTGTAAGGGCATTTACAACAGTTCTTAGAACAAAAGACCCACACTAGACTAATGTTTTCAGCCAATTGAGCCTGTCTCCAGGGTTCTGTCACAAACATACACAGGACGAATGCTTCAGCAAATATCTGCCTTTTCTGTGTAGCATTTTACTTGCTCTTACCCGTTTACCAGTGAAGAGACGAGGCTCCTTGACCACTGCCCCACCACAAAGCTCCACCATCCACTCCATCTGACCTGGAGCAAACAGGAAGAAAAAAAAACACATAGTGCCTCAGAGACAGCAGGCCTTTCATTATGGCCTGGTTATTGAGTAACATTCCAACCACTAGGATGCTAACACTCTTCATGGATAGGTTCAGGACCCATCCCAAAACCCTTTTCATGGAAAGGTTCAGGACTTATGAATCCTGTGGCTCTAGCAGTCTAGGGCGGATGGTACAGAGACCCATAACATAAAACTCATGGAAAGTGGTGTAGTGTACATGAACTGTGAGAACAAACGACACACAACTAAAGTGTCCACTGATTGGTCCACCTCAGCAGTCAGGCATTGCACTCATGACTGCCAGGTGGGAAACACCAACGAACACAATAAGGAACATAAGGGACACCTGGGAAAACAGCAGGAGGGAAAAAACACAATCACACATAAAGGGTACCTGCATGCGTAACAATGACCCAACCCAAAACTCTCTTCATGGATAGGTTCTGGACCCATCCCAAAACCTTCATTGATAGGTTCTGGACCCATCCCAAATTGGTCATAGAGTGTGCTGTTTGGGGTGTATGAACGAACAAGGTTCATCCATACTGACAATGGCCTAAGACACGACTGGATTGACTCCTGACATTAGTTTGATTTGGCACAGTATTGATTCATCTTATAATTAGCCAAACCCACTCAAGCCTAAAAAACACAATCATCTTCCTCAATAGCATGTAGCAAATTCTACCAGATCAAACAGAATCTGTATGACTTCCTGAGATTTAAAGCACTTATTTCAAAAGTAGACAAAATTAGATTATTTCCTCACACTCCCCAAACTTCCACCTCCCCAGATAGCGCGGCTTTATCACAGGACTTCATCAAATAACAAGAGATGAGGATAAAAGAATAGGATCGATCACCTTACAGAACATGGCCTGAGAAACCACATCGATACTCTCTAATGATGAAAGAGTATTGAAACGTTTTAATTTCTCTCACCCTAGGAGGTAATTCCCAAAGGTCATTTTGGTTTGGACTGATTTTGCGATGACTACAGCTACTGCATTGTTTAAGTGTCATGTTTTCGTCTTCAGTTTGTCTTGTTTATTGTTTGTGTATTTTTATTCAGTTTGTTGGTTTGATGTTCAGGGAGCTTACATCATATTGCTAGGCAATAATAAAAACCTTTCTCTTTGAGAACTAGGGTATTCCTGACTTGACTCATCTGGTCTGTATCACATTAAATAGGCCATGGCTCGTCAGTACCCATTTCACACTAATGAATCTATCCGAACCAGTCAAGCAGAGCTGAAGAGGTACTTCCTTGTACTATGCTAGCTTGGTTACACATCCATTGTGGTTTCCGGACTATTCTGATACCATATGATACAAGCCAGGTTGTTATTGGGAGAGAGAATGTGTCACAGAAACAAAAGTTATTCCAAACGTTAGAAATGGAAATTATATTGAGTAAATCAACGAGCTAAATGCAACATTGATGATTAAATGCATTCAGGGCTCGGTTCACAGCACTTTGTAATTGCATTCCACATCCCAGTGAAACAGCAGAATAATTATGCACTGACTTACTGGTAAGCCTAGACAAAGTCCACATCAGTTGTGTGCCCAAAACCATCTTAAATTTGATTTAAACTTTTTATTTAAACTGAACCTTTATCAATCGAGGAATATATTTTCAATGTCACAGGATTTCGAAATGGCTGCCCCAATTTCTACTTCAGGAGAATTCGCATTTGGCGTAAGCCAAGTAGACACATGATACTGATTACACAGATTGCTCTTAACATACACTCACCTAAAGGATTATTAGGAACACCATACTAACCCCCTTTCGCCTTCAGAACTGCCTTAATTCTACGTGGCATTGATTCAACAAGATGCTGAAAGCATTCTTTAGAAATGTTGGCCCATATTGATAGGATAGCATCTTGCAGTTGGAGATTTGTGGGATGCACATCCAGGGCACAAAGCTCCCGTTCCACCACATCCCAAAGATGCTCTATTGGGTTGAGATCTGGTGACTGTGGGGGCCATTTCAGTACAGTGAACTCATTGTCATGTTCAAGAAACCAATTTGAAATGATTCAAGCTTTGTGACATGGTGCATTATCCTGCTGGAAGTAGCCATCAGAGGATGGGTACATGGTGGTCATAAAGGGATGGACATGGTCAGAAACAATGCTCAGGTAGGCCGTGGCATTTAAAGATGCCCAATTGGAACTAAGGGGCCTAAAGTGTGCCAAGAAAACATCCCCCACACCATTACACCACCACCAGCCTGCACAGTGGTAACAAGGCATGATGGATCCATGTTCTCATTCTGTTTACGCCAAATTCTGACTCTACCATCTGAATGTCTCAACAGAAATCGAGACTCATCAGACCAGGCAACATTCTTCCAGTCTTCAACTGTCCAATTTTGGTGAGCTCGTGCAAATTGTAGCCTCTTTTTCCTATTTGTAGTGGAGATGAGTGGTACCCGGTGGGGTCTTATGCTGTTGTAGCCCATCCGCCTCAAGGTTGTGTGTGTTGTGGCTTCACAAATGCTTTGCTGCATACCTCGGTTGTAACGAGTGGTTATTTCAGTCAAAGTTGCTCTTCTATCAGCTTGAATCAGTCGGCCCATTCTCCTCTGACCTCTAGCATCAACAAGGCATTTTCGCCCACAGGACTGCCGCATACTGGATGTTTTTCCCTTTTCACACCATTCTTTGTAAATCCTAGAAATGGTTGTGGGTGAAAATCCCAGTAACTGAGCAGATTGTGAAATACTCAGACCGGCCCGTCTGGCACCAACAACCATGCCACGCTCAAAATTGCTTAAATCATCTTTCTTTCCCATTCTGACATTCAGTTTGGAGTTCAGGAGATTGTCTTGACCAGGACCACACCCCTAAATGCATTGAAGCAACTGCCATGTGATTGGTTGATTAGATAATTGCATTCATGAGAAATTGAACAGGTGTTCCTAATAATCCTTTAGGTGAGTGTATATTATCCACACAGCAAAAGCAGGCTGGTCAATAATAGATGAAGTTCCTGTTGAGACGCGTTGCGGAGAAGAACCGACTGCAGTTGTGTACCGTCTTCATGTGAAAGAACGCCACGCACTCACCAGTGACACGCGCTCACGCACACACCCATTAACCCTCCATTGATTCAGCCTGCAGAAATACACAGCAGACTGATGCCAAACTGACCAAAGAAAAGACTAGCGCCGGTGGTTTTCAAAGACATTTCCCACAGGACTGTCACCCATCTAATCATCAATCCTTTGATCTGCTCTGACACCCATCCACTTTTCCAAGGGGAAATCATTTTGCATTACAACTGTCCTCAACCTCTTCCCAACAGTTGGTCTTCTAACACGGAGTGAAAGGGGAGGACAAGACACAGGTCACTTTCACTGTCACTTCCAAACCGGTCTGTCGTAAGTGAGTAATCAAAGGAGCAGTTATTACGGCGAAGAAAACTGCTGAAACAAAGCAAAAACACCATGAAGACCATCGAAAACTGAAACTAATTAGTTAGTAGTGTCACAACGACAGTCAGGTTTTGTAGTTGTAACTATAAAAGTCCAGAAATACACACGATGACAGACATCACAATGGAAACACGCACAAAGTTGTGCTCAAAAGTTTGCTGACCCTTGGATAACTGGTAATATATGCACCATTTGTAAAGAAAACACATTTTATTTCTTATGGGATTCACATTCAACTGTAGGTCATAACAGAATGGCACAAATCATAAAACAAAACATGTCAACAAAGAAAAAAAAAATGAACTGACACCTGTTCAAAAGTCTGCATACCCTTAGTTATTAATACTGTGTATTGCCCCCTTTAGCATCAATGACAGCGTGTAGTCTTTTGTAATAGTTGTCTATGAGGCCCCAAATTCTTGCAGGTGGTATAGCTGCCCATTCGTCTTGGCAAAATGACTCCAGGTCATGCAAAGTCTTTGGTCATCTTACATGAACCGCATGTTTGGGATCACCCAAACATATGTGGCTCGATGATATTAAGGTCAGGAGACTGTGGTGGCCACTCCAGAACCTTCACCTTTTTCTGCTCTAACCACTGGAGGGTCAACTTGGCCTTGTGCTTAGGGTCATTGTCGTGCTGGAAAGTCTAAGAGTGTCCCATGCGCAGCTTTCGTGCAGAAGAATGCAAATTGGCTGACAGTATTTTCTGATAGCATGCTGCATTCATCTTGCCATCAGCTTTCACAGGATTCCCTGTGACTTTAGAGCTCACACTCCCCCAAAACATCAGTGAGCCACCACCATGCTTCACAGTGGGGATGGTATTCTGTTGACTATAGGCCTTGTTGACCCCTCTCTAAACATATCGCTTATGGTTGTGACCATAAAGCTCTATTTTGGTCTCATCACTCCAAATTACAGAGTGCCAGAAGATATGGAGGGTGTTAAGGTGTTGTCGGGCATATTGTAACCAGGCTTTTCTGTGGCATTGGCGCAGTAAAGGCTTCTTTCTGGCAGCTCATTTTTGTTCAAGTATTGTCTTATTGTGCTCCGTGAAACAACAACGCCGTCTTTTTCCAGAGCAGCCTGTATTTCTTCTGAGGTTACCTGTGTGTTTTTCTTTGTATCCCGAAGAATTCTTCTGTCATTTTGGCTGTAATCTTTCTTGGTCAACCGGACCTTGGCTTGGAATTAAGAGATTCCAGAATTTTCCACTTCTTAATAAGTGATTGAACAGTATTGACTAGCATTTGCAAGGCTTTGGATATCTTTTTATATCCTTTTACATCTTTATAAAGTTCCAATTACCTTGTTACGCTGGTCTTTTGACAGTTCTTTTCTCCCCATGGCTCAGTATCTAGCTTGCTAAGTGCATCCATGTGAGAACTAACAAACTCATTGACTATTCATACACAGACACTAATTGCAATTTAAAAAGCCACAGATGTGGGAAATTCACCTTTAATTGCCATTTTAACCTGTGTGTGTCATCTTGTGTGTCTGTAACATTCAACATTCAAGGGTATGTAAACATTGATCAGGGCTATTTGGGTGATTTCTGTTATCATTAAGATTTAAAAAGTAGCCAAACAGCTATGTGATAATAAATGGCTTCATATGATCACTATCCTTAAATATTATTTTCAAAATCAATACCAAAATCTCACAATTTCTGCCAGGGTATGCAAACTTTTGAGCACAACTGTATGCACAGTACAGACACACGAACCAGTCATTTAACATTCTGACAGCCGTTGTTTGTCACCGCGCGGATAAGGAACTAAATCAATTATCTTGGCATGAAGCATGGAGTGGCGTGCTTCAATCCCTGAGGTGGTGCCCTTTGAATACTCAAACAATGTGATCCTCGATCCTTGGTGTAGGCCAAGTCATCGCATAGCAGAGCTACGCCAGTATGTCAAGACAAAAGGTTAAATCAAAAATCTGTGCATATTGGCCTGGTTTTGTACACTTCTGCTGAAGGTGCATCATAGGCCTTGTATTATTATCTTGTTAATGTAGCCTGACGCATGGACAGCACTGAGTTTGTGAGCCCATGTTGGTTGGGCTCAAGATCTTTGCCCCAAATGTCCGTCATAGGTCAGCCACAGGACAGTGGCATACTTTACCGCTGTTTCCTTAACCAAACACACAGACATTTCCAGACTAGGCATACATTCTTCTCACAGCAACATTGCTTTATGACCACAATGAAAGAACAAAAAGATCTATACAGGTGGAGTCCCTCTGGAATCCACAACAACTTTCAGGCACCAAACTTAGGCAAATACCTAAGCTTTGATTAATATAATATATTATTATATTAATATATCTGCAGTAATAGTGGAACTATAACATTTCATAATATTTATTCACCCAGAACTTATTTTGGGTGCATACAAAGGCACATCCTTAAACACAACTTTTCTATTGATCCTGGAGACGGGAGCTGTGTGTGTGACAGAATCCAATGTCAAGTCACCCTCGGAATGCACTAGAATACTGCTATTTTGCAGCCTATTATAAACCCACAATGCCCAATAAAATTACCCTAACCTTCAGGAAAATTTACAAGTGAAATTATACTAAATTACAAACCTATCCAATGGCTGTCAGAGGAACCAAGCATGGATTTTATGCAAAAACATAAAACTCCTGTCTTTGGCAGGGCAGGCAACTAAAGGACCACATGCCCAACACGGCTAATGTACATTTATTGACACAATCAAAAGCAATAGAGGAATAATCACTTTTTGTAGCTAGCGGTGTCATGACAAGACCAGGGTTCGAATCCTGCTCGCAGATTTGCCCAAGGGGTCCAGTGGAAGATAAAAGCGCAATAAAAGTGAAGGAATGAAGATACAGTCAACCTATTAGTGGTCGACCATAAAGGGGCTACAGTGGCTAGGCTATAATAGATAACAGTAATATTGCTGTCTTATACAAGCTTCAGCCAAACCACAGAACCAGGGGCTTCCTGACAGGGGCTCAGAGTCCCTTAAGCCCAATAGGGACCCAAAACAATATGTTAGGGCTAGGTCAGGTATACACACATAGGTTAGATTATTGAGGTTAATGTTAGAGTTAGGTTAAGGGATAGGGAACATGTATTTCTGTGTTTCAAGCACCCAGAAGGATAAAAAAACAAAAAGGTGTGCCTGCCTGCGAGTGTGTGTGTGTAAGTAAGGTCACCCATCACAAGTGTAAAACCATACACATCTGTCTCTACCATTTAGGGTCACTGCATTTGGAAACGTGTTTTTACCCTGTTTCTCAAACTGCAATGCTTCAGCTTTTATTTATTTTCAAGAAAATGTGTTGAAATATGAATTTTACCAGGTAGATTAGGGCAAAATTCAATATGAACATGTGTATTAGATCCATACATTACACTGACCCCAAATGGTTTGGTACTGTATCAGCGGTGGACTACTGTATCAGCCGGGGACTACTGTATCAGCCGGGGACTACTGTATCAATGGTGGACTACTGTATCAGCCAGGGACTACTGTATCAGCCAGGGACTACTGTATCAGCCAGGGACTACTGTATCAATGGTGGACTACTTTATCAGCGGTGGACTACTGTATCAATGGTGGACTACTGTATCAGCGGTGGACTACTGTATCAGCGGTGGACTACTGTATCAATGGTGGACTACTGTATCAATGGTGGACTACTGTATCAATGGTGGACTACTGTATCAGCGGTGGACTACTGTATCAATGGTGGACTACTGTATCAGCGGTGGACTACTGTATCAGCGGTGGACTACTGTATCAATGGTGGACTACTGTATCAGCCAGGGACTACTGTATCAGCCAGGGACTACTGTATCAATGGTGGACTACTTTATCAGCGGTGGACTACTGTATCAATGGTGGACTACTGTATCAGCGGTGGACTACTGTATCAGCGGTGGACTACTGTATCAATGGTGGACTACTGTATCAGCGGTGGACTACTGTATCAATGGTGGACTACTGTATCAGTGGTGGACTACTGTATCAATGGTGGACTACTGTATCAGCGGTGGACTACTGTATCAGCGGTGGACTACTGTATCAATGGTGGACTACTGTATCAGCGGTGGACTACTGTATCAATGGTGGACTACTGTATCAGTGGTGGACTACTGTATCAGCGGTGGACTACTGTATCAATGGTGGACTACTGTATCAATGGTGGACTACTGTATCAATGGTGGACTACTGTATCAATGGTGGACTACTGTATCAGCGGTGGACTACTGTATCAGCGGTGGACTACTGTATCAGCGGTGGACTAAATAAATAGGAAAACAATTTTCCTTTACCTCAGGAGTTACTTGAGACAATTAACATTTTTGTTGGCAGGTTATCAGACCTCTGGCACCAGCTTCACTCCACTGTAATCCCTAAGGAACACAATTTGCTCTCTAGCTATGACTCATCCACAACATTCAGTCTATTTCCAATCCTCCCACACACATTGTCAACCATCAATAAATTGACAGGTGAAAAACAAACTGTTCCCTAGCACTCAGAGAACTCCACAACAGTCGGTGTGTTTGTGTCTGAGTGACAGAGAGAGAGAGATAGAGAGAGTATGGGGCCTGGTGTGTGTGTGTGTATTTGTGCCAGTGAGTCCTACTGTACATTTCTAGTGAATGTGGGATGGGTGGGGAGATGAATTCATCTTCTTGTCTCTAAGGACACAGCGGTTCTACCAGAAGTACTGGGATTGCTTTCTATAAATGAATGCTACCTTTTCTTTTTCCTGACCGCTAAGCGCTCTTTCCCCCATTTCCCTCGCTATTTCCCCTTTCTTAAAAACATTTATATGCAAATGTAAACAGCATAATCTTGCTTGTTCCATTAGCTCATGTTCCAAAAGTTATCCAGGTGTTACTGATTCCTCCGCTGTTAGCGCCACAGCAGCTACGTGTAAAGCATGCTAACCAGAGGATGCTAATCTATACAAACACACAGACATATATACAGAAAAAATTAGGAGACCACTGCACCTTTTTCTTTCCTTTCCAAAATATTTGGAAAGGAATTCATATTCAACTGTAGGTGATAACAGAATGTCACAATCATAAAACAAAACATGAACTGACCCCTGTTCAAAAGTCTGCCTACACTTAGTTCTTAATACTGTGCACAGTTTGTGCTCATAAGTTTGCATACCCTGGCAGAAATTGTGAAATTTGATTTTGAAAACATGACTGTTCATGCAAAAAACTTTATTTTGTCAAGCTGTGAAGAGTGTCAAGGTGTAATCGGGCATATTGTAACCAGGCTTTTGTGTGGCATTGGCACAGTAAAGGCTTCTTTCTGGCAACTCGACCATGAAGCTAATTTTTTTTCAAGTACCATCGTATTGTGCTCCTTGAAACAACCACAGTGTTTTTCCAGAGCAGCCTGTCTTACTCCTGAGATTTCCCTGTGTGTTTTTCTTTGTATCCCAAAAAATTATTCTGGCAGTTTTGTCTGAAATCTTTCTTGGTCTTCCAGACCTTGGCTTGGTATCAAGAGATTCTTGAATTTTCCACTTCTAAATAAGTGATTGAACACTGCCATTTGCAAGGCTTTGGATCTTTTTATATCCTTTTACATCTTTATAAAGTTCCATTACCTTGTTACGCCGGTCTATTGACAGGTCTTTTCTGCTCCCCATGGCTCAGTATCTAGCCTGCTCAGTGCATCCACATGAGAGATGCAAACTCATTGACTATTTATACACACACACTAATTGCAATTTAAAAAGCCACAATTCAACCTTAAATTGCCATTTTCACCTGTGTGTGTACCTTGTGTGTCTGTAACAAGGCCAGAAATTCAAGGGTATATAAACTTTTGATCAGGGCCATTTGGGTGATTTCTGTTACCATTATGATTTAAAAAGGAGACAAAAAAATATTTGATAATAAATGGCTTCATATGATCACTATCCTTAAATAAAAGATTTCCAGTCATATTGTCACAAAATTTTACAATTTCTGCTAGGGTATGCAGACTTGTACAGTGGATATAAAAAGTCTACACACCCCTATTAAAATGCCAGGTTTTTGTGATAAATCATCTCAGAACTATTTCCACTTTTAATGTGACCTATAATGTCATCATCATCTTCTTCCGCTTCATCCGGGGCCGGGTCGCGGGGGCAGCAGTCTAAGCAGAGATGCCCAGACTTCCCTCTCCCCAGACACTTCCTCCAGCTCTTCCGGGGGGACACCGAGGCGTTCCCAGGCCAGCCGGGAGACATAGTCCCTCCAGCGTGTCCTAGGTCTTCCCCGGGGTCTCCTCCCGGTGGGACGGGACCGGAACACCTTCCCAGGAAGGCGTTTTGGAGGCATCCGAAACAGATGCCCAAGCCACCTCAGCTGACCCCTCTCGATGTGGAGGAGCAGCGGCTCTACTCTGTGCTCCTCCCGGGTGACCGAGCTTCTAAACCCTATCTCTAAGGGATCGCCCAGCCACCCTGCGGAGAAAGCTCATTTCGGCCGCCAGTATCCGGGATCTTGTCCTTTCGGTCATGACCCAAAGCTCATGACCATAGGTGAGAGTAGGAACGTAGATTGACCGGTAAATCGAGAGCTTCGCCTTGCGCCTCAGCTCTTTCTTCACCACGACAGACCGATACATCGACCGCATTACTGCAGAAGCTGCACCGATCAGTCTGTCAATCTCCCGTTCCATCCTTCCCTCACTCGTGAACAAGACCCCTAGATACTTAAACTCCTCCACTTGAGGCAGGCACTCTCCACCAACCTGAAGTGGGAAAGCCACCCTTTTCCGACTGAGGACCATGGCCTCGGATTTGGAGGTACTGATTCTCATCCCCACCGCTTCACACTCGGCTGCAAACCGTCCCAGTGCATGCTGAAGGTCCTGGTTTGAAGGGGCCAACACGACAACATCATCCGCAAAGAGCAGAGACAAAATTGTGTGGTCCCCAAACCTGACACCCTCCGGCCCCTGGCTGCGCCTAGAAATTCTGTCCATAAAAATTACGAACAGAACCGGCGACAAAGTCCAACATGCACTGGGAACAAGTCTGACTTACTGCCGGCAATGCGGACCAAGCTCCTGCTACAGGGACCTGACAGCCCTGAGCAAAAGGACCCAGGACCCCATATTCCCGAAGCACCCTCCACAGGATACCGCGAGGGACACAGTCGAATGCCTTCTCCAAATCCACAAAACACATGGGGACTGGTTGGGCAAACTCCCATGAACCCTCCAGCACCCCGTAGAGGGTATAGAGCTGGTCCAGTGTTCCACGGCCCGGAAGAAAACCACACTGTTCCTCCTGAATCCGAGGTTCTACTATTGGCCGTATTCTCCTCTCCAGTACCCTGGCATAGACTTTCCCGGGGAGGCTGAGAAGTGTGATCCCCCTGTAGTTGGAACACACCCTCCGGTCCCCCTTCTTAAAAAGGCACTGTCCCCGACCGCCACGCGATGTTGCAGAGGCGTATCAGCCAAGACAGCCCCACAACATCCAGAGACTTGAGGTACTCAGGGCGGATCTCATCCACCCCTGGTGCCTTGCCACCGAGGAGTTTCTTGACTACCTCTGTGACTTCAGCCCGGGTGATGGACGAGTCCACCTCTGAGCCCTCATCCTCTGCTTCCTCAATGGAAGACGTGACGGCGGGATTGAGGAGATCCTCGAAGTACTCCTTCCACCGCCCAACAACATACCCAGTTGAGGTCAACAGCTGCCCACCTCTACTGTAAACAGTGTTGGTAGGGCACTGTTTCCCTCTCCTGAGGGGCCGGACGGTTTACCAGAATCTCTTCGAGCCCAGCCGATAGTCCTTCTCCATGGCCTCACCGAACTCCTCCCAGGCCCGAGTTTTTGCCTCCACAACCACCCGGGCTGCAGTCCGCTTGGCCTGCCGGTACCCGTTAGCTGCCTCAGGAGTCCCACGAGCCAACCAGGCATGATAGGACTCCTTCTTCAGCTTGACGGCATCCCTAACTTCCAGTGTCCACCACTGGGTTCGGGGATTACCGCCTCGACAGGCACCGGAGACCTTACGGCCACAGCTCCGAGTGGCCGCTTCATCAATGGCGGTGGAGAACATGGTCCACTCTGACTCAATATCTCCAGCCTCCCTCGGGATCCAGTCGAAGCTCTGCCGGAGGTGGGAGTTTAAGATCTCTCTGACAGGAGACTCGGCCAGACGTTCCCAGCAGACCCTTACAGTACGCCTGTGTCTGCCGAGTCTGTCCAGCTTCCTCCCCCGCCATCGGATCCAACTCACCACCAGGTGGTGATCAGTTGACAGCTCCGCCCCTCTCTTCACCCGAGTGTCCAAGACATACGTCCGCAGGTCAGATGAAACGACAACAAAGTCGATCATCGACCTACGGCCTAGGGTGTCCTGGTGCCACGTGCACTGATGGACACCCTTATGCTTGAACGACCTATATTTCAATTTAAAAACACACCGAAATCTTCGAGTGGGAAACATTTTAAATAAAAACCTTACAATAACCTGGTTGCATAAGTGTGCACACCCTCTTATAACTGGGGATGTGGCTGTGTTCAGAATTAACCAATCACATTCAAACAAGGATTTTCCAGACATTTTCTTAGTTGCATCTCAGAGCAAAGGCCATGGTCCGCAGAGAGCTTCAAAAGCATCAGAGGGATCTCATTGTTGAAAGAAATCAGTCAGGAGAAGGGTACACAATTTCCAAAGCATTAGATATACCATGGAACACAGTCATCATCAAGTGGAGAAAATATGGCACAACATAGACATTACCAAGAACTGGACGTCAATCCAAAATGTATGAAAAGATGAGAAGAAAACTGGTCAGGGAGGATTCCAAGAGGCCTACAGCGATATTAAAGGAACTGCAGGAATTTCTGGCAAGTACTGGCTGTGTGCTACATGTGACAACAATCTCCAGTATTCTTCATATGAATAGGCTATGGGGTAGGGTGGCAAGACGGAAGCCTTTTCTTACAAAGAAAAATATCCAAGCCTGGCTGAAGTTTGTGTTATGGCCTGAACAAAACCAAGGTTGAACTTTTTGGCCATAATTCCAAAAGGTATGTTTGGCACAAAAACAAGATTAATAAGATTAACGTTTTGGAATGGCCCAGCCCGAGCCCAGACCTGAATCCAAGTGAACATCTGTGGGGTGATCTGAAGAGGGCTGTGCACAGGAGATGTCCTCGCAATCTGACAGATTTGGAGCGCTATTGCAAAGAAGATTAGGCAAATATTGTCACATCAAGATGTGCCATGCTAATAGACTCCTACCCAAAAAGACAGTGATGTAATAAAATCAAAAGTTGCTTCAACAAAGTATTCGTTTAAGGGTGTGCAGACTAATGCAACCATGTTATTGTGAGTTTCTTATTTTTCCCCCTCAAATATTTCAGTTTGGTTTTCAATTGAATTGTACACGCTATAGGTCACATTAAAGGTGTAAAAAGTTCTTACATGATTTACCTTCTCATTACTTTACATCACAAGAACCTGGCAGACTTTTTATATCCAATGTATATGCAGCACAACATTATATACATGTACATATATATACACACACACACAAACACACATATACAAGCACTGAACAAAATTATAAACGCTTTTGTTTTTAACCCCATTCATCATGAGCTGAACTGAAAGATCTAAGACTCTCTATGTAAACACAAGGCCTATTTCTCTCAAATACTGTTCACAAAACTGTCTAAATCTGTGTTAGTGAGCACTTCACCTTTGCCGAGATAATCCATCCACCTCACAGGTGCTGCAAATAAAGATGCTGAATAGACAGCATGATTATTGCACAGGTATGCCTTAGGCTGGCCACAATAAAAGGCCCCTCCAAAATGTGCAGTTCCATCACACAGCACAATGTCACAGATTTTGAGGGAGCGTACAATTGGCATGCTGACTGCAGGAATGTCCAACAGAGCGGTTGCTCATTAATTGAATGTTCATTTCTCTACCATAAGCCATCTCCAAAAAGGTTTCATTTGGCAGTACACCCAACCGGCCTCACAACCGCAGACCACATGTAACCACACCAGCCCAGGACCTCCACATACAGCATCTTTACCTCCAAGATCGTCTGAGACCAGTCACCCGGACAGCTGCTGCAACAATCGGTTTGCATAACCAAATAATTTCTGCACAAATTAACAGAAATCGTCTCAGGGAAGCTCATCTCCATGTTTGCCGTCCTCATCGGGGTCTTGACCTGACTGCAGTTCGTCGTCGTGAACAACGTGAGTGGGCAAATGCTCACATTCGATCGAGTCTGGCACTTTGGAGAGGTGTTCTCTTCACGGATGAATCCCGGTTTTCACTGTACAGGTCAGATGGCAGACAGCATGTATGGCGTTGTGTGGGTGAACGGTTTGCTGATGTCAACGTTGTGGATTGAGTGGCCCATGGTGGCGGTGGGGTTATGGTATTGGCAGGCGTGTGTTATGGACAACAAACACAGGTGCATTTTATTGATGGCATTTTGAATGTACAGAGACACCGTGACGAGATCCTGAGGCCCATTGTTGTGCCATTCATCCATGACCATCACCTCATGTTGCAGCATGATAATGCACGGCCCCATGTTGCAAGGATCTGTACACAATTCCTTGCAGCATGATAATGCACGGCCCCATGTTGCAAGGACCTGTACACAATTCCTGGAAGCTGAAAACATCCCAGTTCTTGCATGGCCAGCATACTCACCCGACATGTCACGCATTGAGCATGTTTGGGATGCTCTGGATCGGCTTTTACAACAGCGTGTTCCAGGTCGTGCCAATATCCAGCAACTTCGCAGAACCATTGAAGAGGAATGGATAAACATTCCACAGGCCACAATCAACAACTTGATCAACTCTATGCAAAGGAGATGTGTTGCACTGCGTGAGGCAAATGGTGGTCACACCAGATACTGACTGGTTTCGTAACCACCCAGTCCCTCCCAATACAGTGAAACTGCACATTTTAGAGTGGCCTTTTATTGTGGCCAGCCTAAAGCACACCTGTGCAATAATCATGCTGTCTAATCAGCATCTTGATATACCACACCTGTGAGGTGGATGGATTATCTCGGCAAATGAGAAGTGCTCACTAACACAGATTTAGACAGATTTGTGAACAATATTTGAGAGGAATAGGCCTTTTGTGTACATAGAGAAAATCTTAGATCTTTGAGTTCAGCTCATGATAAATGGGGGCAAAAACTAAAAAGTGTTGCATCTATAATTTGGTTCAGTGTATACACACACACACACACACACACACACACAGATCAGCCATAACATTATGCATTATCCTGCTGAAAGATGCCAATGCCATCAGGGAATACCGTTTCCATGAAAGGGTGCACATGGTCTGCAACAATGCTCAGGAAGGTGGTACGTGTCAAAGTAACATCCACATGAATGGGAGGACCCAAGGTTTCCCAGCAGAATATTGCCCAAAGCATCACACTGCCTCCACTGGCTTGCCTCCTTCCCATAGTGCATCCTGGTGCCATGTGTTCTCCGGGTAATCAACGCAAACTTTGAGGACAGAATGTTCACTTTAATTAGATTTTTGTGGCCTAAGACCTTTGCACGGTGTACCTTTGCACTGTTTACACACACATATTTATATACAATTTATGAAGGGTTAGACAACTGAGGGAATCATAAAGAATAGAATAAGGGAGAGGTGGAGGAAGGGTGACCTCTACGTAAAGACTGGTGTTCTAGACCACAAAGCATCCTGGGCAGCAGGTTCTAGGGGGAAATAAAGACATCACCTCCACATACTTCCGTCCCCCCGAAAACATCAGCAGACAACGCAAAACGGACAGGCCAATAAGATGTCAATTCTCATTCACACGATTACATATGGGTTGTGATTGGATTTTTTTATTAGCACTGAAATAATTCATTTAAAAAAAGATGGAGAACAAGCTATGAAGGAAAAATACAGACGTGATATGTCAGTTACACCCATTTAGAAGCGATAACATCTTTCCAATACTGTCAAAACTATATAATATGAGACACGTACCAAATCATATAACCCCCCCCAATCAATTTGTCTCTGGAGGGTTATTTATCAGGGTTGCATTGAGGTCACTTACCAGCAGTCATATCGGTGAATGGGCCCTGGAAACAGATCTCAAAGTCCTTCATCAGCAGCTAGAGAGAGACAGAGGCTCAGTTTAGATTCAGTGCACTCAGGAGACAATGCATTTGATCTGGAGCTGCACTGAGATCCAAAGCAGCATCCAATAGACCTGGTCTCTCCACAGAAATATTACAATAAAAATCATATTTTTTCCTTGAAACCAATGCAGCCAGGATATTGTTCCATCCTCTCAAATACAGTTGGTATCGGCAAATTCACTGAGGAAAAACAACACAATTCTCCATGGTAATACTTCCTTTTTGACATAACTTTTTTTTATAATGTAGACCAGTAAATGACAAAGGTATGTCCTAATCTCATTATGAATAAAATGTTTCAAAAACATAATTATTTATAGCCAGGCAAACCATATAAAACAATGATCACACATATTTGATTTATTAACCAGAATGTCTAATCCAGAGAGATGTACATGAGCAATTAGGGTTAAGAACCTTAAGGCCACAAGAAAATATTTTTTGGTTTGTAGGGATCTGCAATTTAAAACAGTGACCTTACATTCACTGGCCCTACAATCCAACCACTAAGCCATCAATAGTCAAGGCAAATATTCACACAGCTTCTCAACTGCCAAAGAATAAGACATTTAGATTTAGATGAAGAGACAGGATCACTTTGAACCTTCTTTAAATGATCACTGACAATTCCACTTACAAATAGCACTGTAGTTTATATAGGCCACAAAATAATTGTTTTGATTCCCACGGTCTGAAATATACTGGATGCCTAATGACAATGGTCATCTAATCCTGAACCTGCCATTTCATCTAAAATGAACTGACAGACTACTACAGGTGAACATACAGTCATGTGAATAAGTTATTATACCGCCAAGAAGTTTTCTCACATATTTGACATATGAATATGCAATCAACACTTAAACACTATTACTACGATATTACGGTTTCAACTGAAAGACGATGCTTGACGATCCTCAGCATTCATGGGAGGGACAACTGTGGATAGATATTCACAACAGACTCTAATAATGTTTATAAGCCAGGAAACAACAAACTAAGTCTACCTTAAGGTGTACATAATTTGACTACAACATTAAATCCTAGGGCGTATAATCATTGTATGATTATAGCAGTTTAGATGTGATATCCATGATGACTTTCTGGATTGTGAGATCCAACCATGAGAGTCTGTGTTTGAACTGGCCATTGCCAAGTATAAAGAGAGTTAGTTGCATAATCAGGCTTTACTTTTTCTGTGTATAAACAACCATCTTTATCTTGTATTATATTTAACATTCCGTTTCCTTAGACAATCAATCAATTCTGTTAGTCATTAAAAACAATGGTAATGTCTAGAAGCCCTTTGGAATCTTAGATGACAATATCCTCAATGAATGAAAAACCTTCAGAGGTAAAATGCAGTCTGGGTTAATTTTGCAAATAATAAACTACTTTAAGCCTCCCATTATGTTGGTTTCATGGGAATCATCTATAAGTAGAATCAATTTCATACCTCAGTCAGCCATGAATTTCCAAGTCTGAAAGCAAGTGATTTTGATGACATGGGGGGTATCATCACATACAACCAAGCACACAGATTTTGGGGGGCCGGTTTGGCTGAATTGCGTCAGTTTTACAACCAGTGGCCCAAAAAACCCAGAATGCATCCTTAAGTATACAAATACATACGTAACTTAGTTACGATAGAAGAGTTTTTCTTCTGGGTGGCACCTTCATTATTCAGTTGCGTTTAGAAACAAATGAATTAACTCATAAAATAACTAATAAAACAAAAGCAATTATTCCAACAGTTGGTTCGGTCGGATACTAGTGTTATAAAAGAGACATTTCCAACGTAATGCGAGAGTGAAATCCTCATTGTCTACACCTTTGTGTCCATCCATAATGACTGTTAGCCCGGGGTGGCAGTCTGATGAACAAACCTCTTGCTTACAGATTTCTCATTTAGACAACACCTAATGCCCTTCAGGTGGAATTAAAATAAGCAGATGATAACACACACACACACGAACAAAAAAAAAAAGTGTGCACAGACACACAAACGCCAACTTCCCACCCACCGTGCCACTCTAATCTTGCCATGAGCAGTCTGGCGACAAGCACCAAGCATACCGATTTCTCTCTTTGACTCCGTCATGTTGGGCTGCTGACAGCGAGCGAAAATAAACCAGACAGTCTGAACCCATCAAAAGTGGAGAGACTAATCTCTCCCCCTGAATTACTGGTTCATTCAATTAGGGGCCTCTTCAACAAACTAACGTGGCATCCAGCCATTCCTCATTTTCCCCTTCAGTTGCCGAGGATCCTCCGCCGGTGCTTACAGGCCTGGCCCCACTCCAACAGGAGACGAACGCGCCACTAGAAAATTGGTTTGAATATCTGAAGCGGGACCAGGCGACTGCTGCAAGACGACCGAGTGGTTTTAAGCCCGGTGCTAGAGATCAGCCATTCTCTTTCATTGTGAGTAAAAGGCCTGCACACATTTTGTAATATGGGGTGTAATAACTAGAGCAACATGACATATAATAACAAGTGTAATAGTAGTTCTTTCGTGGGGTGTAAATTAATGTGTCATATTAAAAAGCGTGCATTACAGGCCAACTAATGGAATGGCCCGATCTGGGAAGCTGACACAGTAGTGCCATAGACACAACTAGACACTCTACACAATCAACATAAGACACACAGCCACATTATGTAATATACCAAATATTCCCACATTCTGTCAGTGGTGCACAGTACCCAGCCTTCTTTACTGGCTGAGGTATTAATGGACAAGAGAATTAGGGAGAGCATAGACCGGTTCAGTTTATGTTTAGGGACTCTGGACTGCCTGCCTGAGAGGAGGGTTTCCTCATATTTATATCCTGTGCTTGTCTGGTGATTCTCTGTTCAAAGAATTCTCCATAGAGGAATGTTGCTTCACATCCAAGACATTCACAGCCGTTTTTAAATAGGGCAAAAGATTTTAGTCACAGGTTCACAAGCGTACTTTTTAATATTCTGTCTTTCCCAATTTGGTCTATAAAATGGCATCTACGGCCACATCGAAACAATTCCCAACGGACAAAGGAGACTCAAAGACTGTGGCAAGCCTTCCTTATCGGCAACAGCCCAAGCCATTAAGCTTTTTACACACTGCTGTTCCAACTAGGAAGTCACGAGAATCGACATGTGTGTGTGGTCACATTTACACCTGACATCCTCAGTTAGCATTGGGAGCGCCCAAGCTGCCTGAGCGAGTAGCTTAAGTGCGATGAGACCAGGAAATCCCTACTGACAATGCCTCCCTTCCGAGTGCTCCATTCCAGTTTGCATTGACCATACAGCTTCCCAGAGAGTTTTTACCCAGTCAAGGCACAAACCTAATTTGCAGTTGTCAGCATGATTCTTCAATCGTTGCTCCACTTGAGCCCTTACCTTTTCTGTAATCTCTGCCAAGACATGAAAAAAAAAGGAAGACCTTGTTTCTCGCTTGCTAGACACGTCAGCAACCTAGCGTGCCTTTCTTCTGAGAGGTCAATGTATGCTAGCTTTCATTAAAGAGAACGTTCTGCTATCACCGTCTTTGGGAGTGTTGTCTGAGAAAAAGTACAGCCTCTGTGTTTTGAAAGATGAATGAGGAGTTCCCTCGTTAGTAGTTCTGCTTATGCACACTATACTGCACTGATGCGCAGTAAAGCCCACAGGGCTGCTTGGTCTTCATGTCATGACAGAGATGCCAGAAAAGACAGTGAACCCGCTACACAGACTTTTGTACTATGAGGTGTAATACTACAGACCTGTGTAATACGAGGTGTGATAGTACACACCTGGGGCCGTATTCACAAAACATCTGAAGGCTAAAAGGAGCTCCTAAATTAAAAAAAAGAAATGGGCACATCAGTCCTAACTTTTGGACCTCTACATTTTTGGCCTAAGAGTGTTTCACAAAGCGTTTTAGCGCTAAAAGCAGCTCCTAAATGTGTGAAATGTTCTGAATAGTCAAGAGGACTCCTATGTCACTAAGACCAAGTCACAAACAACCCTAAAAGGCTGCAGGGAATCCACCTCATAATCAGGTCAACATTTAAAAACATTTAAATGTCGGCATTATCACGAGGGTATCATGATCATAGTAGAGCTATTCATTGATACTGTCACTTCACCAACAAACAGAAACAACCCAGTAACTTCAGACAAGGGTGTGACAACTCTACGCTACTGGGCCACAGGGAAAATGCAGCTATGCAGTGCAGAGTTGGTGTGTAGTTGGTGCTATAGATGGGACACATAATTGCACTAATTATTGCAGCATTAAAAGATTAACGTGCATTTCTTTACGAGCTGTCAGACATGTAAGAGGCTGACAATTAGCTCAACATATCTTGACTAGTCAGTATATCATTCTTGGTTTCATGTTTAATCAGTGACACACTACATGTTTATTTGATATCTTTATTTCATTATGGCAACATGACATCCTTATACAGTATTGCTAGGATGAATTCACTGACAGAGACCCCTCTCCAATCAGCCAATCACTGCGGGCATAGTAAGTAGGCTTGTTCGTGAAACATGACATCATCCATAGCAACGGAGTCAATCCCAACCATTCTCTTAGGTTAAGACTTCTCCCCGTTCCTTAGCAAAAGTTGGTCTCAGCAGCTTTGTGAATAGGTTTTAAGAGGAAACACTTAGCTAGGAAGTTTTAGTGTGGTTTAGGAGTCCTCCTAGTGGTAAGATCAGATGTTTTGGGAATACGGCCCCTGAGTGACAGTACAGACCTGTGTATAATAATGTCTATTAATACAGATGTAACTCACCCTTCGGTCCTCTGTGGTACGTGCTCTCATAGGACCCTGGTGATCGGGTCCATTCACAACGTCTCCACGCACCTCAAACTGTGTCTGGGGGGGGGTTATGATAATAACAATCAAGAAAACTTTAGAAAAGAAACTTCTGACAGGAAAACCCGGCCTTCGCAAACAGCTGGTCCTATCAATAGTTTAAGAGATTAAGTCAACGAGAAACAATTGCCCCTGGAATATATTATAGAACCTAATCTGCTCCTGGAATATATTATAGAACCTAATCTGCTCCTGGAATATATTATAGAACCTAATCTGCTCCTGAAATATATTATAGAACCTAATCTGCTCCTGGAATATAAATATGACACGCAAAGGGAGAACGTACCTCATTTAAGACATATCCTTGTTTGAAGCACTCTGAAATCCCTGGAGAGCATAGGAACAAAAACAATGCTTATAGTCTGTAACACAAATAAGAATCACTATTTTCCATGAGTTTTGTGGCATGAGAAGACCCCCCCAGCACCCCCCGCCCGCCTCCCCCCATGACCGGGGCTTCACATTAACATTGGTGGTTCCAAATCAGTGTAACAGGGATATAATAATAATAGAGACGGAACTCAGAACTCACATTGGAAGCTGACTACCCACTTCCTACCCGCGATGCCCAGGAAATACTTCAGTGTACGCTCACACACCAGGTCACCGTCTGTGGCGCACAAACAAGGGTAAAGGTCAAACAGGAGAACACACACTTTGAACAAATAGCTTTTCATGAAACGGTCTGCCAAACGCTTCCTGAACATCTGGTTCTACGAAATCACTGTTCACAAATACCCATTGTGGCCATGTTGGAAATGTGGGATTTGATACAAAGACTTTGTAAGATCAAGAAATGTATTTGGACTTTGGGTGATTTCATGACATTCTGGCGATAGGAAGTCACCACAATGTCAAGTGCCAGGTTTGATTCATTACTCCAAAAGAGCAGCAAAACATTTTGCACATTTATTTTCTTCAACAAAAGCCATCTAAGCGGAGGTTGGGCCTCGGGTTTTCAGTCCGTTCTTCTATTTGGTTCCTAATGAACACTACCCAGGTTTCAGAACGTCTGGAGGAGTCTAATGACCATGAGGCAACTCTTTTTCACAGGCAGTCCCAAACTTTCCTCCTCATCTACAACCTTTCAACAACCGCAAAAGATCAAGAGCCTAAACACTTTAAATCGGCAGTTGCCGGGGTAACGGTTGCCATAAATGTGGCTTCCTTAACGGCCTCTTCAGCTAATATGGTGCTTTGGAGGAGGCGGCTTTGAAATCAAAAGAATCCATCAGGGAGCACAATTAAGGATGGAGGAGTGTGTGTGTGTAAATGTGTGTGTGTTTGTGTAAATGTGTGTGTGTGTAAATGTGTGTGTGTGTTTGTGTAAATGTGTGTGTGTGTAAATGTGTGTGTGTGTGTGTGTAAATGTGTATGTGTGTGCGCGTATGTGTCGATTTGTGTATCCTTGACTGTCATTGCACTCAATTACTTTTGTAATGTTGGAGTCCAATCTGAAAGCTAAATGTTATTTTTGCATTCAAATAAAACATTTAAAACAAGTGTGACAAACTTTAACAGTATTCTGAAACTGATTTATTAACTCTTGCAAAGACTCCTCTTATTGAGAAAATTTTAAAACTCCCTGGGAAGTATTAAACTGAATACCAGAATATAGGGACCTACTTGAATTTACGCCAAATGAAAAGCGTCGGTCACACAACCTTCAGCTATATATATTGCACAACTGAATAAAAACAACTGGCAACCCTGAACAGGGGCTACTCAACACTAAGCCAACACTAACCTGTGCTCATGATGATGTGGGTGGTCTCGGACGTCACCTGCGAAGTCACACTTCCTCCCATCCTCTTGGCAAACTTCTTCACCATTGACTGGGATGGAAAGGGGAGAAACTAATCAGTCACCAGCGAGCAAACATGTAAGATTTCTTTCTCTGTGTAGCCTTACTTCATATAGAATATATTGAATAACTTAATGATTTTTTTTTTTATAACACACAGAAAATACACACCATTTCAATTCCATTTGTGTTTACTAAATGTTTCGTCATGAAATATGCTTTTCAGAACTGTTTTCCTTTTCCTGTGTGAATATCAATTTCTAGTCAAAGTTTTCCCTCCAACTATATTATGTTGCAGTCATTGAAAAGAGTTAATTGAAAATAATGCTAGTGTTGATTAGGCTACTTCCTCTAATCTCTCTAACTATTATGCTGTACAGTCAATTTACTAAACACTCAAGGACACAGATGTAAAACATTTGGTAAACACATTTGTTATAAGTATTAATCACTGAAGTAACCACAATTACTGAAGAAATTCGGATCCCAGAAACTTTCAGGAATTACCGGTAGCTTTGCAACCCTATATACAAGTACAGAAAAGCACTAAAAAGTACAATCAAAAGATCCCCTGAAAATAACTGGATATCTACTAAACTTAAAGGATGATGAAAGTAATATTAAAACTTAATCCCATCAAATACAGACACATTATACTTGGAGGGTTTAAACTGAAGTACTCGATTGTTTCACAGAAAGATTTACCTGTTCGTGTGCACTGAGGCCTGACCCTACCAACACCAACTTGCCCTCTGCAGATCTCCGTAGCGGCGCTTGTGTTGATGTATGGGTGCTGGTGGGCTGAATGACACTAGGGATGTCCCTGACCTCCAGCTTGGTTGATGAGGGAGTAGTGGTTCCGCTGTGCCCTGTGACCCCGCTGGGCGAACCTCTCAGACCGCTGGGCGAACCTCTCAGACCGCTGCTCCTTAGGGTCCTTCCTGACTGTCTGCTAAGCTGCCCGGCTGATGTAGAGGTGAAAATGCATTAACGCACTACAGAAAAAACAGGTAACACTATAAAAACACATGAACACACTCTGAACAAAGCGGTTACGAAGATACCTGGGTATTGCGCAAAATACCACAATACTTTTTTCTATTTAAATGTTTTCTAGATTGTTTGATTACTAGTATCCCCTCGCTTTCTCAAAACACATTAGAGAAAACAAAGGGAGTTGTCCAATATGATTGAGGAGGCCGGAAGACAGAATGTGAGGAATCGTGGGAAGCGCCATTCACAGAGGAAGCTGGGCCAAAAAGTTGAAATTGGCATTTCATTATTCTAAAGCCCTTCTAGGAGCCACAGGACCCGTGGGCATACAGACCCCTGTTTCCTCCAGGCCCCTCGCGTTTGGAGCGGCGGAGCGGGATGGGCGCGGGGCCCTTGCAGTTTTTGGGACACGGCACCGATGAGGCTGTGTTTCCTCCATCGTCTGGGGCACATTTCCTGGGGGAAAAGAAGAGAACATCCGGCTGAAAACTGGATGTGAAAGAACTGCCACAGTCAAAAACCACAAGGAGGAGACAATGACAGATGCACACGTCGTTAAGAAATGTGTTGTTCAGAGGTCTGAAACGGTTATGAGTAAATCCTTTTCACTCTTGTTATTCAATGGAATATAACCCATTATAACAATGTTAAATTGCTTCTCTTTGCACATCAAATCGACTGTCCTCTGCTGTGGGAAATGACACTATGATCAGAATAAAGTTATACGACATTTTGACAAGGCCTGAATTTAAATGACCAGTTCCTAGATGACTGCAGACAAGGTTTCATGCCATGGGCACCGCATTCTTTATCATTCACCAATATCCTCCATGTCTTCAGCCACAACAACAGAAAAGCCAGCAAACTTGTTTCTCACATGATCCCAGTCTTTCCTCTCCCTCCCTCCCCCAGAGGCCAGCACTTAGAACCCTGCGAGGAGAGGGATTCGGGTGAGATTGGGAGACCCAGTCAAGCAGGAGAGATAAATTACTGTGGCAACGCAAGTCTCCCTCTAAGTGCTCCAAATGACAAATAAGATGCAGCTGCTAATTACCTTTTTATTCTCTACAGCATATCCGCCTGTCCACCAAGACACATCACCCTCCACCCTCCAAAAATGCACCAGGCAGACACAAAGCTAGCGAACGCAAAGACATCAGCTAACACAAGCTAAGCTAATGTGCGGCAAAATTTTTCAGACTTTCCTCAGTCCGAGGAAGAAAGCAATTACATGGCAATCCCTCTTAAAGTGTGTTTTTGGGGAAATCTGAGAAGATTTGACTGGTTAAGGTTATTTGGTAACGACCTCCTAGTAAATCCCTGGACAAGATGACGCCAATACCATACTGCCTACACCAATCTGACCCCCAGGGAGAAGAGAGCAGGGCAAAGGGTTGCATTCGGGATTGGGCCTTAGTCTGTTGAAATTTAAATCAGTGTATATTGCCTAAAGGTTGCAGCTAACGACACTCAGCACCCTCTATAACTCACGCCTCGATAAATCTTGGATTCTAAAAACTTGCTGTTGTGGTGATGGCTCATAAGAAAGCAGCTTGAGATAATGATGATCATGCTGGGAGTGAAAAGTGAACTTGTCATTCGAAGTGTGATTTCCTACATTCTGAACACAGTGGGTGGCAATGCTGTTTTTGTGTTGGGCTGAGTTTCATGAAAGAAAAAAACATAAGACAAAATGAAGCCTTTATTTGTGACAAAATGTATGGTTTTCAAAAACCCTGACAATGATTGATGTAAGAGTTAGCAAAACCCAACCAAAAAGCCTGGTCGATTGTGAAGACAGTTAACCGTGAAGCACTGAAGCGTTTATAAATTACACAAAGGCTCACCTGGCGTCCAATCTCTTTCCATTATCCTTGCCACATTGTGTGGTCGTCTGGAGATCAATGCCTGGCAAGACAAAAAAATAATAATAATCTGGTCAGCAGATGATTTTTTTAACATCAACTTATTTGCTAACTTGCCTCATAGGGTAAACCAACCTGAAATGAGTCCCAACTCCACGCAACAACAATGCTGTTCATTCTGTAAAACTATTTCTATTAACACGCTAGGAAATGTGACACTGTCCTGAAAAAAGCCCTGGTCCGTACCTGTGGAATTGTCTGGTTGTGGCAGCACTGGGCCATTTGGGAGCATGGGGGTGACTCTGTCCACAGGAGAACTCTCCTTCTTCTGCAGCGCCTCAGACACCAGCGCCATCATCCTCTCCAGCCTCAGCAACTCCTCCTGCATTGCAACTTTTTGCTACAGAAGAGAGGGGACACAATGCCCTGTACTAGTGATGAAAATGATCTACGGCTATTGATATGGATCATTTATTACCAGAATTTCTACACTTTCAGATGTTATTTTAATTACATTTTTTCAAAATTGCTAAAGTTGTGATACGTGTTGAAAATGAGAACTGAACCCCATGACCAAGAAGTTGCATTCTTTATAAACCATTGTATTCCATTGAGTCCATTTTATCCTTTCCCAGGGAAAGTTCACCACAAGCATTTTGGGTTTGTTAACATAAAGGGAAATAAACTCAAATGGCACAATCAAGAGTGGGAAAGGGTGACTGGAGGGAAATGAAATGGACTTCGCACCCCTCAAACACAGAAAATGGATGGCTGAACAGTTGAGATCCTCAGCTGGGCAGCGCTGGTGCACAGCTAAAGTGAAACATCTGTTGCCTTTACACTGTAATGGGTTAAAGGGGCAATGCTATTATACATCAGTTATTTCATTTCTCTGATAGTGTGAAGTATTATCAATAATGTGCCACTGGATTAGCTAGATGAACCCAAGGTTTTTTGAGATGTTTGAGATGCAACAACATCCGCCGCTCAGTGGAGCCTGATTGTGCATGTACAGTTGTACTCATAAAATACTCATTTCCCTCCAGGCACCCTGTACTCATAAGTTGTACTCAGAAATTGTGAAATTTTGGCATTGATTTTGAAAATATGACTAATCATGCAAAAGAAACTGCTAAGGAAAGTAATCAAATGAAGCCATTTACAAACCCGATTCCCAAAAAGTTGGGACACTGTACAAATTGTGAGTAAAAAAGGAATGGAATAATTTTCTAATCTCATAAACGTATATTTAATTCACAATAGAATATAGATAACATATCGAATGTTGAAAGTGAGACATTTTGTAATGTCATGCCAAATATTGGGTCATTTTGGATTTCATGAGAGCAACACATTCCAAAAAAGTTGGGACAGGTAGCAATAAGAGGCCGGAAAAGTTAAATGTACAGACAAGGAACAGCTGGAGGACCAATTTGCAACTTATTATGTCAATTGGCAACATGATTGGGTATAAAAAGAGCCTCTCAGAGTGGCAGTGTCTCTCAGAAGTCAAGATGGGCAGAGGATCACCAATTCCCCCAATGATGCGGCGAAAAATAGTGGAGCAATATTAGAAAGGAGTTTCTCAGAGAAAAATGGCAAAGAGTTTGAAGTTATCATCATCTACAGTCCATAATATCATCCAAAGATTCAGAGAATCTGGAACAATCTCTGTGCGTAAGGGTCAAGGCCGGAAAATCATACTGGATGCCCGTGATCTTCGGGCCCTCAGACGGCACTGCATCACATACAGGAATGATACTGTAATGGAAATCACAACATGGGCTCAGGAATACTTCCAGAAAACATTGTCGGTGAACACAATCCACCGTGCCATTCGCCGTTGCCGGCTAAAACTCTATAGGTCAAAAAAGAAGCCGTATCTAAACAGGATCCAGAAGCGCAGGCATTTTCTCTGGGCCAAGGATCATTTAAAATGGACTGTGTCAAAGTCGAAAAGTGTTCTGTGGTCAGACAAATCAAAATTTTAAGTTCATTTTGGAAAACATGTCATCCGGACTAAAGAGGACAAGGACAACCCAAGTTGTCATCAGCGCTCAGTTCAGAAGTCTGCATCTCTGATGGTATGGGGTTGCATGAGTGCGTGTGGCATGGGCAGCCTACACATCTGGAAAGGCACCATCAAAGCTGACAGTTATATCCAAGTTCTAGAACAACATATGCTCCCATCCAGATGTCGTCTCTTTCAGGGAAGACCTTGCATTTTCCAACATGACAATGCAAGACCACATACTGCATCAATTACAATGTCATGGCAGCATAGAAGAAGGATCCAGGTACTGAAATGGCCAGCCTGCAGTCCAGATCTTTCACCCATAGAAAACATTTGGCGCATCATAAAGAGGAAGGTGCGACAAAGAAGACCTAAGACAGTTGAGCAACTAGAAGCCTGTATTAGACAAGAATGAGACAACATTCCTATTCATAAACTTGAGCAACTTCAGTCCCCAGACTGCAACTTTTATAACAGACTGCAACTTCAGACGTTTGCAGTCTGTTATAAAAAGAAGAGGGGATGCCACACAGTGGTAAACATGGCCTTGTCCCAACTTTTTTGAGATGTGTTGATGCCATGAAATTTAAAATCAAGTGATTTTTCCCTTGAAGTGATACATTTGCTCAGTTTAAACATTTGATATGTCATCTATGTTGTATTCTAAATAAAATATTGAAATGTTAAACTTCCACATCACTGCATTCTGTTTTTATTCACAATTGTACAGTGTCCCAACTTTTTTGGAATAGGGTTTGTATTATCACATAGTTGTTTGGCTCCTTTTTAAATCATAATCATAACAGAAATCACCCAAATGACCCTGATCAATATTTTACATACCCTTGTGTGTTTGGCCTTGTTACAGACACACAAGGGGACACACACAGGTGAAAATGACAATTAAAGTGGACTTTCCCACACCTGTGGATTTTGAAATTGCAATTAGTGTCTGTGTATAAATAGTCAATGAGTTTGTTAGCTCTCATGTGGATGCACTGAGCAGGCAAGTTACTGAGCCATGGGGAGCGGAAAAGAACTGTCAAAAGACCTGCGTAACAAGGTAATGGAACTTTATAAAAACAGAAAAGGATATCAAAAGATATCAAAAGCCTTGCAAAAGCCAGTCAGTACTGTTCAATATCTTATTAAGAAGTGGAAAATTCAAGAATATCTTGATACCAAGCAAAGGTCAGGTAGACCAGGAAAGATTAAAGCCAAAACTGCCAGAAGAATGGTTCGGGATACAAAGAACAACCCACAGGTAACCTCAGGAGACAGTGTGGTTGTTTCAAGGAGCACAATAAGACAATACTTGAAAAAAAATTAGCTGCATGGTCGAGTTGCCAGAAAGAAGCCTTTACTGCGCCAATGCCACAGAAAATCCTGGTTACAACACCTTGACACACCTCACAGCTTCTGGCACACTGTAATTTGGAGTGACGAGACCAAAACAGAGCTTCATAGTCACAACCATAAGCGCTATGTTTGGAGTGGGGTCAAAAAGGCCTATAATGAACAGAATACCACCCCCACTGTGAAGCATGGTGGTGGCTCACTGATGTTTTGGGTTTGCATGGGATGCTCTTGGACCTTCCAGCACGACAATGACCCTAAGCACAAGTCCAAATTGACCCTCCCGTGGTTACAGCAGAAAAAGGTGAAGGTTCTGGAGTGGCCATCACAGTCTCCTGACCTTAATATCATCCAGCCACTCTGGGGAGATCTCAAATGTGTGGTTCATGCAAGATGACAAAAGACTTTGCATGACCTGGAGGCCTTTTGCCAAGAAGAAGGGGCAGCTATACCACCTGCAAGAACTGAGGGCCTCATAGACAACTATTACAAAAGACTGCACGCTGTCATTGATGCTAAATGGGGCAATACACAGTATTAAGAAATATGGGTATGCAGACTTTTGAACAGGGGTCAGTAAAAAAAAATCTTTGTGGCCATGTTTTGTTTTGCCTGCTCACTCATGTTTTCTTTACAAATGGTACATATATTACCAATACTCCAAGGGTATGCAAACGTATGAGAAAAACTGTAAATAGTTTGGTCTCAAAGCTATTTTTTAAACAAAGAATCTGCATTTCCCTTTAGTTATTGGCTGTTATTAGGGTTCATATCTTGGTGGGTGATTGACATGATACTTAACAAATGTCATGGGAACATAACAAAAATGTCATGGTGAGTTTTGAGGCACTTCAACAATAAAGGCATCAAACAAATGGGAATGAGCAGCATTTATTTTATTTTGAACTCATTTGACAGATGTTTGTTATGGTTAAAGTGCCTCTAAACCTGGTTGTCAGCTTAACCAAACTTTATGTATGAACATCCTATCAAGGCCCATCATTTTTTGGGGTGGTGGGGGATAGATAGATAGACAGGCAGACAATGCTGAAATGCATCCCGTGTCTCTGGACAAACCTAGGGGTACCTGGATCAGATATGGATGACTTCAGCCCTGAAAGGCTTGAAGCCATGCCCGAGGCAACCTAGACACATGAGAGCTTTGGCTAAGCCCATTACTCACTAGTCATGACTGGGCAATGGGCCAGAACCAGACAGAGCCAGAGTAACAACAGGTGAGTAAACACTATTTGAGGCCAAGAGATGGAATGGGTGAGATCCTATTCTATCATAACAGCTAATAGTATAGTCAGAATGCGTCTCCAACATATACAGTGCACGGACACATGTAGAAAAGCACTTTTCTCAGAGCCCCAATGTATCAACTGGGGGTACAGCTGTGAATAAGTCTGCCTCCAAACCCCTCTCACTCCTTGCTGTCTAAAACTCCATTAACCAAGCCCCAATCAAAAAGAGCAGATAGATAAAAGTAGGAAGGCATCAAGATGGATGGGACATAAAATGTGAATCATCTCCTCAGCCGCATTTCTCTAACATAAATGAAATGCAATTTAGAAAGATGCTGAGGGGAACATTATTTACATGCCCAGGCAGTCTGTCTTCCGAGCAGTGACAGCTTGGTGTTAAAAGCTGCAATCACTGTCTGCCATCTATTGGACATGAAGCGTCATTGCAGCAGAAAGCACAAAATACTGCAAACTACTACTGCTTAAGGTAAATATATAATAAAAGTATCTACTCACTGTACGCTGCGACAAATATGTAGTGAAACAAGGGAAAGAACAGCGAAATATAAACATCCTTACCTGAGTGGTAATAAATTCGTTCGAAAATTGTGAAGATTCCTGTGTCAGACCATTGACACCTGCTGTAACTTCACCTGAAAAATGTGAAACAACTCTAAATTAATTTGGATAATTTTGGTTTTGATCAATCATATACCAAGAGGATGGATATACTTTGGGGTTAAAAAGTTGACTTACCATCTTCTGGTGTGCCAAACAGGTCCACAGATGCTTGGCTGGTGGGGACACTGTCAGGACTGGGACAGTGGAGAGGACTGACGTCTTGCAGCACATCTTTGGCGGCAGCCCAGGTACAATCAGCTCTAGACCCCTGGGAGTTTATTTGTTCCCTGGCCTGGTCTTCAAGCAAATTGACAGATTCCTCCTCAGTTGGGCAAGCCGAATGTCTGAAAATTTGCACAAGGGGAGGCAGTTCCTCCTCCCCACTGTTGTCAGACTCTGAAGAAGATTCCAGTTTCTGCGACTTCCTTCTTTTCCTTTGCTTTAGGCTGATGGGGATGGAGGAGTGAGAGCTTCCCTCTCCACTTTCTTTAACCCTCTCTGCTTCTCGAATAACTACCGATTGGGCAATTGTCGGAAGGAGGTCATCTGGAGTTAATGAGGACTCTGTATTTGCTATGTTTCCATTAGAGTTCACTGGGCACCTTTTGTCTGGTTCCACTGCCATCTCTGGTTCTTTACTGTGGTTACTCTCCAGTTCTGTTGAACATTTCCACAAGTTGTCCTCCACAGTGTATGACAGTCTATCCTTTGGGACCGTAAGTTGCTTTGAAGCTTCAGGTGTTGGATCTAGTAGAGCTTCCACAGAGGCATCCAAAGCTGGAAAGAGCATACCAGAATCCACAGCTTGGTGGTGAGTTTCCACTGGGGTTTTTTCCATTTTTTTGGGACTCTGGACACTTTCTCTGTTGCTGCAAACTTCCTGAGTCGTATCACAGGCACTATGGTTTAAAGACTTAACAAATTCCTGTGTTGGTCTGGTAACAAGAGACTTTGGGAACCTTCTATGACTGCTCTGAGCTGCTTCTTGGAAAGAATAGTTAGGGGAACATGAAGGTGGGATGAAATCACTGCAGCTAGAATGTTCATATTCCACCCTGTTCCTTGAATCCGACTGGAAAGTAAGACACTCCGTTGTATTAGGAAATTCCTGCTGTTTTCCTGTTTCTATATCTGTGCTGGTTTGAATCTTTACAGGGGTTGCATTTTCTTTGTTGGACAAGAAGGAACTTCTCTTGATACTTGGACTCCCAAGGTGGAATGATTTTCTTTTGGTTGCTTTGAAGCTCTTCAGCAGTTGCTCAGTGTCTAACTCACTGTCATTTCGGTCATCCTCCACCATATTAATGCATTTGGCTTGACTGGCTGAAGTCTCATGTGGTACAATCGATCTTGAATCATCTGATGGTTTGATAATAGGATTACTTGGATTCATACTATCAGGCACTGACAATAGGACACCTGCCTCAGGTAAACTTCTTGAACTTGATACCAAAGCGACTGAACCAGTAACATCAGTTTGACAAAGACTTTCTGTATTTGGGACTACAGCAATGGACTCCTTCTCAACAAGGGACCCTTCCTGTGCCTCAATGATTTCACAGGATGTTTTCTCGCTACATTCCAAGTTGTCAATCCCTCTGATGTCTTCATACAAAACACATCCATTTTTCCTAACAGCCTTTTCTGGATTTTGGTTCCGCACAGAAACCACATTCTCCATGTTAGTGTCTTCTTCCGCCACATCTGACTGCTGCATCTCACTGCAGTCTGAATCAGGACATGGAAGCTTTATGGATCTTGAAGTGCCAATAATGTTTTTACTCCCTTGTACCTCCTCTGTGAAGAGCTGAAGTCTCTGACTCCTCCTCGTTTTCCTCATTATTGGGCTTCCAATGTCTTCACTGATCGGATAACTCTCAATCTGGACCTCAATCTGGCCTAAAGGTCTGCTCTTAGGTATTGCAACAGAATCACTTTCACCCTCTTCAACACCCACAAGAACCAAAGGCTTTGGCATTTTGGCTGCTTTGTTATTCTCGCCTTTGGAGTTTTCACCTTTTTTCCTGCAAGGATTTTTTTGCTTGTTATTTGCCAAATTCACTTTCCCTTTCACTTGGAATTCCCCATCAATGTCCTGCCATTTACCTTTCACCTTTTTGCTTGTTTTCCTCCCTGTTTTCTGAGGTGGCACACTGAACACAGGAATGTCCTTAACGTCATCTTCTGACAACTCATTAAGCTTTTCTCCTTGCAGGTCAACTCCATTATAAGTCAACTCTGTCGTGTCATTAGCCATGTCATTTAAGGTATGTTCTTCAGGTGGTTCATTCATGACAATGTCATCATTCTCCGCTGATCTTAGTCTCTTGACAAAGTCAGCAGGTGTTAGTTTATTTAGCCTCTTTTGGGGAAGTTTCATCAGGATCTTAGCTTCTTTCATCAGACAGGGTGGTTGAGGGTCTGCGATCACTCTGTTCTGTGGTGAAAAGCTACGGTTCCCCCTTCGGTCCCGTTTGTAAACAGCCCCAAAAACCTGCTCCTCAAGACATTTCCAGCGCTCTTTTCTATTTGGACTATCCTCCTTATTTATGAGGTGATCCTCTAAAGGTGAGGAGGGAGAAGAACTATTTGCATTTGAGTCACGAGAGCACTCTGCGTTTTCAACATTCTCAGATGTCTTAATGAGCCATTCAGACACTTTCTCAAGACTTTTCTTCTGTCTCTGCTCAAAAATGTTGGTCTGGCTCAATGACTCTCTTTTGTTATTCCTCAGAGATCGTCTCACAGGATGGTTTTCAACTTCTTCAGGATAGCATAATGAATCTGTAAGATGAGGGGTTAACTTATTTTCTTGATTTCTGGTTTGTGGAGGAGCTCTTTCAACAATCTTGGTTATTCCTGGTTCAAATTCTGGATTCTGTTTCTCAGTTTTAGAGGTGCTGGCTTTAGAGTCTTTTGTTTCTTTTTCACTGGCTGGAGGTTTGGCATCCAGGCTGCTGTCCTCATCCAAATTCACAGGGCAAGAATCTTGAAGACCCATTAGCTTTGCATAGCCTTCCTTAGCTGAAAGATAGGCCTAATGGTGACTAATATGACCTAATATACTAATACATGTTTTCATTAATAATATTGTTACAGGATATTTTAGTTTTTTACATTTTACTAATATAGCAGACACTAATCCAGAGCGACTTACAGGACAATTGACAACACACTAGAATCAACATAAATTGCCTGAATTGATAAGATCAACAATAAACTGAATGATACATTTATAATATGATTATACACCAGCATTTTTCATTAACATTACAATGTAAACTAATGTTGACAGTTTATTTATCATAGCCATGAATTGGCTACAGTCCCGACTCCAGGATTAAATGACTGAGGGGGCATTTCTTATAAATGACCAATGTATCTAATTCATATACCATTTGCAGGGTTTATGACTTTTTTCTAATGTGTCTTTCTATTGAGAACCAGCATTTTCAAAATTACGGCGATTGGCACATGCATTAGTGCTATTAGTTGTACATAGAACATTCGCTGACAATGGCAAGCTAATGTGTAGCATAGTAGTAAGAGCAGCCGTCTCTGCATCTCTGCAAGGTGGAGGCAGTACTTTTTATTGTTGTTTTTTTATGTGCCCACTCATTCAACACAACACTGTAGTTTCCTTCTAAACAATTCTGTAAAACTCATGAAGATGTAGATGCATATTCCCAGGAATCTGAATGAGACAATATTTACTAGGCTGCTATGGATAATTATCACCACAATTGAATGCGTTGATGGTTTTTGTTATAATATGCCATTAGGCAATGAAATTTGGTCCTGTAATATAACACATGGTGCAAAAACATGGGTGAATGATGTGTCTTGCTGTTGAGTGCCGGCATTTTTGCAATTATGTTGATTGGCACACACAAAGACGTAATAAATCCATTAACACAAGTACTTGCATGTTTGCATTTGGAAAATTAACTTGCAGTGCCAAGCTGCTGCATAGCCCAGTGGTCAGCGCAACTATGTATAACTCAGGAAGATCTAAACACATACCCCCACGAAACCGATAGAAACCAATGGTTAGGCCAGAACTATGGGAAAAACCGCAAAAGTTGGAGACTGCATGTTAACTGATGCCTTTTTTTTTGTTGTGGAATTAATAATTTTTTCTAAATGTATTTGATTGTTTTTATTACTATTTTAGTTATGAGAAAGGAATTTACACACGATTCTTGTCACTAATAATCCTTTTTATTACTTCATTATAATTTTTTTGGGACAACCCAGATTGGATAACAAAATAATAAAATAAATCTCAAACCTGCTACAGTTGACGAGCAGGACATTGGAAGGTCACCATGTCCTTCATCCTCATCATCGGCACGGTCAGTTTCCCAGACGTCCTCAGAGACATCACGGGTGGTTTTCTTTTGCACAGTCTCTGTGACACTTGGGAGGAGAGTATTTTTTGAGAAATGTAATAACATTATAATTTATATGAAAAATGAGACAGCAGATTAGATATGGACTGGGTTAGAGTAAACATCCGATTGTTGTAACTGGCTTTATTCCATTTTTTTTTTATTCATACAGACCTCATGTGACTCCTCATCTGGTACATTCCAGTGAAGTCTAAAAGGGATAGAATAAGAGAAATTGAGATGGGATTTTGGCTGGTAAAATTCCAGCCACATTAGGTTATTGCCTATTCTCCAAAAGAAAATGATCAAAAGCGTGTCACATGACATCTCCAACATTAAAGAAAGAAGACAAATCAGTTACACGCTTTGACCATGGAGAGTAAACTATACGGCTTACAGGTAGTGTTGGTGTCTTGCTCATAGGCCTGGACCAGATTCTGCAATCCCTCCACAAGTCTCTGGAAACCAGGGCTCTCCTGCAAACTCCTACACACACAAACAAAATGTATTCTTGAGAAATTACTGAGAGTTTCCATTGGACAAATGCAGACAGGTCCCTCACATTTGGTTCAGAAAACACTCCGGGCTCAGATAACAATTCTTTATTACCCATTTGTAAATTAGAAAAGAGGCAGAGTACAAAGTTTCTCTACATTTCCTCATTATGAAGACACTATTATGTTGTTTATCTAGTCAAAACACCATACCTTTTATTGATCTTTGTATTACAAACTGGACAGTTGGCCTCCTTTCTCTTACTGCTGTCCAAAAGCTTCATCATACAAAACCTACTCAAGAAGACCGCAAAAGATGAGTGCTTGTACAAATGAGTTATGAACTAGCAGAAACATGATTTTGGATGACAGCAAAAAAAAAAAAAAAAAAGCATACTTACTTGCAAAACTGGTGGTCACATTTTGTAGATACAGGTGTACTCATCAAGTCCAAACTACATAAAACAAAACCAAAGATCAAAATGGGAACAGGTTTACAATTGTCTACTTCCTAATGTTTCTAAGGCAAAAAACTACTTTAATTTTAAACAACATTTAACTATCGACCACACTAGTATAAGGAACATAAACACACTTATACACAATCATACGGTAATCGCTAGTATACTCTGCTGTCACACTCACCATATAGGGCACTGCAATGTATCCCAGATGACAGAGATCCCCCGTTTGACATCTTCAGCCTTTGGCAGTTTCATGGTGTACATGCACTCGTATGCAGCAGAATTGTAGCTACGTATGGGTGATTTCATTTGTTAATAACAACCCTGACAACGAGGCGTATTTATATTAACTTTGTAGCTTTTCATGAAGGAGGGTAGCTAGTTGATCTTCTCTAACAAGTAGCATTTTGCGGGTATGTTATCTATAAGCCTAGCGAAAAGAAACCCTTTGAGTTTGCTTATGATGAAGCAAACTAGTTAATTAGATATCTAACGTTAATCGTATAGAGTTGATTCATTTGTCAAATAGAGTACGAAATCAAGATAAACAAGACTATTATTTAATTGTAGGGATAGCTAACAAGCAGCCCGGGGTAGGTTATGTCACACACTTTTGTTGCTTTGGTTAGCATGCTAGCGCGGTTAGTAACACAACTCCAGTTGTAGAGTATAGATGGGAAAGCAAGTAATGTCATAAATTACGCTACTCTATGCTTTAAATACGATCACCAATATAGAAAATTAAGCTTGTTACACTACATCTGACAAAAATATTGACTGATTGCTCCATACGAAGGAAAGAGAACAACTTACATCACAGCCTTGAACGAGTTTGGTTTTCCCGCAACTATTTTGACACGTGACCCTACCCCGCCCATTGAGAGATGTCAACTTCCTTTCGCGAGGAATGGTATCGCGTCATATCCGTCAAAAACAACAATAAAGGAAGTAATTGGGTAAGAAAACTCTTAAGTCATGTGTAATTGTAAATAAAGGCGCATTTTCTGACACACTTAATTGCGTCTTTATGATGTACGTAAATATTGTAAGTCTTTCCTACTGACATTGTGTTTGTTGCAATTTAATGTAATCGCTGAGTACCGTATGTTGCTGGTAACAAGCTAACGTTCGTTAGCTTAGCTAGTACGGTTACTTGCTGACAAATGAAATGCCAAGTTGTTTATTAGCAAGCCAACATTCCATAGAATTGCACGACATATCCCTGCTATTTATTCATATACTCATAAAGTAATTTGAGTTTTTACTGAAGCAGAGATTTAACATACAGCACAGTTTTGTACCAACTCATATTTGGCTCACCAGTGCCACCATCTAAAGTAAACCAGTCACGAGTGTTGTTGGTCTGCCAGCTGAAAGCGTTCATTGTCTTTCCAGTGTTGATATGGAGGGCTCCAAGTCCTCCAGTACAACCATGCAGGTCAGCTTTGTGTGTCAGCGCTGCAGTCAGCCTCTTAAGCTGGATACGTCTTTCAACGTACTTGACCGTGTCACCATCCAGGAACTGATTGGTATGTTTACCTGAGTGTACAGTATCTCAAAAAAGTAAGTACAACCCTCACATTTATAGATATTTGATTATATCTTTTCATGTGAAAACACTGAAGAAATGACACTTTGCTACAATGTAAAGTAGTGAGTGTACAGCTTGTATAAGTACACCCCTAGTGAAAATTACCAAATTGAGCCCAAAGTGTCAATATATTGTGTGGGCACCATTATTTTCTAGCACTGCCTTAACCCTGTTGGGCATGGAGCTCCTCAACCTTCTGTTTGAGGATGCCCCACAGATGCTCAATATGGTTTAGGTCTGGAGACATGCTTGGCCAGTCCATCACCTTTACCCTCCGCTTCTTTAGCAAGGCAGTGGTCGTCTTGGAGGTGTGTTTGGAGTCTTTATCATGTTGGAATACTGCCCTGCGGCCCAGTCTCCGAAGGGGGGGGGGGGGGGGTCATGCCCTGCTTTAGTATGTCACAGTACATGTTGGCATTCATGGTTCCCTCACGTGCGCAGCGGTTTAGTCATTAATGGCTGTGTTGTGTTATTTTGAGGGGACAGCAAATGTACACTGTTATACAAGGTGTACACTCACTACTTTACATTCTAGCATAGAGTAATTTCCTCAGTGTTGTCACATGAAAAGGTATAATCAAATATTTGCAAAAATGTGAGGCGTGTACTCACTTTTGTGAGTTACATTATGTTGCAGATTTTGAGAGTGATACGAAGATTCTGTGTATGTTTGTTCTATGTGTGCATGCTTCAGACAAATCTACAGAGGAAGCGTTGTAGATGGGACTTGTGAATCTGTGGGAAATTCTCCATAAAATACTCTGTGTCCTCACTCATTATCATTTTCTCAAAACTTATTGGAGGAGGTCGGAGTGGAGGATCCCCTTGCTTTTTCATCTAATATGATCTGAGATGAGAAGAGATGACTTGAAGCATATGAAATTGAGTGTGTCTCTCTTGTCCCATCAGCTCCACTGGTCACAGTGACACCCAGCAAGCAGACAGAAAGCAATGAGGAGGAAAATGTTCCAGAGGTGAGACTGGGCTGGTTCGATCTGATGGAAAAATAACCATAGCGTTACCTTCCTTTAAGAATTATGGGTCCTAAACACTATATGGGTTCATCTTTTTCCTCCTTTCCTCCAGGAAACCTTTGTGGAATCAAAACAAGATGGAGTCTCAAGAAAATACATTCCTCCTGCAAGGTAGCATATTGTTAACTTACCAATCTCCTCTGGCCTCACTAGACTGACACAATATAATGCCCTGCCCTCAACGTCAAAATCTTCCAGGTCAAAGGCTGTAACCAGAAGTCAATTTTAAGGCAGTCCCACACAATAAGTTGAAATTGCTGGGCTGGAAGGAGAGCACATTAGCCAGAATAGCCACCTTTTATACAATGTCTTCCCTGGTGCAGGGCTTTATACATTCCCATCTCATCACAAACCGAGGAAGAACGGGGTGTCATCCAGCCAAGAAGAGAGACAGGGAAGATTAGAAAAATATTTAAAAAATGAAAAGGGGACAGAGTTTAGTCTCTCTGATGCAAAGCCACACAGTCACAACCCAGTCTCCCCTAAATTCAGTCACATGACACAGGTATGACGGTACACTTCTCATACTCACTCACCATCCCAACTGTCACACCTTTTTTACAACACCAGTTAGTACAACATCTGAGTATTTCCATGTTTGGTTCGTTAGTTAATGAACACATGAGTTATGGACCCGTGTTGTTTGGGTCATGGCTTCATGTTTCTGTCTGGGTTTGGTTTTAGTATTAGTAGGGTTCACAGGCATCATGAACATGACGGCTTTCATAAAGGGTAGAAATCTTTCCGGACCAGGCGGTTTTGCTCCGTCTACATAACGTCTGAGTTTTAGGATGCTTGTATGTGTGGAAATGACTGGTGTCAACGTGTGTGTGTTTAGGATGATGTCCACAGAGAGCGCCAACAGCTTCACTCTGATCGGAGAAGCGTCAGACGGGGGCACCATGGAGAACCTGAGTCGAAGGCTGAAGGTGACCAGCGACCTGTTTGACATCATGTCGGGTCAGACGGACGTAGACCACCCCCTGTGTGAGGAGTGTACCGACACTCTGCTTGACCACCTGGACACACAGCTCAACATCACAGAGAATGAGTGCCAGAACTACAAGTGAGCAGTAGAATGCTAGCATGAGACTGTATGAGTCCACAGAACATAACACGGTTCCCTTAACATGTAACCTGTTTCCTTTGGCAAGGTTCACCCGCAAGACATACTGTGGGGTTTAAGAAGCATGTACTCTTTAAGCAACAATATGTCAGGATGGAATAACTTAGATAAGGTACATTGTGTTCTGAGTGGGTGTGTACTGTTTTTGATTTTCTTGTCTGTTGGTGTGTGCGTCGTCTGCCAGGAACTGCCTGGAGTTGCTGTCCCAGCTGCAGGAGGAGGAGGAGGACAGCCTGCTGCGGGAGCTCCAGAAGCTGGGCGAGGAGGAGGCGGCCCTGGTGGGGGAGCTGGAAGCGGTAGAGGAGCAGCGGGCGGCTGTGGCCGAGGACTTGGTCCAGGGACGTATCCACTCCCAGCAGTTAGACACAGAGGAACTGCAGTGAGTAGCAGCTGTCTGTTGGGAACACGGACAGATGACTCGACCCGTTCCCCAGTCTGAAAGCTTCTGCATGTTTTATTTCCAAATATTGGAGAGTACAAGGCACTTTGGCTGTGGTCATGCTGTCTCAACAGCATAAAAATGCGTCTTTCTCCCCCTGGAAACTCACGCAAACCGGTGGACTGTCGGGAGCAAAAGCGGGCTAACCAGGAGATGGTTAAACTTCGAATCATCCTATACTCAGTGAAGATATAATTCAGGTTCACAAATGAATCCCTCCTCCACCTCTGGTGTCCCGCAGGCCCCAGATGATACCGTCTAGATTTGATTTGGACCCAGTTGAGTCATTTAGCTAACGACGTGGGGTGATCATTCTTCGGCAAAATGACTTGTGAACGTCGATTCGGACCCTTTCTTCGCCAGTGTGTTGATGTGATGTAATGTTTGTCATCCCAGGTACCAGAAGGAGTACAGCGAGTTCAAGCGGCAGCAGCTGGAGCTGGATGATGAGCTCAAGAGTGTGGACAACCAGATGCGCTACTGCCAGATCCAACTGGACCGCCTGAAGAAGACCAACGTCTTCAACGCCACCTTCCACATCTGGTACGGACACGCTGACACATGCACAAGCACACACCAAAAACTCTCCTTTGTTTTGAAGAGGCGATTGGGTTAATGTTAAAACAAAGCCTCCGCTGTCTTTCACTTCCCTGTTGTCTGTCCCTATTGAATTGGGAACACTCATTTACGACGATAAATTAGAGAATTTATAATACCCGTATGTCTCCAATGGACAGGCACAGTGGACAGTTCGGCACCATCAACAACTTCCGCTTGGGCCGACTACCCAGCGTCCCCGTGGAGTGGAACGAGATCAACGCCGCCTGGGGTCAGACGGTGCTGCTGCTCCACGCCCTGGCCAACAAGATGGGGCTACGCTTTCAGAGGTTGTGGCATTACCGAGACACAATACAGGGCACACAGGCATAGACCCTAAACAGCACATGTGCATAAACATTTAATTACCCACAAACGCATGCACATTGACATCTTTGAAGTAATGCCGAAATAACGTAAGATGTCTTGCCGGTTGTCTCTCCGCAGATACCGCCTGGTCCCATATGGTAACCACTCTTACTTGGAATCACTCACCGACAAGTCCAAGGTAATGGTTGGCCGAAACAAGCCCTAATCCGTAAAAAAAGCATTTTACAAAAGAATGAGCTTCATACTTTTGACTTTGGAAGCAGTATCTGTTATGTTTTCTGTCTTTTGACTGTGTTATGAGCTGTAGTGTTTTGTTGCCTGTCTGTGACCTGAGAGTCTCATGGGCGAAAAGGAAAAACTAGAAAACTTTTTGTCACAAAAGAAAGGCTGTGTAGAAAAAGTGCTTTAGTATTCTTTTTTTTATATGTGTAGTATTAATAGTTTTCACGTGTCGTCACAGTACATGGGAACACCCACTTGGCAAGCAAAACGGTCTCCTTCAATTGCCTACCAACTACAATTTTTACTGCTTTTGCTAGTAAAAATTACCTTTCTAAGTTATTACTTATACTAAATGCCAGATAATTGCAGTTCCATTGGATGTGCTAACCGCATATATATTGCATTTGTAATCATATCTACATGTAATCAGTGTAATACATTTCCCACTTTCCCAAATCCATCTACTGTGAATAGAGCATGTTTAATTTGGTAAATTACAGCCTCTAGAATGCCAATAAATATATGTATTTATTTTGCATATTCTATTCTTTCCTATGTGTGTAGGAGCTACCTCTGTATTGCTCGGGGGGTCTGCGGTTCTTCTGGGACAACAAATTTGACCATGCCATGGTGGCCTTCTTGGACTGTGTGCAACAGTTCAAGGAGGAGGTGGAGAAGGGAGACACTGGGTTCTGTTTGCCCTACAGGTTAATAGTCTGTTAAACAGCATTCATTGAGACAATGTAATTTCAACAAATGTTTTGTAAATGTTTAATATTTAGTTGCTTTCACATTGTATTATTTAGTACACACGGTCAAATAATATTGTGGTTTTGGAGTTTTTCATCTTTAAAGCTGTTAAAAGCTAAAAGCCAAAATTATGTAAGTTTGGCATGTTATGAAGAGTTTGAATCCTTTCAAAAGTTGAAATATATTTTATATTAAAAAATGACAGACTCCCTTGTATCGTAACTTTATTTTCCTGCACATAACAAATTAGGTTATTTCTTTATATTTATGTATTGAAGAGGTACATGTGTTGGTGTGGATTTGTGGAATTACAAAACATTTGGTTTGGATGGATCTGCATACTTTATTACTTTACCTCGCAGTGGTACTGCCATTTATGGAAACCCTCTGGTTGTTAGATATTTTATTTTAAAAACACTCCAACTCAATTATTTTAGGGAGACATCAGAATCCCCTTTATTCGGCATGTACATGTACCTATATTCAGGATTTGACTAGATGTTATGGGGCTTCTAGTGGTTGGAACGCAATAGAACGCTGAAGCCCACACTCCTGAGGGTGAGACCATTGGCACACAGCGTCCTAACGTTGCCTCTTAGACAATAGTAAAGAAACATCTGTAGATTAGTCTGTCACATTTGTCTGGTCTTAGCGAAACACTCAGGTTTGACTTGTCTTTTTCTGTCCCCGGTCAGGATGGACGTAGAGAAGGGCAAAATTGAGGACACGGGTGGCAGCGGCGGCTCCTACTCCATAAAGACCCAGTTCAACTCAGAGGAGCAGTGGACCAAAGCGCTCAAGTTCATGTTGACCAACCTCAAATGGGGCCTGGCGTGGGTGTCATCTCAGTTTTACAACCGATAGAGGACGACGAGGACTTAGTCTGGGCTGGACCCACAGCTCCACTAAAACCACAAATGTTTTCTATTGTTCTATTCGCGGGCGTACTATTTCCTTAGTTCCTCTCAGATCTTTTTCCAAAAGGCTCAGTTGTTTTGAGATGATTGGGAGATGACTTGAGGGATGGAAATGAGAAAGGACTTCAAGATCCACCGAGGGGCGTTTCTTTAAAAAAAAAAATATATATATATATAGTTATCTGCCGGAAATGCTCCAATTTGTTAGAACTTAATAATATATAGAAAAACAATTTAAAGAATTACAAATAATTCACTTAAAGGAAAACTCTTGATTTATTCATCTTACAGTGCAATCCATGCATTTGGACAGTGACATAAGTTTGTTGTTTTGGCTCTGTACTCCAGCACATTGGACTTGAAATGAAACACTGACTAAGAGGTTAAAGTCCAGACTGACAGCTATAATTTAAGTGTATTTACATCCATGAACTGTAAATCATGTAGGAATTACACCCCTTTTTATACATAGTCCTCACATTTAAGTTGACAAAAAGTAATTGGTCAAATTATCAATCTTAAATAAAGATGTCATACACTCACCTGGCCACTTTATTAGCTGGACCTGCTTGTTAATACTAATAGCCAAACAGCAAAGCATGTGTCTGCAATTCAATGTACAAAGCATGTGACATGATTAAGGGGTTTAGTTGTTTGACCAAATATTAGAATGAGGAAGATGTATGATTAAACTCAATTTGGCCTTGGTGGTTCGATCATCTCAGAAACAGCTGACCGGGGCATTTTCACACACTTGATTTAACAGATTGGTACGATAAACAAAAAACATCCAGTGAGTGGCAGTTCTGTTGGGAAAAACAGCTTTATAAGAAGAGAGGTCCAAGTCATTCAAGCTGACAGAAAGGCCACATATACTGAAAAAAACACTGTCTGAAAGCCCTGTATCATTTAGAATTATTTCCTTTGTGATCAGCATAATCGAAGTGGTAAACTTAAAAAAAAAAAAAATTGCGTTCCAATCCAATTTTATCTCCTTATTTTGTTCCTATATTGAGTACTCAAACTATTTAAGTTCACCTAGGCTAGTGGTCATGATGGCATGATGATGAAACTGAGCTATCTATATACAAAGACCCTCTAAATGTGGATTGGTGAAAGCATCAGATGCCTGCCTGGTCCAATTCTTATTGATCAGTGCAAATGAAGGGAAGGATACTAGGTTGTGAAATTGATCTATTGAGATGCAGCACTCGAATGGGTTCTTATCAATGAAACCTGCTTACTGATATTCTCCATCAGCAAGGCTAGAGAGGAACATCTGGTTTCGTGATTATTTTCTGATTTTCTGACCCGCCACAGGCACAAGATAATGGACATTGTCCACATTCTAATATTTAGTTTTTTATACTGCACTGACAAGGATTTAATATTTTTTCAGTGTGCAATGGAACACATTCTCAATGATAATGGACCCGCATAGAACTCCTTATGTAAAGTAACTTCCTTTTACAAGGAAGTTACTTTATAATAGTACCAGCAGGTCATTGGTTGAGAGAAATAGGAGATTTTAAAGATCCCAGCAATGTAATACAGTAGAAGTCAGCAGGACATAAGTGTCACATTGTTCTGGCAAAAAAAATTTGACAACCATCTCACATGAAGCTGAAATTTCAATGCACTGAATGTGTATTTCATTACAAGTCAGAGATAGAGATTTTACATAGCAAAACCATTGATTTGGATGGTTGCTATTTCCTTTGAGTATAGCTGAGTTTGTCTCACTATTACCAGTTCTGCTTTTCTCTGGCATACTGTGCTGAACTGTGAGGTCACTTTTGACGATGTACAAAAATAATTGCAAATATGTAGTGTAATGTTTGACTTTTAATTGGGACTGCACAATTTGCAATAAATAAAGCCTTATTTTCAGATGCTACTTAATGTTTTGAGAATTTGCTCACAGTCATACCTGTTGAATTGTTTAAGTGCAATCCTGTAGAGTCTCTCACATTTATATATTTACATCATTTATATAACTTACTGTTTATATCTCTCACATGTATTACTCCTCTAACCCTTATCCTTGGTCCTGTTACCCCCTCCAGAACTACCATCTCCCCTCCGTGCAAGGCATCTACCATACACAATGCCTTAGGAAAGCATGGAACATCATCAAAAACTACAGCCACCCAGGCTGTGGTCTGTTCACACCGCTGCAGTCTGGTTGACACTACCAGAGCATCAGGGCACACTTCCAGACTCACAGTATTTTCCCTCAGGTCATAAGGCTCCTCAACCAGCAACAATGATCTATGATCATACTGATCACACATAAACATTCCAAATGCTCTGATGTCTTTCTATGTACATTTAATGTACAGGTACCGGTTCTAAAATTAGAATATCATCAAAAAGTTGATTTATTTCAGTAATTCCATTCAAAAAGTGAAACTTGTATAATGTATACATTCATTCCACACAGACATATATTTCAAGTGTTTATTTCTTTTAATTTTGATGATTATAAATGACAACTAATGAAAACCCCAAATTCAGTATCACAGAAAATTTGAATATTGTGAAAAGGTTCAATATTGAAGACACCTGGTGCCACACTCTAATCAGCTAATTAACCCAAAACCTTTAAATTGTCTCAATCTAGTTATGTAGGCAACACAATTATGGGGAAGACTGTTGACTTGACAGCTGTCCAAAAGACGACCATTGACACCTTGCACAAGGAGGGCAAGACACAAAAGGGCATAGCTAAAGAGGCTGGCTGTTCACAGAGCTCTGTGTCCAAGCACATTAATAGAGAGGCGAAGGGAAGGAAAAGATGTGGTAGAAAAAAGTATACATACAATAGGGATAACCGCACCCTGGAGAGGATTGTGAAACAAAACCCATTCAAAAATGGGGAAGATTCACCAAGAGTGGACTGTAGCTGGAGTCAGTGCTTAAAGAACCACCACGCACAGACGTATGCAAGACATGGGTTTCAGCTGTCGCATTCCTTGTGTCAAGCCACTCTTGAACAAGACACAGCATCAGAAGTGTCTCACCTGGGCTAAAGACAAAAAGGACTGGACTGCTGCTGAGTTACGTTCTCTGATGAAAGTACATTTTGCATTTCCTTTGGAAATCAAGGTCCCAGAGTCTGTAGGAAGAGAATCCACATTGCTTGAAGTCCAGTGTAAAGTTTCCACAGTCAGTAATGGTTTGGGGTGCCATGTCATCTGCTGGTGTTGGTCCACTGTGTTTTCTGAGGTCCAAGGTCAACGCAGCCGTCTACCAGGAAGTTTTAGAGCACTTCATGCTTCCTGCTGCTGACCAACTTTATGGAGATGCAGATTTCATTTTCCAACAGGACTTGGCATCTGCACACAGTGCCAAAGCTACCAGTACCTGGTTTAAGGACCATGGTATCCCTGTTCTTAATTGGCCAGCAAACTCCTCTGACCTTAACCCTATAGAAAATCTATGGGGTATTGTGAAGAGGAAGATGCGATACGCCAGACCCAACAATGCAGAAGAGCTGAAGGCCACTATCAGAGCAACATGGGCTCTCATAACACCTGAGCAGTGCCACAGACTAAATGACTCCATGCCACACCGCATTGCTGCAGTAATTCAGGCAAAAGGAGCCCCAACTAAGTATTGAGTGCTGTACATGCTCATACTTTTCATGTTCATACTTTTCAGTTGGCCAACATTTCTAAAAAAAAAAAAAGTTTGTATTGGTCTTAAGTAATATTACAATTTTTGGAGATACTGAATTTGGGATTTTCATTAGTTGTCAGTTATAATCATCACAATTAAAATAAATAAACATTTGAAATATATCAGTCTGTTTGATGATATTCTCATTTTATGACCACCACCTGTATATCTTAGGCTTTATTCTAGGGCTACATTTGTAAAAAAGGAGTTTTGATTAAAAAGCTGGGGATTTGACACAATGAAGGACATCTTAAACATCTGACATACCAAAATAAAACATGAACAAAAACGTTAGGTAAACAACACCTAATTTTATGAAATTAGTTTTTTTTATTGCAAATTATTATATGTTATTTCCTTTGCATGAAATTACTGTACAAGACAGACAGAATATTCAAGAAATATGGGTTATGTATACCTACATTACCCTCTGCAATGATGGAAGTATAACTGCCAAATTAGGTATTCTCCAATTCACCACGGTAAAGTAATTTAAGTATTTAATACACATTTTCTCAATTACATGAACAATCAACACAGACATAGAATACTATTCTGAATCTTACAATTCAAGGTGTGTGTTTATGAGTTCATACAGTCAACATCATTTATGAGGATCTGAATGAAGATAACTTTGTTTAGCATGAAACAAGATTGTGAGGTCCTGTGATTTGTATCACTACATAAGACACTGTGCTTCCAGCCACAATCCTCTTACAAAGCTTAAGACTGACACGGTAAACACACTCACAGTGCACTTAGAGTTCTAGCAGATAAAAGTTATTCAACCACCAGATTACAAAATCACACCTTGAAGTACAATGCATGCGTGCAAGGATTGTAAGCAGAATGGAATGCTAATAAACGTGTTTATGGTTTCAGCGGCTGATGCTGGTCAAGTAATGGCTGACATGTCATTAAACGCCATCTTTGAGTGTGCAAGTACAGTACATGCGTTACCACGGCAACTATAAATCGGCCTTCACCTGAGGTAGTGGGGCTTCCTATTTCTAAATCGAATGATTAGCAAGTTACACTTCAGCATTATTCTGTGGAATGTAGCCTAGCGGTCTGCCGTTGACTATTTTTATACTTAGGCAAAGCAGACTAGTCTACTAGAGTGCGATTAATTGAGCTTATGGATGGCAGAGCAGGAATGTTACAACGTCACGGAATGGAGACAGGAGTCGTCCACTGATGCCTGAGTTCATACTTTTATATCATTTGTTACAGAGCACACTTGGACCCATTAAAAAATTATTCTTTAGTGCGCCACTTCCTATGTTTTCTATACAAATGTCTTCTGACAAAGAAGAAACAAAACCCTATTTGTTGAATTCTCAATAAACCAGATCCATTAGGACACAGGTGTCAAACCGGTTCCACAAAGGGCCGAGTGTCTGCAGGTTTTTGGTTTTTCCTTTAAATTGGTTCCCAGTTCAGACCTACACAACCAGGTGAGGGTAGAAACTAACCAATCAGTGACCTAATTAACCAATCAAGTACAAGGAGAGAGCAAAAACCTGCAGACACTCGGCCCTCCGTGGAACCGGTTTGACACCTCTGCATTAGGAGTTCAAAATTGATTTGAGATCCCCCAAATCAGAGGAACTTATTTTCTACACTCCAACCGTGCATATTTATACAATATCAACCAGTCTTACGTGTTATACGTCCCTTTCCAACATTCAAAATACACAACATATTGAACTATCATAAGACATAATGTAGTGCAAAACAAAGCCTTTAAGGAAAGAGGCCAAAGATTGTAATGAAGCAAGCAAAAACAGTAGCCTTTAAGCCAAAAGAATAGCAAGTATATACAAAGTACTCAACAAATTCACATTATAGCAAAGTTTGGGCTTAAGCTACAAACCAATGTAATTTTCTCACTGAAGCCAGCCCAGTACATAAAGGTACATGGTCATATACAATATATATACATATATAGCATATATCTATACATACGCACACTCATGACATTTTATTAGTTACATCGACTTATTAACGCAAACATCGAATCTGCGTCTCAATAAATACAGTCTGCAACCAGGGTTGAGGTTTTGTCAACAGATCTGAATCCAATTGAGCACCTTTGGTGGAATGGTAAGTTTGCATTAAGTTTGTGGCTGAAAAATCTGAAGTGACTGTGTCAACATGGACCAAAATCCCAAAAGGAATGATTCCAGCACCATGTTGAAACCATGCTGCAAAGAATGGAGAATGTTTTGGAGGCAAAAGGGGGTCCGACACCAGATTGGTATACTTAATGAATTGGCCACTGTGCATATATGTACATCGAACCTGGAATGCGTCTGCAATGATGTCGGGAAGGAACTCAACCTTTTTGATTCACAAGCCGAAATACAAGCCGAAATCGAGGATTGTTGGCCTGGTCCAAGATCAGTTTGTGCTACTGCCAACTCTGTTGATGCCGTTGGCATGACACTGAGTGACAGGAACTAGGCATCATAGCACAAACAAGCTGACATAGCACAAATAGGCAAGAGCATTTCAGCACTGAGACTATAGAGTTGTGTTTCCCAAAGTTGGTCCTGGGGTCCCTAAGGCACCAGTGGACAACTAGCTCAGTTGGTCAGTTAGGATTGACTAAACTCAATTTAAGGATTAAATCAAAATCCTACATAACCTGCGGTTGTCCAAGAATGCCCTTGCCGAAACCATGCACATTTTGGTTTGCCTAGCCTTATATAGTTGATTCAAATAAAACATTTGTCATCATAGGTCGATTCTTTAAAACAGCTGCTTGGACAAAACCAAAATGTGCATCCACATGGAAACACTTCTCTAAAGATTACTTTTACAGAGGATTAGGATAAGGCATATTTAAATAAGGCCAAAAGCAGTTCATATTCTGGTAGCTATGGTATTAGACATATCACATAAATATCATGTCATTCTCACATGAAGTACCATTCGGTCATCATTCCGTTCTATGGACATTGTCACATCTCTCATAGACTGTTCGTCGTCTGTTTCACTCACTTCCCAAACCTGATCTGGTCAGTCCCCTTAACGTCGAAAACTTGAAAGAAACCAAGGATGCGAGGCAATATCAACAAACTAGGCGAGATCGGGTGGGAGGGATGCCAATAAACAGTGAACGTGAACAGAGACACCGTGTGGGCAATGGCGCTTGGTTCAGGACGGAACGGCGCTCAGCACTCAATCTGGGACTGCAGCTGCCTGCGCAGTGTTAGGGTGCGCCGGTGGAGCTGCTGCATCTGCTGCATGCGGTCCCTCTGGCGGGCCAGGTTCTGGGGCATGGGGTAACGCTGGCAGCCGTACAGGAAGCGGTAGGGGATGCGTATGTGGCACGCGGTGGCGCGGCAGCGCGGCTGGGGCATGGGCGGCAGGAGCATCCAGCGCTTCCGCTCGGCGCAGTAGCGGTAGGCCTCCTTGCGGTACTGCTTCTCCACGTCGTCGCTGTTCTTCCAGCCGCCAATGACGAACACGTCGTCGCCCAGGTAGCAGATGGCGGCGCCCTCGATGCTGGTGACCTCCGGCGGCAGGCTCTCCAGGATGTCGTCGGGGACGCGGGCGCCGATCTTCTGCTTGGCCACCTCGTCCGGGACGGCGTAGCTCTTCGGGCAGCAGGACGCCGTGTGGTAGAAGTTGGTGGAGGCCACGGCCATCTGGAACACGCAGTAGTTGTCGATGAGCGGCAGGGAGTCGACCTCCTGCCACAGGCGGCTCTCCGTGTCGTAGCGCGTGGTCACCGTCTTCAGCCCGTCCTCGTTGTCCGTGTCCACTGGCGTCCGCGCCGTCACGTACACGTAGCGGTCCTCCACGCTCACCGCCTTCACGTCGCGCAGGATCTTGGGGGCCGACTCCAGGTTGTGCCACTTGTCCTGCTCCGGCTCGTACACGCTCACGTCCTTGAAGCCCGGGCTGAAGTTGCCGTGGCCGCCGATGCTGTACAGGATGTTCTTGATGCAGGTGAGGCCGAAGGAGTGCTTCCGCGTGGTCAGGTTGCTCACCTGCTCCCAGGTGTTGCGGTTGGGGTTGTAGCGCTCCACGGTCTTGGCGAAGCCCGGTTCCATGGAGCCCGCCACGTAGACGTGGGTGTCGGTGGCGGCGATGGCGTGGCCGTCCAGGTGGTTGTGGATGTGGGGCAGGTTGACCCAGCGGTCCTCGTACACAAAGTAGCCCACACACTCGCTCAGGTAGTCGCCGCCCTCCGACACCCCGCCCACCACCATGATCACATCCATGTTCTGTCCGAACCGAGGCTGGAATGCTGCCATGTACGATGCCCAGAACTCCAGGTCGGCAGACTTGAGGTTTTCAAAACGAATGGCGTGGCCCTCAACGGCTTCGGACACCAGCTGCAGACAGGCAGCGTTGTTGACTACAAGTGGCTCCTTCTTGACCACCCGGGTCAGACAAGTTGGCATGATCTGGGGGAGCCGGAGGAGCCGGAAAAGCTCCTCGAAGTACTTCTCTCGCTCCTCTGCATTCCGCTGTACCCATTTGACGATGGCGTCGAAGAGCACCTCCTCCGAGTCGACTGTGATCTCTGCGTCGGACAGCCAGTCTCGCACCAGGTGGAAGGGGAGCGTGTAGAACTCCTCGTCCTGGATGACCTTGTGGAAGTTGCGTCGGATCATGTCAGCGGCCCGCAGCGCCAGTTGGTCCAGGGTGTACATGTGGGCCAGGCTGTGCACTGCCACACAGTTGGCCAGGCTCAGCTTCTTCTTCAGGAACTCGCCGCAAAAGTCTTTGAGCTGCACCAGCAGGAACCTAAAACAGTTAATGGTCCGAATGAAGCATCACATTTATTCAACCACCATCAACATGGCATCCAGACTAATGAGAATGAGGTTTAGAGTACGTCTCTGCAGTGGCTATACTTGCACTTAAACATAAATATAAAAAAATGTATTAGACCTAGATATCGGCCTATAGAGCACAATAATTACCAAAGCTTAGAATCCTTTTGGGCTCAGTGAGCCAATCCAGTACTCGCAAAATACATTTAGCTTCTAATAGAGGGCATTCTATTTAGCTGCCCTGGCTATGCTTTGGCCTGTGACTGTGGCATAGGGCCAGGTGGGTTTTATTGCCCAATTTTCTGTGTGCCTATTACTTTAGTGTCCAACAGTACATCTGTAAAATATAATTTCATATATACAATTGCAATCGCGCTGCAGTGTCGTGATTTTCTTGCCAGTTAAAAAAACATGTGACCTGATTAGAAAAAAATCGGGTATCATAGCTCAAATTTTTCTTTTCACAACAGTCTACTTATTCCTTATTTCCACCCACTCGCCTACTGTCCAGTCGCCTTTTCGCGGGGAAGCTTAATCGAACACCATAAATATCTAAGGGGTTTGGCAAGGATCTTCCGGGGTTGACAAGTAAAAAAATATATCTAGCTTGTTTAGAGCACACACTGAACAACGACGAAAGTATCATTTAGGTATTCAAGCATTCACTTAAGGCAGGTATTGAAAATATACCCAACGACCAATAACACATCCTGTTGGCCTATTTTTTGCAATACAGAGAACCGCATATAACTCATTATTGCATAATCCAGGCTACTGCAAATTACCTGTCAGCTAGTTCCAGTACTTCGTGAACGTTCGCAGTGCTCACTCGTATTTCACCAGTGTACATGAACTGAATGACGCTTTCCACTGTTTCTGCGTCGGGACCAGTTTCAGAGCTCCACTCTTTCATATCCACCCGCCCAGACAGAGACTCAGAAAAGTGCCCTCCGAGTAACGGGGTGAAATAGTCAGTAGAAGCAGCCAGCACCGAACGGTGAGCCGTGAACTCGCAACTTTGTACCCTCTCGCTGTCTGCCCCGCTGCTAAAGGCCAACGTCACATCACAGAACAATCCGGCTTTCCTTTGCTCATTCTGCCGACGAGAAAGCTCTGAACAGTGGGTTGAAGATGTGAATTCCTCGGCCTCCTCTGAATCCCCATCCCCAGTGATTGCAGTGGCTGGGCTGGTCCCACTGCTTCTGTTCGAATCCTCCGGGTTCGGGGCTGCAGCTGCCATTCCGGCCGAATTGGGTTTAAATAGCAAAACAATATTACGCACAAGCCTAGGAAAGCAGTCGCAAGCAAACACAACACACGTAAACAAACACTTCGAAATGGACATGCGTAGTTGATTGAAACGACTTGTGATTACGTTGCAACAGGGGTGTTTCCCAGTGGGTGTGCAGTGTTTCGTCAGCAACCATGAAGAAGGATAGAGAAAGCATAGAATCGTTGAAGATACCCATACAATGGACATTTAATGGAAACGCATAGAGCAAAATCCAATACGGATTGTATAATGCCAAAGGTCTGCAGGGCTGTAATTGGAAATGAAGGATTCTTTGATGAAAGCAAAGTTTTAAGGATTCAGTTATTATTTCAATTAAAAATAACCTTTTTCTAACCTTGTCAACAACTATATTTCCTATATATGTTTCTATATTTCCTATTCAAATTAATTTCATGTATGTTTTCATGGGAAATCTTTCTAAGTGACACATAACTTTTGAACAGTAGTGTGTTAAAAAAGTACTTACTTTTTCATAGACTGTAGATAAAATTTAAAAAGAGGTGAATGTAGACTTTTTTTTACCTCAGTCATTTAAAAACTTGGATTACAAATAAATCCCCCAAAAATTGCCAATCATTATTGAGGGCCCTATCCATTATTGCTCGTACTGTAATGAGACAATGGCATTGTCATGTTCAAATCATTCAGGCAACACATGAAAAGCATGAAAAGGAAAAAGACAAAAAGGGACTTGGAATTGGAAATTATTCTGAACCATGGTCAGTAAGGGTCCTGTGTGAGTGTGTGTGTTTTGTGTCATAGTGTGCCTTTGTCAGTGTTTGTGTGTTTTTCCTGTGTCATTGCGTGCCTGTGTGTGTGTTTTGTGTTAGTGTGTAAATGTTCTGTGTCAGTGTTTTTGTGTGTTTTTTGTATCATTGTGTGTCCTTTGTCAGTGTGTGTTTGTGTGTTTGTCCTGTGTCAGTTTGTGTGTGTGTGAGTGTGTGTCCTGTGTCAGAGTGTGTGTGTGTCCTGTGTCAGTGTGTGTGTGTGTCTGTCCTGTGTCAGTTTGTGTGTGTGTGTCTGTCCTGTGTCAGTGTGTGTGTGTCTGTCCTGTGTCAATGTGTGTGTGTGTGTGTGTGTCTGTCCTGTGTCAGTGTGTGTGTGTCTGTCCTGTGTCAGTGTGTGTGTGTGTGTGTCTGTCCTGTGTGTGTGTGTGTGTGTGTCTGTCCTGTGTCAGTGTGTGTGTGTGTGTCTGTCCTGTGTCACTGTTTGTGTGTGTCTGTCCTGTGTCAGTGTGTGTGTGTCTGTCCTGTGTCAGTGTGTGTGTGTGTCTGTCCTGTATCAGTGTGTGTGTGTGTGTGTCTGTCCTGTGTGTGTGTGTGTGTGTGTGTCTGTCCTGTGTCAGTGTGTGTGTGTGTGTGTGTCTGTCCTGTGTCAGTGTGTGTGTGTGTCTGTCCTGTATCAGTGTGTGTGTGTGTCTATCCTGTGTCAGTGTATGTGTGTGTGTCTGTCCTGTGTCAGTGTGTGTGTGTGTGTCTGTCCTGTGTCAGTGTGGGTGTGTGTGTGTCTGTCCTGTGTCTGTGTGTGTGTGTGTCTGTCCTGTGTCAGTGTGTGTGTTCTCAGTGTGTGTCCTGCATCAGTGCATATGACACTCTGTGGGTGTGGGCCCCATGTCAGTGTGTTTCTGTGTCCTCTCTTAGTGTGCATGTTCAGTGTAAGTGCATGTCTTGTGTCAGTGTGTGTGTGTGCGTCCAGTGTCAGTGTGGGTGTGTTCAATATCAGTGTGTATCAGTGTGTGTGTGTGTGTGTGTGTGTGTGTGTGTGTGTCCAGTGTCAGTGTGAGTCTTGTGTAAATCTGTGTGTGTGTGTCCAGTGTCAGTGTATGTTTAGTGTCAGTGTGTATCAGTGTGTGTGTCTTGTGTAAGTGGGTGTGTCTTGTGTAAGTGTGTGTTCAGTGTCAGAGTGGGTCTTGTGTAAGTGTGTGTGTGTGTGTCCAGTGTCAATCTGTATCAGTGTGTGTGTGTGTGTGTCCAGTGTCAGTGTGTGTCTTGTGTAAATGTGTCTTGTGTAAATGTGTGTGTGTGTCTTGTGTAAATGTGTGTGTTTGTGTGTCCAGTGTCAGTGTGTGTGTGTGTGTGTCCAGTGTTAGTGTGTGTCTTGTGTAAATGTGTGTGTGTGTCCAGTGTCAGTGTGTGTGTGTATGTGTGTTTAGTGTCAGTGTGTATCAGTGTGTGTATCTTGTGTAAGTGTGTGTTCAGTGTCAGTGTGTGTTCAGTGTCAGTGTGTGTTCAGTATCAGTGTGTGTGTTGTGTAAGTGTGTTTTCAGTGTCAGTGGGTGTGTTCAGTGTCAGTGTGTGTGTGTTTAGTGTCAGTGTGTATCAGTGTGTGTGTCTTGTGTAATTGTGTGTTCAGTATCAGGGTGTGTTCAGTGTCAGTGTGTGTGTGTTTAGTGTCAGTGTGTATCAGTGTGTGTGTCTTGTGTAAGTGTGTGTTCAGTGTCAGTGTGTGTTCAGTATCAGTTTGTGTTCAGTGTCAGTGTGTTTTCAGTGTCAGTGTGTGTTGTGTCAGTGTGTGTTCAGTGTCAGTGTGTGTGTTCAGTATCAGTGTGTTTGTGTTTGGAGGATTCTGTGTACTTGTATATCTGTGTGTCGGTACACGTTAATTTGATCCTGTTTGTCCTGTCGCAGAAAGTGCACATCCCTGCACATCCCTGCTTTATGTGGGTTTCAAACCATTGGATTCTGTGTATGTGAATACTGGTGGGTGTTTGTAGTCAGACAGCTGAGCCTGTTTGAGTATATTTATGGCAAAAAATGTGACGTTGTATAGATGCGTCATAATCCCCCCAAAACCCAGTGGCAAAACCTGAAAGTGTTCAGTTATCCCTGACTCATACTATTTTAGGCAGTTATTAACTAAAACATCTCTCCCTCTCTACTTGCATGTTTCAGCTGCCTTGTAAACCAATTACTTCTAAGTTTGGTTGTCTTCATACTCTTTTGGGTTAGTGTTGCAAGGAATAGCAGGCATTGTTACAGAGGTGAGTCTGGCCACTTGTCTATTTACAGTAGGTATGGCTCCTCCATGTGGAGAGAGGCCAGCGTTGCACACCAATTATTTTGCAACAATTCTTAGTTATTGTTAACAACATACATGGGGTGGATAAAATAACGGAAACACCACATGGGAAAGGACTGTTACTTTGAAGTAACTAAATCACAATTACAAATGCAGCTGCAGAGGTCAGTTTAGGGTTATTGCCAATTAGCAGTACATATGTATTAGCAAAGTCTGATAAATAGTACCCTGATATTTGAGTTTTCAAAGCAACATTAGGCAACAGAGTTCCTGAGGTCAAATAGTCAGTGCATAATTTACAGGTGCATCAGTTACAAAAACATGCTAAATGATTCAATGTTTTAAGAAGAACAGCCTTAATAACCATGACATTTGAGGAACATTAATGAACTGTAGAGGAACAATGGCTGCAAGTGGCAGTTGACGGACAGGAATAGACACAAGATAGTTGCTCGATGCTACAAAAGCACAGCCTAAATAATACCACCGAATTGAAACTCTGTGACCCAGTCTTAACAGAAACTGTATGTTGTGAGCTTCACAAATCTGGAATTTATGGCAACCGCTATTTAAGGGCCACACAAAAAGAAGCATCATTTAGTGTAAGGAGCACAAATCTTGGACCCCTTAGTAATGGAAAAAAGTTATGCGGTCCGATGAGTCATCTTTCACCTTATTTCCTACAGCCCTGTTTCCAAAAAAGGGATGTTGGGACGTTGATTAAAATGTAGATAAAAACAGAATGCAATGATGTGCAAATCATTTCAACCCTATATTCAATAGAGAAAAGTACAAAGACAACATATCAAATGGTGAAACTGAGACATTTTATTGTTTCTTGAAAAATATTTGCCCACTTTGAATTTGATGCCAGCAACACGTTTCAAACAAGTTGGGACAGAGGCCACAAAAGACTGGAAAAGTTGTGTAATGCTAAAAAACTAAACCTGGTGGAATGCCACACAACTAAGTCAAATGGCAACAGTTCAGTAACATGATTGGGTATTAAAAGATCATTCCAGAGAGGATGGGTGAAGAGTGAAGATGTGAAGAGTGAGGATGGGGAGGGGTTCACCACTGTGAAAGACTGCGCGGGCAAATAGTGCAGCAATTTAAGAATAACATTTCTCAATGTAAAATTGAGTTTGGGGATCTTAATAGTAGACAACACACATTTTCCTACACATACATCAAGTTAATATGGGCTTGCTCAGAACTCTTTTCGTTTTATTAATATAATCATGTTTTGTTCATTTTCTTTAATTTATATATATTTTTTAAATACAGTTTGTCACTACAGGTATAATAATTACTAGGATTAGCCAATTTAAGGACATTCATGTTTTATCATATAGGCTAAAAACTTACATCAAACAAGAACATATTTAAATATTTGACCTATGCTTGTATTTCTTGGTAACAAGGTCAGGGGTCAGTGTTGCCAAATGGGGATGGTTTCTGACCAATTGGGCTATTTTTAATGATAGTGATCAGGCAAAAATGGGCTTGAGCGGGTTGATTTACAGATAGGGTTGTACAGGTTCATGCAGCATTTCTCTGGAGTCTGTGGGTGATTTTGTAGTTTACAGTCAATCAAATCTGGCAACACTGTCAGGGATTCATTTGATTGCTGTTGGGTAATTGCGCCTATTGGCCAATTTATAGGACACCACAAATTTACTGAATAAATCAACTGCAAGATTAGAGCATCTGCTTACAGCCTTTTGAGCTGTTTTTCTCACTGACTTGCTCGTAGGTTTTGGGCACATCTGTGCTGGTTAGAATGATCTACCAGCAACAATGTCATTTACCGGGGTAAATAGTATGAACCATCAACAGACCATGCATTGCCCATCTAAAACCATGCTTAAGCTGGTCTGTGATGGGTATTTCTCCAATAGACTAATACGCTTAAAAACTATCCGTCAGTCAAATTGAGAAATCAACTAATAAACAGCTTACATCCCATTAATTGATTTTCGCATCCAATTTAGGGCCGTCAAGGGAGATTTAGGCAACTAATGCGAGCTTCTTAATAACGTGCAATAAGTGGCTTGAGCGAAATTTTCTGCAAGATGATCTTGCTAAAGGTACAATTATCATGGTAAGAACTTCCATGATTTTTAGAAAAAGTGGTTGCAAATGTCATGGTGCATCGGGGGAGAACGCTGAGACCCGATACATGGAGGGAGGGGTAAAGAGAGAGGATGGAGAGGGAGTGGGACCCGGATGCTGATGCGAATGAGACGAAGGAAGAGGAGAGAAAATATCGATTTACGGCAAGAAAATCAAAGGACTATAAACGGGGAGGCCCTCTCGAGCAACTTGTGCAGAAATATAAAATTAGTCTATACAGTATAGCGTGAATACATTATGCAGCTATTTATTTTTCACTAGCAAATCGTTGAATGAATGAAATTGGAACCGGCGAGGGAGGACACGCCAAAGGAGAGCGAGAAGATGCTGTGATACGCTTACTGGCAGGGCTAGAGCGAGAGGGAGGGGGAGGGTGACACGGTAAAGATGGTTGTTTTGCAAGGGACGCATCTCTCGTCTAAAAAAATCGCAAAAATGTGGCTGTTGGATGAAACATATCGTTTCGCATTACAACGCAAATTTAAAATGATCCGATTTTGACAGACGCAGACTAACGTGGATAGAAATAGGCTAGGCTAATCACAGTGTATGGAAGCACTAATGTGGCTAACTCGAAGATAACATGCAGCTCCACCTGTGAAATAGGCCTAACACAGTGAATACAATTAACATCTGTCTGCATTGAACTATATGGACGTTTTATGTTGCAATACGTTTGTTGAATACTTTGATGTTGCATCCCCTGTTTATGAGCAGGTGTAGATAGAAATGGAATGATGGAGTTAAAACTAACGCCGATAAAAAATGTCAATGTTTGTTTTTAAACTAAATTCAATATTGGTACTGATATGTTATGCTGGATTGACCAATGTATCATTAACAAACATTTACAATCTGAAATCTGACATGTAGCCTCAACCTATGTTGTCAGTCTTGTCATACGTGTTATCCTGATTGTTGTCGTTATGTTGAGTTAGGCTACTGCATAACATAATATCTGTGTCATAGAAATAGAAATCAGTTACGTACCTGTGATAGTTCCGTTTCAACGTAAACGAGTCCCAAACCACCTATTCACTTTGAAGGGAAACCTCTCAAAACAGTGGTGGAAGCTTTGTCTGGGAGTATGAAATATAACCCACAATTCATAAAACAGTACTTGTCTGGCCTTTAACTTTGAATATAAACCATTAACTCTTCTCTCTCAAAATATCTTTATGTAACCACTACCATTGTTAAGCAGGCTTCTTTTTAGTTTGGGTACGATTATTCATGAAACCCACCTAGATATAAAGCTAGTTATCATTAGTCGCTATAAGTCGTAGCAAATAGCTAGGGCAGTATGAGTAAGGAACTGTCACTAAGTCAGTCAGCTCAATATGTTGGGCCATATCGACTGGAAAAAACATTGGGGAAGGGCCAAACAGGTGAGTTCTGAATATCATGTCTTTTGTTTATATTTATTTTCATTATGTGTTAATATTAATTTTGTTTTGTGCTTGTGTAGTTTTTTTATGGGATGGACGGTCAGTTGATAAATGTGTAGTGTTGTGACTGTTATGATAGCAGTGACTATGTCACCCTGTCACAGGCCTGGTGAAGCTAGGAATTCACTGCATTACGGGACAGAAGGTAGCCATCAAAATAGTGAATCGGGAGAAGCTGTCGGAGTCTGTTCTGATGAAGGTAATGTTGAGAATGATAATGATGCTAATAAGGCTATCCCAGTACTATACCTACTTTTACAAGCTTGAGAATGTCACTATATTGACTATTTGCAATTGTTACAATATCAGTATCACTTTGATACAATATCAAGGGAAGCTTTTAAACAGGGTTAAAATGACATGCACACAAGGGTTTTCTCTCTGCGTCTCTCTATTTTACTCGCTCAACCCCTCCTCACAAACACGTCCTCACATGCTTGTCTCTGTCTGTCTAGGTGGAACGGGAGATTGCCATCCTGAAGCTGATTGAACATCCACATGTGCTGAAGCTACATGACGTTTATGAAAATAACAAATACCTGTGAGTCCTTTAATTTCTGCCTTTGGATGCCCCACAGTTCTGTCTGTACCCCTGTCGCTTGTGACCCAGTGTCTGTGATGTGTAATGACTCAAAGGACTGTATTAATCATCTCTGTCTTTCTTGAAGTCTGCACAGATGTCTGCCATCAAAGCTCTCATTGACTTTACGTACTCCATGAAAACAATAGCCTAATCACGCAAGCCTATAGTCAAGTTAGGATTCCCTGTTTGAATGTTTCTCTTTCTTTTTCTCTTCCAATATTTCCTGCACTTTTTCTTGTCATTGTGTTTCATTTGCAAACCGTTTATATCGCTCCTTTGTATCACCCAGGGACTGTCTAATGCTCTTTCTCTCTGCCTTTCTACCACCCATGTCTCTCTGTCTGTAGGTACCTGGTGTTGGAGCATGTGTCAGGTGGAGAGTTATTTGACTATCTGGTGAAGAAGGGCAGACTGACACCTAAAGAGGCTAGGAAGTTCTTCCGACAAATCATATCGGCCTTGGACTTCTGTCATAGTCACTCTATCTGGTAAACAACTCTATTAAAATCCAAAAGGCCGTGTGTGTGTGGCCGCGTGGCCTCCATGATCCACACTCCACTACCTTTCCTGTCTCCCATCTACTGTCATATTTGTTCAAAAATATGAATAGTAATATTTTCATTTGTAAGTTACTTCCTCACACCCAAGTTTCTGCAGTATATAAGAATAATTATTAGATTTTCATATTAAAAGAAAATTTCCTGGGGCTTGCTTTACCTCTACAATTATTTTTGTGTCAGTGGAAGAAGTAGATTTGTCACGCAGTGTTTTTTAACGTGTTGGGGAAATTGTCAAAAAGCAGTTAATTTGGTTCTTCAAACAACTGCAACATTATTAGATTGGTGGAAGATATTTTTGTTACAATATAATTCCACTTGAATCTACCAGATTGTTTGACAAAATGACCTTTGAGTGGACTGATGCTGTCGACCTAGAACTAGTGTAAGCAAATGTGTCCTATAAAAGGCAAATTTAGGGCTGAGGAGGAAGGAGACATCCGCTGGGCAAGATGTTTTCATGTAAACCAAAGAAGCGTCACCAAAGATTTGTACCCTCTAAACCGAGATGGACTGCAAGTGATCTTGTCCAATGGGGGTCTAGTGAAGTGGGCAGAAGCTAGGAAACGAAGTGGACAGAGGCAAGCACGAGCAGTGATATTTTACTGGGCAATGTTAGCGCATTGTAGCACATATTCTTAAATTAGATCTAAATTGAGAAGATCAGCATGGCCTTTTCAATGGATGACACAAACCAGGGCTCTTTGTGTGGCAGTAACAAACCACTTTCTCTAACACCATTCAGCTTGTCTAAGCTGGCATGTGGTGTCACAGCATGTCTTAAGGTATCTCCTGGACATCTTGTCAGTGTCTAAGTAGCCATAGCAATAGAAATAGCAATGCACTTTGACAAGGCAGATGGTTAGGTGTTGGCCATTCAGCTAGCAGCAATGTGTTTCTCTAAACTTTGTAGAACCCCATTTCCAAAAAAGTTGGGACACTGCGTAAAATTCAAATAAAACCAGAATGCAATGATGTGCAAATAATTGATCCCTATATTTTATTGAAAATAATGGTAAGACAACATATAAAAGATTTTATTGTTTTTTGAAAACTGTGTTTCCTTTGTTGTATTTTTTGTTTCAAAATGCACCAAAAGTTTTCAATGGGTGTCAGGTCTAGACTGAAGGCAGGCCAATTTTGCACCCGGACTCTTTTACAATGGAGCCATACTTTTATAATACCTGCAGAATGTAGTTTGGCATTTACTTGCTGAAATAAGCAAGGCCTTCCCTGAAAAATACGTTGTCTGGATGGCAGCATATGCTGCTCCAAAACCTTTTTATATTATTCAACATTAATGCTGCATTCACATATGTGCCAGTCACCCGTGCCATGTGCACTAATGCACCCCCATACCATCACAGATGTTGTCTTTTGAACTGTGCTGATAACAAGCCGGATGGTCCCTCTCCTCTTTAGTCTGGAGGATGCAGCGTACATGAGTCCTAAAAATAATTTCACATTTTGATTCGCAAGACCACAGGACAGTTTTCCATTTTGCCTCAGTCCAGCTTAAATGAGCTCAGGCCCAGAGAAGGCAGAGGTGTTCTGGATCTTGTTTGTATATGTTTTTTTCTTTTGCATGGTAGAGTTTTAACTTGCATTTGTGTCTGCAGCAACGTACTGTGATCATAGACAGTGGTTTTCGGAAGTGTCCCTGAGCCCATGCAGTGATTTCCACTGCAGAATCGTGTCTGTTTAGCATTACCCAACCTTTCCAGTCTTTTGTTGCCCCTGTCCCAACGTTTTTGAAACGTGTTGCTGGCATCAAATTCAAAGTGGGCATATATTTTTCAAGAAACAACAACATTTCTGTTTCAACATTTGATATGTTGTCTTTGTACTATTTTGTATTGAAAATATTAGGTTTAAGTGATTTGTACATCATTGCATTCTGTTTTACTTTACATTTTACACAACGTACCATCATTTTTGGAAACGGGGTTGTATGTTTTGGTTAAAAAATATTTCTGTTCTATTGTATTATTTAAATTGCAGAGGAATAGAGGAAGATTTGATGGACTATAACCTTTTAATCGTGTTGGTAAAGTGGTCCGAACTGCAGTTATTGGTAAAAAGTTAAAGAAAATGTTGCTGTCACTTCTGAATGGTCGAAAAATTTTCTGTTACTTTTCCGTGTTTAAATAGCTGAGAGGTAGAAGGAGATTTAATAGTCTCTAACATTTTGACTCTGTTTTTGGCAGTGATCAGAACTACAGTTGTTTATAAAATGCGGAAAATGCTGTTGGTGAAGTTACTAATAAAGGTTTCATATTGAGGTTGTAGCCTCTGTCGTTAATGATGGTGCAAGTTTCAATCAGGATGACCTGTCTCTATGACCTTACTTAAACGGCAGAGAGAATCACCGGCGTGGGGGGCTTAATCGGTGACGAGTCACAAATTTAAATGTTTACCGTAATGATAATACCAGACAAGCTGATTAAATGGGTTGCTGAGAGTAGTCAGATGCCAAGGTATTTGAACTTCATTAACTTTTGTTTCTTTGTATAAATGCTCACTGATCTTTGCCTGCGTAATGTTTATAACTGGCTCCAGTGGTTTTAATGCTAACTTAAATATTTAAGTGATATATCTTAATATCTCACTTAAAAAGTAATTTTATTCAACCCTACTTTATTCACTGCAACCAAAAGTCACAGAGACCTGAAGCCGGAGAACCTGCTCTTGGATGAGAAGAACAACATCCGCATTGCAGATTTCGGCATGGCCTCTTTACAGGTGGGGGACAGCCTGTTGGAGACCAGCTGTGGGTAAGTGTGCTGTGTGTGCTGGCAGGTGTTTGTCTGTCGTGAGTGCGCGCGCGTGTGTGTGGTCCCCGTGAGTGTTTCTCTGTTGTGCATGTTTGTCCGTCTTACATGTGGTTCAAAGCTTGCATCTTCTCAGTACCTCACTCTTATCCATTTCAGATCTCCACACTATGCCTGTCCAGAAGTGATCCGGGTAGGTGTCGTTATGTTATATTTTTTACGAATGTATTTTGAGCATCTCATGCTTGATTAATAAAGAAGGGACAGTGGGAAAGACTGAGGAGGTAGTGTACATAAACATGTGCAACGGAGGCAGTGGCATAGATCACCCTACGCTATTTGTGCACTTTTTCTCTCCTCTCTATAATTTCATGGTGTCAAATTCATGGTTATGGTTTTGCCTCATCCCAGCAACTTCTAGCGCTTCCTCTGGAGAGTTAAAAATCAGGATGTGCATCCTGAAACATATCCTGCCAAACTATTCTGCCACTTATCTAACTGCTCACTCAACCACTGAGTAGTCCGGAACCACCGCTCTTGGTTGTTAAGTCTCTGGATAACAACCATAATTGAGCTTGCAGTTGCCTGACCCACCACAAGGGGTCACCTGTGTATCAACATTGCTTAGTTGACATTTCTATTGCACGTTTCTTTCTGCATGCCACTCTTAGGGAGAAAAGTATGATGGTCGTCGGGCAGATGTATGGAGCTGTGGAGTCATCCTCTTTGCTTTGCTGGTGGTGAGCAAGTGTCCTCTGATATCTTAGCTCTCTTTTTGCTTCTTGCCCTACACATACCCAATTCTATCAATTTTGGAATTTAACATTCATGGAGTTCGATTATAACCTTACGACCTAACATAGCTATTGTTGAAATTCTCCATTGCATGGTCTTCATTGTCCTACACTGGACTTGTGATAGGCAAAGCAGCTCAACATGTTTGAAGCTATAGTCCTACCTTTCATTCCTTACATAAGAGCCTTTTTAACACTCCTGTCCCCATCTTTTTCTCTGAAGGGTGCACTACCGTTTGACCATGATAACCTGCGCCAGCTCCTTGAGAAGGTCAAGAGTGGGGTGTTCCACATGCCTCACTTCATCCCCCCAGATTGTCAGGCGCTTCTCAAAGGCATGATCGAGGTCGACCCCGAGAAGAGACTCACGGTACGATGGAGAGAGGAAAAGAGGGAGGGGGAGGGAAAAGGGGATAAGGGGGAGGGATAGGTCTGCCTTGAGAGACCAGAAATAAGATAGAAGGTGGGTTGAGAGGGAATTGGGATGAGGAACAAGACAATTCCAGCGGTTATTATACAGTACTTAATTTTATCAACTTTTCGCCCTAATTTCTTCAATTGTGCTTAGAACTGCTCTTTGTAGTAACTCCCCAACCCCAACAGACTCAGGAGAGTTGAAGATTTCGGTACATTTCCTCCGAGACATCACCTGGCACGTCAATGTAGTTCTTTTCTCACGGAAATCCGTTGTGCCAGGAGGAGGGGGAGGAGAACACTCCTAACAACCTTCATTTAGTCTGCCTGTACCTGGCCTGCCAGTAGCAGTTGCTAGAGTACGATCAGTCAATTAAATCCAGCCGACAATACCCCCCCCCCACACAATGGTGCTGGCCAATATGTACCAACCCATGAAAATGCTGGCCACATGCCAACAAGTGGCACCATCGAGGCTTGAACCGAGATTGTAGTGAAAGTCTCAACACTATGATGCAGTGCTTTAGATTGCTGTGCCACCAGGGAGTCCCAATGAAATGTTTTCAGCATCTGAAATAGATTCCATTTGAAACACACTAAACAACGTTTAAAATGGCCGGGAATATATGCAAAACTGACTGGTTGTCTTTGTCCAATTTCAAATGTCAGGCCTTGCTGGAACTGTTTTCACTCGGCCCTAGCAGCCATCTGCTTGTGAACAATCTGTACTAATTGCACCATCTGCCCTCTCACCCTTTCAGCTAGAGGTCATCCAGAAGCACACCTGGTACCAGTAAGTATCTAGTCTGCCTCATGTAAGAAATATGGCAATTGTGAGTTTAAATTTAATGCAGACATGATGTATTTTTACTCCACTAACATTGGGGGTATTGTGTGTGTGTGTGTGTGTGTGTCAGGTCGGGTCGTAACGAGCCGTGTCCCGAGCAACCCGTACCGAGGCGTGTGTGTTTGGGACGCATCCTGTCCCTGACAGAGCTGGATCCTGACGTGTTGGACAGCATGCACTCTCTGGGCTGCTTCAGAGACCGCGGGAAACTCACCCGCGACCTGCAGTGTGAAGAGTGAGCGTGCGTCCGCTCATCTGTGTGGGCGTTTGGCTTTTCCCCTCTATCGCTGTTTTGTTTCTCTTGTTCTTTAGATGGGCACAACTCACTCTCACTTTCTCCATCCATCTCCCTTTTGCACCCCCCCCCTCCCCCTCTCCCTCTTTCTCTGTCCCTCCCTCCACCCCCACCTCTGTCAGAGACAACCAGGAGAAGATGATCTACTACCTCCTGTTGGACAGGAAGGAGCGTTACCCCAGTTATGAGGACGAGGATCTGCCGCCCCGTAATGACGTAGGTGAGTCCCTAGGTGGCAGGAGCGAGCCTCTGACCGAATCTCCGTCCCTGTCCGGGGTGGGCAGGCAGCCTTCCACCCTCCCACCCCCACGTAACTGTCTCTGGGTGATGTAACCCCTTTACTGCTTCTGAATTGACATACTCTGGGAGGAGCCACCTTTTTACACCTTGGTGTTTTGGGGGAGAGCTACATTGGACAATGTTGCGTGTCTGTGTATAAGTAGCTACATTTACATTTTAAGTCATTTAGCAGATATTCCGACCAACGTACAGCAGTAAGTCTTATTCAGACCAACGTACAGCAGTAAGTGCATTCATTTTTGCATTCTCCCTCCCACAACCTTGGCACTGCAACCGAGGTGCTGCTCTACCAACTAACACAGACGTTATCGTTATCGCGTAGATGGTACGGCTGTGCTAATTTCAGCTTGGTGTTCCTCAGCTGACCCCCCTCGTAAGCGCGTGGACTCTCCCATGCTGACGCGTCACGGCCGCTGTCGCCCGGAGAGGAAGAGCCTGGAGGTGTTGAGCGTGACTGAGCAGGGTTCTCCGACCCCGCCGCGCAGGGCCTTGGACACGGCCGCGCACAGCCAGAGGTACCGGATGGGCTCCTGAACACACGGCCCAGATACAAAGGGAAAAAATACAGGCATACAAAAAACACTAATTATTTCAAGGTTGGGTTCAATTTGAATTTACTGATTCAGTGATTTAAATTTAAAATTCAAGTAAAATTATTTATTGAGAGAGCATTGAAAAGTGATGCTATTGTTTTTATAATTTAATTGGATTTTCAGTTTATTTACTTTATTGACTGACTCCCATTTCCATTTGACACAGACTCTGGATTACATACATACTTACAATTTGCACACAATATTCATCACTGTGTACACTGGTACACAGGCCAACGTTGGTCCTTCGTAATGGTGGAATAATAGCCTACTCCTTACCTTTATGATGATGAGCTCATGGTCTGTTATGAATCTTTACAGGTCCCGTTCAGTCAGTGGGGCGTCCACTGGTCTCTCCTCAAGTCCTCTCAGCAGTCCCAGGGTAAGAGACTTATCTTCTGACACTTTTAACATCTACTTACAACACTATACATTGACTCTGAACTATATTTTTACATACATCCCATACAAATATTTTTTATAGAGTACCAGTCAAAAGTCCGGACACACTTATTCATTCACGGGTATTTGTTTATTTTTACTATTTTCCATTTTGTAGACTACTTGTAAATACATCGAAACTATGAAATAACATATAGAATCATGTAGTGACCTAAAAGTGTTAAAGATATCAAAATACATTATTATTTTAGATTCTTCAAAGTAGACACCCTTCTCTTTCATGGCAACTTTGCACACCAATGGCATTCTCTCAACCAGCTTTATGAGGTAGTCACTTGGAATGCACTTAAAGCAGTTCCCACATATGCTGAGCACTTGTTGGCTGCTTTTGCTTCACTTCCGAAACCATCTCCATTGAGTTGAGGTCAGGTGATTGTGGAGGCCAGGTCATCTGATTCAGCACTATTCTTCAGTAGGGGTTTATTTCCTGCAATTTAATAAATTTGCCTGATTCATGCAGTCACCTCTGAACAGTTGATGTTGAGTTGTGTCTGGTACTTGAACTCTATGAAGCATTTATTTGAGCTGCAATCTGAGTTCAGTTAATTGCAGATTTCTCCAGCTGGTAACTCTAATTAATTTATCCTCTGTAGCAGAGGTAACTTTGGGTCTTCCTTTACTGTGGTGGTCCTCATGAGAGACAGTTTAATTATAGTGCTTGATGGTTTTTGTGACTATACTTGAAGAAATGTTAACAGTTCTTGAAATTTTCCGGGCTGACTGATCTTCATGTCTTCAAGTAATGATAGACTGTTGTTTTTCTTTGCTTATTCGAGCTGGTCTTGCCATAATATGGACTATAGACATAATGAGGATGTTCTGTATACCAAGCCTACCTTGTCACAACACAACAGATTTGGGAAAGAAAGCCAACAAATGTACTTTTAATTAGTTACAGGTGACTACTAATGAATCTGGTTGAGAGATTGCAAAGCTGTCATCAAGGCAAAATTTGGATGCTTTGAATCTACAATATGAAATGTTTGGTTTTGTTTAAACACTTCTTGGCTACTACATTATTCTATATTTGTTTTTTCATAGTTTTGATGTCTTCACTATAATTCTACGATGTGGAAGATATTAAAAATAAAGAAATACCCTTGAATGCGCAGGTGGTCCAAACCTTTGTCTGGTATTGTACATCTATATAGAAAGCATTTGTATACATTGGCATACAATGGTAAAATGAATTTGCAACACATGCATTTGGATATACAGTACCTTCTGAATGTATTCAGATCCCTTCACTTTCTCCAAATTTTTTTGTGTTATAGACATAATTTATAATTTCATGAATATATTTATTTGCCATTAATATACAAACAATGAAAAACTTAAATATCTCATGTATATGTACATTTATATTTGGACCCCTTGCCATAAATTGAGTTCAGGTGCACACTGTTCTTTAACCATCATTAAGATGTCTCTAGAATTTGAGTCCAGCTATGACAAATTCAGTTGGTTGCCTATGATTTACAAAGGCACCCAATTGTCTATATAAAGTTTCAGAGAAAAAAAACAAGCCATAAAATCCAATCAAATCTTCGTACACCTCTGAGATAGAATTGTGTCGAGGCATAGATCTGTGGATGTTTATAAAGAATGCTATAGCATTGAAAGTTTCCAGGAAAACAGAGGACTTCATTATTGTGAAAAGTAAGAAGTTTGGTACCACCTAGACTCTTCTTAGAGCTGGCCATTGGACCAAACTAAATATCTGGGCACAAATGGCCTTGGTCATGAACCCAGTGGCCACTCTGAGCTTCAGAGTTTCTCTGCTGAGATGGGAGAACCTGCCAGAAGGACAACCATATCTCTAGCAGTCCTTCAATCAGACCTGTCATGTCATATAGCTTTTACTCCTGAGTAAAAGCTATATGACATGACAGGCGAAAAAACACAGTACCGTTCTTATGGTGAAGCCTGGTGGTGGGAGCATCATGCTGTGGGGATGATTCTCAGCTGCAAGGACAAGGTGACTGGTAAGGATTGAGGGAAGGATGAATGGAGCAATATACAGAGAGGTCCTTGAAGAACCTGATCCAGACCACACAGGATGTCAGAGCGGTGTATATATTTGTCTATAAGTACAACGACCCGAAGCACACAGCCAAGATAACGATTGAGTGGCTTCTGGAAAAGTCTGTGAATGGCTTTGAGTGGCCCACCCAATGCCTGGACTTGAACCCAATTGAACGTCTGTGGGGAGAGCTGAAGATCAGCAGTTCACTGATGCTCCCAATCCAATCTGACAGAGCTCGAGAAGATCTAGATGGAAGAATGTGAGAAACTGCCTCAATCCCGGTGTGCCAAGCTGGTAGAATCAATGTTGTGTTAATTATCATTTTGCACAATATTCTGATTCCAAAATCATATGGTTCCAATCTGAATAAGGGATGTTTACGCCAGTGTTAGAAATGGCTCAACAAATACCACATTGTCAGTTTCCATCAGTCAGGATGTCTAGCACATGGGTGCAGAAGAGTGTTTGACAGCTCTGCGTAGTTGTAGGAGCAAATCATTTACTGAAACGCATTTGCTTCTTAATTTCAGCTTTTTTAAACATAGTTTAGGAGTTGCACTGGAAAAAAAATTCTTATCAAGTATATTTAACTTGTTTTTAGGTAAAAAAAAATCTAACCATCGTTAGAATTAGGTACATTTTTCTTAACAAACTAGAATATACTGCTTGTTTTTAGAAAATATGCCTTGAATATCGTGTAATTTGTCTTGTTCCATTGGCAGATTATTTCACTGATTTCAAGCAAATATCTCCTAAAATTTTTTGAAATTGTCTGTTCCATTGGCAATTTTTTTTGCGGTGTGCATCAATGCACCGTTAAGTACAGTGGTTCATAAAGTGGGGGACGCCAGATGATTTTGGACGGTCGCTAGATGATTTCTAGAATAAATACATTTTAATTAAAAAGTGCTATTTTAATAAACCTGAAAACTGCTATACTGTATATAAGGAGGAATACAACTAAAATTGGCTAAATATGTAAAATATTTGGTTGAATCTGTTGCGCGTGTTAACAGTAGCCTCTATACTGAGCCACACTTCCTGCTGTGTGCCAGCTTTTAGTTAGTTTGCAAATAAACATAGCCTACAACATGGATGGGTGGCTGATCCATAGCTCTACAAACAAGAAGACAGTCTCTCTCAAACAGCTGATGAAAGCATTCCTTAAGAAAAGCAATCAACTTCCAATGAAAATAAGCCTAAGGGAGATGAGAAATGCAAGGCCAGCCCGATAAGCCATTCAAATGTCCAAAATATCAAGAGGACTTCATAGTTTGGATTCACTTGCTTTACCATTAACGATGGGCATCAATGAGTCATTTGCTCAGAGGTTCTTGAAAACAACAGTTTAAAGCCAGTGAAACTGAAAAGACATTTGCAAACCAAGTATCCCTTTCATGTGGATAAATCAACATGTTTTTTCCGCCGAAAGGTGGCAGAGCCACGTGCTATTCAAACTAATTACGGAACACCAGGCAGTTCGCCACTCTCTGCGATGGGCTCGGGACCATGAAGCCCTGCTGTTCCGTATCGGGATCAGGTGGCTTTCGCGGCGCAAAGTTATTAACTCCTCATTACTAATCACAAATATAAATATAGGTCTGTTGTCGTTGTCTGATAAAATCGATCACAAAAAAGTTGGAGAAATGGGCTTTGCAAGCTTAAGGAGGCAATGTCGTAATGTTTCCGGAGCTTGAAGAATTTGTGGAGGACAGTGAACTGCATCTCAATTACATGACATTATCACTTCACCTCTCCAATGCTTTCTGGATAACTTTATGAAGTAGCCTACTTCCCAAATGAGACAACTTCACAACGATATGACTGGATACGACAACCGTTCACAGCAACTGGGATCACCTGTTATCCGACCTGGAGGACGCGCTGAAGGAGCTGTCCAGTGATCGGACCTTAAAGGCAATGTTTGCCACAACATCACTTGCTGAATTCTGGACTTCAGTTGCAGAGGAATACCCATGATTCCGTTTGGATCACCCTACCTATGAGGAAACATTTTCCACACAAATACACATTACATCTCAATGTGGAGGATGATCTTCGAGTTGCAATTTCGATGATCAAACCCAGGATGCAGCTGTTCTCCAAAAAACAGGCCCACCTTTCTCATTAAATAAGTTGCTCAGACTTCACTTACCCATTAATAAACATACCTGAGAGAACAGATCCTTAATATGTAATAGTTGATAAGGGTTATTTTAATAGGATCTAATGAACGGGTCTACATTTGTGTCGCGTAGTCTGAGTCCTTATGTTATGTGTGCATGCGTGTGCTGGGGTCGCAATATTTGAAACATTTGTTTTTGGGGGTCGCGAGTGAAAAAGTTTAAGAACCCCTGACAACAACCCTTTCTTGCAACAACTCTGATCGACAAAATAAAAAACACTCAAGCGTGTGTAAAATATTTTTACTAATATTGTAAATAGACTTTTGTTATTTGTAAAAGTTATTTAATCAGTTATGAGTTAATTCTATAACACAACAAAATGTGGAGAATGGGAAGGGGTCTGAATACTTTCCAAAGGTGCTGTATGTTATTTGACAAATGTTTTACATTTTTCATCTGTTTCTTTTCCAGTATGGGATATCAGACTTTCGTTTTTTGCAATTCTCAAAGATTTGGTTTTGTTGCCGATTTGAAAATGCTTCAAACGTTGCTTGATCATTGCTGTAAAGTTTTTTCAGCGATTATCCATCTTGTTTAAGCTTCTTGGTCATTTTACATGTCATTTCACCATTATCAGCACAGTTCTCACCCATTACAGTTTCTTTGGCATTTCTCCTCTTTTCCTGCTTTCTTTACACAATATTCACAAATTTCTGCACTAAGTTGATACATGCACATTTTTTAGGACATCATATAAATTTAAATTTGTTTGGGTTGCAGAAATTGAGTATATATTTAGTCCCTTCACTGTAACTGAAAATGTCACCAGGCTGAGGTTCTATGTTTATCTGTTCTGCATCAGCAAAAGTAGAAACCTTATTTTTTATAGTCACTACAGAAAGAGGAAGTACCGAGCATATCGTCTTAATTTGTGCCAGATAGCCTAATGGTTAAATATTTGGGCTAGTAACTGAAAGGTTGCTGATTTGAATCCCAGAGACGAGAAGGTGACAGATCTGTGTCTCATTAATAGAAATAGGTCAAACCAGTGCTTCTGCACTGCACTCTTTTTGTCATGATCCATAACACTCATTTCCATCCTTCTTTGTTTCCATTCCTCTCTCTCTTTTCCATCTCTCCACCTCTCGCCCTCCCTCCCCCGTAGTCATATCAGAGCCCTGTCTTCACGTTCAGCAAATCAGACGTCACCTCCGCCACCCCCCACACTAAGGACCCGTCCAAACCGGGAAGCGCCACCACCCCTCGGCCGAGCAGAGCCCACGACAAACCCAAAGCGTCCCCGAGTCCCAAAACCCAGACCCTCCCCGCCCCCAGCAAGGGAGCCGGCGGCCCCGGCTCCGACCGGCCACACCTCCAGCCTATCAAGTCCCTCCCAATCCGCAACTCGGCCTCCCGCTCCCCCTCGCCCTCCCCCCTGCTGTCCCCCGTCCCGCGGTTCTTCTTCTTCCCCTCGCCCTCGGCTCTCAAGTCGGTAACCAAGAGCTTCTACCCCAACTCTGCCCACTCTGTGTCACAGGTGACTCCGCAAGGCTCTCCGCTGCCCACCCCCTCGGGCACCCCCGTCCACCACCCCCACCACCCCTCCTCCTCCACCCCTCCCTCCAACTCCTCCTCCTCGTCCTCTTCGTCACGGGCGGAGGGCAGTGGAGTCGGCTCCCTGTCCCTCACTCCGCCCTCCAGCCCCGGGGGAGGCGGCCTGGCTGCTAGCAGCTCCGCCCACTGGAGGACCCGCCTCAACTCGTTCAAGAACAACCTGTTGGGCTCGCCCCGCTTCCACCGCCGCAAGATGCAGGGTGAGAGGTCACAAGGTTGCAGTAAAGCATGAAGTCACTTTCGTTAGGTCAGAGTTCCCCAGTAGCATTCAGCTGAGGTATGATTTTTTTCCCTAAGTGGATGGTTGAGGGGCATTAATCGCTGCAAAAATCCCAACCAAATATTTCACAGCAGAATAATCTCAAACCATGATATGCCTCTCTGTGAGTCTTTTAACACATTTCCTTAATGAAACTCCAATTGAGCTGATTTCCTGGGGATGTCTGAGGATTTTAATGGCAAACACTGAAAATTATATCTACGTAGCAATAGATAAATATCAATGTCATTTAAGAAGAGCACTTAACATACGTACTAGCTACTGTACATGAAAGAAAAATGCTAAGTCCTCATGTCAAGCCTACAAATGACCGATCTGCTTTCAGTACCCACCTCAGAGGACATGTCTAGCCTGACACCAGAATCCAGCCCTGAGTAAGTATCACACAGACACACACGTGTTTTACTATGTTTGTGGGGATAAAAAACAACCATCTAACCCTGGTTCTAACTGTAACCCCAAACGTAATGTTTTACCCACACCTAACTTTTAAGCCTAAATTGTTTTACAATGACTTCAGGGAGGATTGAATCATATAGTGGGCAAGACAAGTATTTGATACACTGCCGAATTTGCAGGTTTTCCCACTTACAAAGCATGTAGAAGTCTGTAATTTTTATCATAGGTACACTTCAACTGTGAGAGACGGAATCTAAAACAAAAATCCAGATAATCACATTGTATGATTTTTAAGTAATTAATTTGCATTTTATTGCATGACATAAGTATTTGATACATCAGAAAAGCAGAACTCAATATTTGGTACAGAAACCTTTGTTTGCAATTACAGAGATTACATACGTTTCCTGTAGTTCTTGACCAGGTTTGCACACACTGCAGCAGGGATTTTGGCCCACTCTTCCATACAGACCTTCTCCAGATCCTTCATGTTTCGGGGCTGTTGCTGGGCAATACGGACTTTCAGCTCCCTCCAAAGATTTTCTATTGGGTTCAGGTCTGGAGACTGGCTAGGCCACTCCTTGACCTTGAGATACTTCTTACAGAGCCGCTCCTTAGTTGCCATGGATGTGTGTTTCGGGTCGTTGTCATGCTGGAAGACCCAGCCACGAACCATCTTCAATGCTCTTACTGAGGGAAGGAGGTTGTTGGCCAAGATCTCGCGATACATGGCCCCATCCATCCTCCCCTCAATACGGTGCAGTCGTCCTGTCCCCTTTGCAGAAATGCATTCCCAAAGTTCCACCTCCATGCTTCACGGTTGGGATGTTGTTCTTGGGGTTGTACTAATCCTTCTTCTTCCTCCAAACACGGCGAGTGGAGTTTAGACCAAAAAGCTCTACTTTTGTCTCATCTGACCACATGACCTTCTGCCATTCCTCCTCTGGATCATCCAGATGGTCATTGGCAAACTTCAGACGGGCCTGCACATGCGCTGGCTTGAGCAGGGGGACCTTGCATGCGCTGTGGTCCCAGCTCTCTTCAGGTCATTGACCAGGTCCTGCCGTGTAGTTCTGGGTTGATCCCTCACCTTCCTCATGATCATTGATGCCCCACGAGGTGAGATCTTGCGCGGAGCCCCAGACCGAGGGAGATTGACCGTCATCTTGAACCTCTCACATTTTCTAATAATTGCGCCAACAGTTGTTGCCTTCTCACCAAGCTGCTTGCCAATTGTCCTGTTGCCCATCCCAGCCTTGTGCATGTCTACAATTGTATACCTGATGTCCTTACACAGCTCTCGGGTCTTGGCCATTGTAGAGAGGTTGAATTCTGTTTGAGTGTGTGGACAGGTGTCTTTTATACAGGTAACAAGTTCAAACAGGTGCAGTTAATACAGGTAATGAGTGGAGAACAGGAGGGCTTCTTAAAGAAAACTAATATGTCTGTGAGAGCCGGAATTCTTACTGGTTGGTAGGTGATCAAATACTTATGTCATGCCATAAAATGCAAATTAATTATTTAAAAATCATACAATGTGATTTTCTGTTTTTAGATTCCGTCTCTCACAGTTAAAGTGTACCTATGATTAATATTACAGACCTCTACATGCTTTGTAAGTAGGAAAACCTGCAAAATCGGCAGTGTATCAAATACTTGTTCTCCTCACTGTATATCTTTGTGGTCCTTCAGGCTGGCTAAAAAGTCATGGTTCGGGAACTTCATTAGCCTGGAGAAAGAGGAGCAGATCTTTGTGGTCATCAGAGACAAGCCGCTGAGCTCTGTCAAGGCAGACATCGTCCACGCCTTCCTCTCTGTGAGTACCCTTCCTCTCTGTGCCCTCACTCAATTGGTAAATCGTTGAGACGTGTCTGGAGAACCGCCAGAACGTTCCCGAAACGTTGACTTTCTATCACCTCGTGTTTCTGAATTCCTGTCATCAGTCTATAATGAATATCCTGCACACACCTTGACACACTAGGATGCCGTTACTTAGTATGGCGAGCGTCTTGCAGGGTGCCACTTTGCAATTGTTTTGCTCATTTTTGTGTTAATTTGTACATTGTTTTATTATTATTGTTGTCAATTTTGTATCACTTTTATCTCATTTTTATTTAGGTTTTTGTTTCTAGCAATATCGAGCAGGAACCCGCAAGTAAGAATTTTGTTGTGTGGTTGGCTCCTTGTGTCCTATGCGTACGACCATTTTCACGTGAACTATAAATTACATACAGTGTGGGTGTTAGTAAAGGATCTTGTGGACCTGTGTATTTGTAATACAATCAGTTTCAGTTACATGAAAAACATGTTGTGTGTCTAAAATGTATTCCCTCTGTATTGCTCCTGCTGCCTTCTGCCTCTCCCCTCACTCAATCTGTCCCTCGGCCTTTCTCTACCCACCCCTGTTTTTGTCTCACCCCCCCTCCCCCAAGATCCCCTCCCTCAGCCACAGCGTCATATCCCAGACCAGCTTCAGGGCCGAATACAAGACCTCTGGCGGACCCACCGTCTTCCAGAAGCCAGTCAAGTTCCAGGTGGACATCGCCTTCTCCGAGGGAGAGAGGGAGCGAGAGAGGGAGCGAGCCGACCGGGAGGGCAGGAGAGAGACGGGCATCTACAGCGTGACGTTCACCCTCATATCAGGCAAGTGGAGCTAACGCTGTTAGTCATCTATTTACGTTGGGTGGTCGGTAATATGTAGTGCATGTACACCTTTCAGTTCCATGCATGTCAGGTTTGAAGGCTTTTTGTTATGTTTCGTGTGGGTCTGTGTTTGTCTGCAGGTCCTAGTCGCAGGTTCAAGAAGGTGGTGGAGACCATTCAGGCCCAGCTTCTCAGCTCCCACGATCAGTCCATGGGAGTCTCTGGTTAGTCGCATGCACTTTTCTTATCCCGTACATCAACTTAACACACAGTTTCCCAAACTCGCTTCACCTTTTATAATCATTCACATTGATAATCCATTGTTTGCTTTTCAAATGATCATAGGCTTTCTAAATCTTTGCAAATGTTTAAAGATATCGAAGTAACCTGTTATTGATATTATGGACACAATGTGTTAATAGTTTATTAACGATGAAGGAAATGTTTATAATTTAATTTGTTCACCACGTTGTTTTATCCATCTCATAAAATTAACACAACTGACATTTCACACAGTGTAATTTCTCCTGGAATTTCTTGGTGGATCCCTTAGATTTGGATCTTTACTCATCCATTCCATTATTATTAAGTTTTTTGATCAAACGTAATGCATCCTAGAGCTATTTCCATAAATGTCTCCTTACGAGTCCTGAAAAGTTATAAACAGTGAAAAATTTAGCATCTTTAACATAAGTTCAATGTAAGTTAAACCTTAAAATACTAACTCTTTGTAACGGTCTCTGTTCAGATCCTTTCCCAGATGAGAAGAATGTCCGGCCCCACGGGACCCCCACTCGCCAGAACTCCCGCCGCTCCGAGGGCGGAGGTGACCGGTGTGAGTGGGGGGAGCGAGGCGACGGGGGAGGCATCGGAGGGAGTGGGGGCGTCCTGCAACGCAGAGGCTCCGGGAAGGAAAGGACCCGGCTACTGTCCTCCAATGGAACACAGTCGCAACCTTAAGAAAGAGAGAGACCGGTCAGGTAGCAGGTGTCTTAACTTCACTGGGGGAAAAAAGAAGACAAACTGTCGTCAGACAAAACCCCACCCTTCAAAAATCACGATGTAACTCCCATTCCACCCTCTGAAGATGTCTCAGCAAGATGTTTCAAGCCTGAGAACAAGATGTTTCAAGCCTGAGAACAAGATGTTTCAAGCCTGAGAACAAGATGTTTCAAGCCTGAGAACAAGATGTTTCAAGCCTGAGAACAAGATGTTTCAAGCCTGAGAACAAGATGTTTCAAGCCTGAGAACAAGATGTTTCAAGCCTGAGAACAAGATGTTTCAAGCCTGAACACAAGCTGACCGTTGTGACTTTCACCGGAAATCTACATTCATGTTGATTCACTGAATCAGGCAGGGATCCCATCCAGACCAGTAATAAAACAAAACAAAATATTTTTTTTTCTGTAGGGGATCGATAGATGAGCCAGACCCAGCGCATTTCAAACTCGAAAGAGCTAAACTTTAGTGCTAGTTTGCATGTCATTATGCTAAAGGATATTTGATTTAGATTACAGATCATTCATTTGCAATAACTCAAGCCAAAAGATAAGGACAGTTTAAATGATCTTGGTATTGTTCTTAGCAATTATCCCCGCTCCCAAAACACACACACCTCTACCCCTCAACAACATTACTGAAAAGGAACCTTGAAGAATACCTTGATGTGCCCAACACTGTACGTACATTTAATCAAAAGACAATGGAAACATGTAGAACGCCCTTATTATCAGATACCACCCATTTCAGAAAGAACCTGCTGCCAATCAAATGAATGAGTTTGAAAACAAAACCTACAGATCCTGTTTTAAAAGGAAGAAATGAGGTCCTTCAAAAAAGGAATTTCAACATTGTCTTCTTCTGCTGTAAAGAAATACAAATTAAGCTAAGTGAATGTGAAAAATATTTTTTTATTTAGGTTTAGTTAAGTATTTATTGATTTTGAGGATGTTGATGCTGTTAGCGAATCTGTAATGGAAAGGAAAGACATCAGGAAGAATTTACATCCTAGACATAGCTGTTCAAGTATCTGAATGGCCAATTCAAGCCGGTGGAATTATGGGATGGCTGTCAGAACCAAGTTAGCACGGATGTGTTGGAATTTGTTTTGTATTTTCTTTTTACTCAGAGACAAATTCAATATAACCAAGATTAATGCGTCGTCTGGAACTTTTGCTCTGAAGAAAAATATTTTTGATTTGAAGAGAAATATGAAAATATATATAAAAAACATGGGCAAACATGGATTGGACTTTCACGGATTGTCCTTGAGTCAATTAGAAGTGTGTGCATTACAGATATATGGGTAGGACGGACTCCATTTGCTATCTGTGCTTCTCTCATATCACAACAGTATTGACATATTGACTCAAAAACATAGATTTGATCATTCATTCATCTATGAACATTTTCATGAAGTTGGATTCAAATTATTGATATATTACTCCTTGTCATCCAAGACTTAAAAAAGGCAAACAGGTGTGAGTCCTTCTGTCGTCACCTATGAGCCAAGTGATCCATCCAGTGCACCTCTCCTTATACCACCACTCTAGAAGCAGACGTAGCTTTTCTGATGATCTCGTATTACAACAGTATAGCTGATAGAAACTAGACACGTTACCAACCAGTCTTCCTTACTGCGCAATATGCAACAGATGCAGAATGTTTTTGAGAGATTCAATTTTTGTTGTGTATTTACATATGTATGTTAATTTATTTATTTACTGTATTTGTTTATTGCAGAAAAGCATCTTGCACCTACAGGAATACATCAGCAGCTACTGAAATATATATATATATATATATATATATATATATATATATATAATTTTTTTGTCAGTTAATAATAATTTATTTGTCTTAAAATACTACTTGTTTTAAGAGCATGAACTTTCAAAAGTTATGTTTTTTTCATACTTTTCTGACCAATTGCGGTTTATTTGTTTCTAATGTATAAATGAGTTAATTTATTTAATGTTCTGTGCAGGGTTGTGTTCACTAAGAATGAAAAGGCAGCATACAGGCTTAAATAGGGAGAGAGTGATTGAAGCTATCCAATAGCTTTTGCAATTTTAGTTTTCCATTGCGAAGCATTTTTGCAATGTGTGCACTACTGAATATAAACCTGTTGAGTACAAACCCACAGGGTTTTGAATTTCCAGTTTCAAATTTAACATAATACATTACACTACAAACTGAACAACAGAGATGTGGCACCCCCTGTACCCAGAAAAATAGATTCTGTATTTCAATTTAGTGACTGAGCCAGCAGTGAGCACATTGCATGCTCTACTGTCCACAGAGAAACTATCAACCGTCATCATACATCCTCAACATCAAAGTTTATTTTTGCCCATGTCCTTCATTATGATTTTCTACGGCTGTCATCAGCAGTTCAAGCCATTTTTGTGCCGTTTACGACCTAAGAGAGATCAGATGAGATTAGGTTATTCACCTTATGATTGTTCACTGTCATCATTATCAGCATCTTCATCACCACCATGATGATCATTTATCATCCTTACTCTAGCTAAGATTGTAAACTATTCTCCATTCCTAAGGGTCAGTAGAATAAGGTGTCTAAAAAAAGAAATGTCTGTATCATAATTTAAATATAAAAGTGCACTATTATAACTTGCCTGTGATAAAAAAAAGAACAATTATGGTTGAATTGATGGTCAAAATAGACATTCACCTTATTGTTATGATTATAATAATAAACTCTAAAATTGTGTCTGCTGTGTCCTTTTGAGTTTTTAGCTGTTCCAAAAATATCTTGTACACCTATAAAAAAGCATAATCATTTACTAAAACACCAGCAGAAGTGCCATTTTCGTCGTCATCGTAGGCAATTAGACTACTGTACTGTCAAATGGAAGCCAATCCCATTTTAATCCGCTGCATAGATAGCATCGAGGTCTGTTCAGGACATCAGCCTAAAAGAAGGTACTTGAATACAAGCAGAGAAGTATAGAACGCCAAAAGCGTCAGAATTCATGCGTTCAGAACGCTATTGTTTAGCGCCTACGGCTGTTAAGCAAACGCCCGCGCCTGTTAAATAAGCGCGTACACCTGTAGCCAACGCCTATGGAAGGCCAAGTGAGTCAAAAACATGCCTTCCATAAACGCCTGCTAAAGCAATGCCTGCGCCTGTTAGTCTTAAGCCTACACCTGTCACCAACGCTTGCTAGATAAACGTTTACAAGTGCTAGATAAACACTTTATATGCATAATTTACCACCGTAGCATGCTCCACCTTTTATTATGTAAATATAGTACTCACTCTTTACTATTCATGACTCTCAAGAAAGCTAGCTAGTTTGCTAGTCTTCCCCAAAGAAAAAAAAAACGAGCCGATTCAACATTTCATTGCCTAGCACAGTGTGTGGACTCTTAAAGAATGTCTTTCATCCCAAATCAGTCAACGTTTCTCAACTTGTTTCTTGTCTTTTAAATAAAAATGTCAATGCTAAAGTATGAAAAAAGTATATGAGGACGGCTGTCATACATGCCTTGCTGGGAATCACTTGAAAAGATACCCAGTGTCCAGGGAATTTAATTGTGTGACAGATCTTTTTTTGTTATTTCATGCAAAGGATAAGAAACCAAATACTAAACATACGTAAGATGGAGTCCAAATATCAAAAGTTGCATTTATTGAATATACAAGGAATTACAAGGAAGCTGATACAGGCTAGTGCAGGCTGTCAAATTAACTAGAGAAGGTCCGACCACAAGTTCTTATAGGCAAAAAAGGGGAATGTCTCTGTGGCAGAGGCCGGGAACAGGCCAGGAATTCCTGCTGGAATGGCATGTTGGGTTGGGAGGTTTCAGGTCATTTGGGCCAAGTTTCTTGTCTCATCTATCGTATACCACAATAGCTTTGAGGCACCACAGTTCTCTTCCGCTGTGGATCCCCTGAAACCAAATTAGTTCAAGCTTTTAGGTTACCCCATATGCAAGATTAAGATATTCTGAAACAACATCATTTTGGTCATTTTATTTTTATTGATACAAATGTCTGATTTTATTGTTTTATATGTCTTTCACTGTACTTGACTTTTATTCATGTAAAACACTTTGAGCTGCATTCCCTGTAAGAAAGGTGCTATATAGATAAAGGTTATTATCATTATTAATGTAAATGATTTCATACCAATACACTTGGTGTCCTGATATTATATATGAATGTTCCAATGTTCAAACCCTACATCCCTACACAGCGTCCTTGTCTGGGCTCCTAGTCGTCCCATGCCTTTGGGAAGCCACCTCCCGATCCACACAGTCAAGACTCTTCTCTGTCCTGGTTCCTCAATTTTGGAATCAGCTTCCACTGGAGGCTAGAATGGCAGAGTCCCTACCTACAGTGGATATAAAAAGTCTACACACCCCTGTGAAAATGCCAGGTTTTTGGGATGTAAAGAATGAGACAAAGATAAATCATGTCAAAACTTTTTCCACTTTTAATGTGACCTATAATGTGAACAATTCAATTGAAAACAAACAAAAAATAAAAGATAATAAACTCACAATAACCTGGTTGCATAAGTGTGCACATCCTTAAACTAATACTTTGTTAAAGCACCTGTGGGCATTCTAACATGGCTGACATGACAGCTTTTACAGTCTGGAAAGGTCTTATAACAATGTAACAGTTGATATCTGGTGGCATGACAAACTTGGTTGATGCATGCATCATCTGTGCAGAGGACCAAGTGGTTTAGGCGTTGCCAGTGAATGAATGACAACTGTCTGAAGACGCATCTAATACTGTCAATTTTATCATGTTTTTGGGACAGTAGGCAAACCAAAACTTGTTATAAAGATAAAACTGAATTCAGCATTAAGGCCTGCGGTGTAAACTGGTCATCAAATCATTACTGTAGACAAACTAAGTAATGTATTCTTGCAATCTCACCCGGCACAGCCAGAAGAGGACTGGCCACTGGCTAAGAGTCCGTCCCTTCTCTAGGTTTCTTCCTAGGGTTCTACCCACTAAGGAGTTTTTCCTAGCCACTTTGCATCAACCTGTTGTTGCTTGCTCTATGGGGTTTCAGGCCGGGTATCTGTATAAGCACTTTGTGACATCTGCTGATGTTAAAAGGGCTATGTAAAATAAATTTGATTGATTGATTGATTTAGTTATCAGTGTTATTCCCTTCACCTGTCCGTGGTCATAATGTTATGGCTGATCGGTGTAACTGCCATGTGTCCTTGCAGAAACAGAATAAATATCTCTCACCTGAATCAACAGTAGACTTTTTTGCCATAAAGTTCAGCACACTGGGATAATTGTAGTCAATGAGGCTAGTATGAGGGGGCTTTTAGTTCTACATTCCTTATCTTTTGCTGAAATAACATTAAATCAAACAAATGAGTATAACTGGCCTTTAACGGTATTTAAGGAAGTTAATTATATATTATTGATCACATTTCCATTCAGTGTATTTATCCTAAAAAGTAGTCTACCTAATTAACGGTATGCTGTAATCTGGTTAATAGACGCTAGGTACTGTAACCGATTTGAATCATCTCGTTTTTTACTCAAAAGACAAGCAGAACTAGCTACCTTTCTTCAGACTCATGAATAGTAAAGAGTACAATATTTACATAATAAAATGTGGAGCATGCTATGGTGGTAAATGTTACATATTAAATCAGACAAACGTTTATCTAGCACCTGTAAGCGTTTATCTAGTGTAGAACACGGGAAACGGCGTTTTGGACGGCGACATTAGTGAATGAAGACGCCGTAAATGACGGAGCTTATTGCAGCACTTGGACAACGTTACAACTGGGGAACGGGGTATTTTGCGTGTCATTGGACGACGTGACGTGTCATGTTTTTGACTCTCTTGGTCATCCATACGCACGCGCTTATTTAACAGGCGTTGCTAACCAGCGCACGCGCTTATTTAACTGGCGCGGGCGTTTACTTAACAGCGGTAGGCGCTAAACAATTGCGTTCTGAACGCTTGAATTCTGACCCCTTTGGCGGTCCATAGAGAAGAGGAAGGGCTCGACGTCAGTACAGTTGCCTACCAAGTTCTCGAATTTTCGGTTTCCTTATAGATTCCAGGTATAGTAATTACATTTATTTTTATCTTTAAATGTGTTTTGTCAGAGCTACAGTAGATGCTCACGTTAGATGCACACGTTTCACCTAAGTTTATCAAGAGGGCTTCACTCCTAACTACTATATCATGTGTCGTTTATAGAATGGGCAGGGCGCTGTCTTTTGCTTGGCTTCCTAGCTACCGCTAATCTTAGCCGGTAGCTAGCTTGCTGAACATGGGTTGATGATAAGGAAGAGTTTGCTAGCTTGCTATATTTGCCGATTTAGTTGTACTATAAACATTTATTGGTAAGCTATTCTTTTGCAAAAGGGATTGTTTTATTTATTATAATTTGATTGCTACTTTAGCTAGCTGTCCTACTCAGTTACTGTAGCTAAGTTACAGGCTGCTAGCTAGCTGGTCAAGTCAGTTTAGAAAAATGCGTTTGTTTGAGAAATTCCGAAATTGTTTAGAAATGGTCTGAGGATATGACTAACTAGCCATTCATAACGACGAACTAAGAGTAGTATATGTTAGGAAGTGAGAGTGATTTTAGTATCCCAAAACTAGCTTATTACCTGTAGGTTGACATTTGTTAGGTCAAACTGTAATGATCGTAGCTTGCTTATTTCAATTTATGCAATACAAATGTAGTTAATCAAATGGTTTATCTAAGTGCATAATTAAAAATACATTTAATGTTCCTAGGCTCAGACACAAGCATTGCTTTTGGTATTTTTGTCTGTATGACAAACTACTGTTCACTTGCCTCTGACCCTGATAATAATCCAGAAAAAACCCAAATTGTCCCTAGTCAGACGATTCGTTCGCAGTTGTGCAGGAATTGGTCATGATGCTATATACCTATTTAAATCTGTTTTTGTCTGACAGGCATCACTTGATAAACGTTTAGTTTAGTTTCCATAGTATTTACAATGGTGTGTCTTGGAGTGGTTCAGTTGTAAAATGTTTGTTGTTCTGTAATGGGTTTCTGATGAAATTGTAGGTAATAAGACAAAAATGAAACAATCTATTGTTATGCCAACCTAGTGTTGCTAGAATAATGCAATTATCTAGATTTACTTATCTGGTTCTCAGAAAAACATTGCTGGTAAAGAGCAGGTTTTTGGGGAGTCAAGTGGCCTTCTTTGGACAGTTCATACAACCTGTTTATATTAGTCTTTAGTTCTGTTTGATAAAGGGTGTGAAAGCTGTTTTTCAAGATGCCAAACAACCTCCAATATTTCCCACAAAATTGCCTTTTAGCTAGCTTTCTCTTTTAAACCGCAGTCAAAACTGGTTCATCTGGTGTCAAAGTAGATGCCAAAATATCTTCCATTTCTATTCTCTGCCAACGAACCCTTCCTTCCACAATGGAAGTGCTGAGACCAACACACCCAACAGGACACTTGTGCTCAGACACTCTGCTATGTGACCCTGTGCTTCATGCTGTTGACTGTTTGGTACTATACACTAGCCTGTGGGAACAGTCACCTTTTACCCAGTTTACACTCTTCCAGCCCTCTCTCCTCATTGCTACCCCACTCTTCTGCCTGTCTGTCAGTTTTTCCATCCGTCTTTGCTTGAGGATAGAGGGATGAAGCGAATACATGGAATGTTTTGTAGGTGTTAATTAAATTGCATCAAAGAACACAATGCATTGGGACTCTCGATTGCGCTTTGAAACATTTTAATGTTTATTTCAATGATTACAGTAGTCTACGGCATCAGCGAGACAATCTGATGTGGGAGGATCCAAAATTAAGGAAAAATAAATATTTCCCCTTTCAATCAGGAAATAAAAATTTCTTTTTCTTTGCTGATTGAAATGTTGTAGCTCAGGTAAAGGGCTGCCTTGACAGCAGATAAACACCCTCAACCCTGCTACATTCAACAACATGAAGACTTTGTCAAACTGATATCGGTTTTGAGCTGAACATGGGCTGACATCTAATGCTGAATCCCTGTGACGGTACTGGCAGTGAGTGTTGAGCTGAACAGAAGGTGTTTTCTTCCGGGGGTGGGGGGCTGGCAGCAAAATCTCAAGGGCTGTAGTGAAGTTACCAGGGCTAGAATTCACTGCAGTTCCTGGCATGGGCATGTCCTGCTGCATGTGCCAGTTCTTTCCTAGAAATGTGCCTCACTGAGACTCCCATGAGCAATGCTGCATCCCATCCCAGAGGACACCTTCCTCCCAACACAATGCAGTCCTATGGTCCCTAGCCTGAAGCATCTAGTAGCCTGGGAGCTGTTTGGAATGTCCCCTAAGAGAGCAACAGTGGTGGGTGATCTAAAGTGGTGTGGGGCTGTGACCTATAGGAATGTGTCTACAGTATGTTCCCCAGGGTGTTATTGGTATGTGGAATCAAAAAATCAATCCCTTCTGTGGTTAAAAAAACCCCCCAAAAATATAGACTGGCTCAGAAAAGACCTACTTGTTCCACCATTTCAGTCAACATCCCCTTTTCAACCTAGAGTTTGTAATGTCAGTTATAATCATGATTATTTTCATGATGGGATTTAACTAATAATGTTCATGATGGCTCTCATTTTCAGCAGGGAAAAGTGGTTTATGTCGAAGTGAGCAGTGGGAGCGAATCTCTTCCAACAGACCAGGAACCGGGGGGGCCTAACATAAAATCTTCAGTTGTATCCCTTAATCTGCTTGTGTTTTGGTAAAAATCTTAGGGATGGGCTAGAGAAATGTTTTGCAATGCCACTTGTAGTCAGGATGTCCAACCAAAGGAGAGGAAAACAAAATAAAAAGACCTTGGAACCAGAAAAGGAACCAGGCGATTAGGAGGGATGAATATTGTTGTGGCTGGCAGGTTTCAATTCCTGGTTTTCTATGTGGCAGACGGTCTTTAATCATTACACTATTTAAACCGCTGAATGCAACTTTTACCTCAGCCATTACATTTTTGTTGAAAAAACATGGACAAAATAACATTTATTAACGGAACTAAAGAGTAGTCTTGCACAAAGACTATATAGCTAATAGCTAAACATCCTACTTATAACGAAAACAGTGACTCCAATCACTTCATGGCTGATTTGTGTCTTTGGAAAACAATAACAGTACATAGGGGTCACTTAAAACAATTCTTCTCCTAAACATGCAAATCATGGTATTAGAGGGGATATATATTGCTGTATGAAGGGTGAAAAGGACCAAGTGGATATACATATCTGAAATACAATATTTGGAACATCTCAGAGGGGAATTGAACCAGGGTCAGAATATTGCAGAACAGGGATGTCCCCACTACACCACAGGGGCTGCAGGTTGTCCCTACAGCTCTCAATCCTCCAAATGTAAATTTTACCCCAGCCATTACAATTTTGCTGAGATCTAGTTGGCAACAAAACGTTTGTAATTGAACTAAAGTGTACTGTAGTACAAAGATTATTATAAATGGCTAGCTATACATCCTACTTATAACAAAATCATTGACTCCAATCACTCCATGGCTGAATCCTTTCTTTGGAAAACAATAACAGCATAAAAGTGTCACTTAATACAATTATTCTCGCAAATAAATGAAAATCATGGTATTTCACACATGTATTGTTGTGTGAAGGCTGAAAAGCATTTATGAGATACAGAATTTGGGACATCTGAGAAGGGAATCGAACTGGGGTTACAATATTGAAGGACCAGGATGTTCCCACTACACTACAGGTCTGGCTGACAGACTGAATAGTCTCACCGGGTTGTGATCTATAATAACCGAAATAGCACACACAGATGCATATTTAGAAAATCCACCAGAAACACTTACAATTATATAACTTTTAAAGACAATGGTCCAGTCGTCCTTTGCACCAATTATCATCCAAATCCATTCAGCTGTTTCTGAGGAAATGTCATTTAAGTGTGTTTTGACCAACGGCAAAATCACGAGAAACATCGGTTATGTTTATAGCGCCCCAAGCGGTATTTCTGTATGGGAGTTTTCCTGTCCATTCCTAGCAGACACATTTACAAGTATGATTCGTTTCGTAGCTATTTGATGTTCCATTTGGGTTTAATGGATGTCTTAAGTCATAGACCCGCCCAGCTCAATTTCATTCGCTGATTTCGTCCATATTGTTTGAGATATCAACTTTCCTTATATAACATTTAAAGATAATTGTTCAAAGGTCCTTCACACCAAACGGCATGCAAATCCGTTCAGCAGTCTCGGAGGAGATGTTGTTAACGAGTTTTTCACTGAAGTCAAAATGGAGGCCACATTGTTTGAGAGATCAACTTTTCTTATATAACTTTTAAAGACAATGGTCCAGTGGTCCTTTTATACCAATTGTCAACCAAATCTGTTCAGTGGTTTCGGAGGAGATTTCTTTTAAGTGTGTTTTTTATTAACAGCAAAATCGTGAGAAACATCTGATGTTTATAGCGCCCCCAAGAGGTATTTCTGTATGAGACTTTTTCTGTCCATTCTTGAGACATGTACTAGTATGTTTCGTTTCATAGCTGTTTGATATTCCATTTGGGATTAATGGACGTCCAAGGTCATAGACCCGCCCAGCGGGTGTATAGTTTGATTGGACTCAAACTATACACTAATGTATTTGTCCTTTTTTGCAACGGCCTCTCACTCTTTCTATTCTGGTAGAGCCAGTTTGCGCTGTTTTGTGAAGGGTGTAGTACACAACGAGATCTTCAGTTCCTTGGCAATGTCTTGCGTGGAATAGCCTTCATTTCTCAGAACAACAATAGACTGAGTTTCTAAAGAAAGTTATTTGTTTCTGGCCATTTTGAGCATGCTCCAAAGTATCAGGAGCATCAGCAATTGTGTGTTCAATGGCAGGCTCAACATTTCGAATTTTCTTGTTCTTTTATAATCGGGATTCACAGATGGGAGAATAAAATGTAGCAAAATGTTTTTATTGTTGCAATTCTGTTGCCCACATTTCTCTAGATAGGGCTGTAGTTTAACTTGGTATGTCCAGTACCTCAGGCATGGAAATAGTCTGGGCCAGAAAATATTCCAATTGACCAATGTTCATTTATACCGTGATATGTGGGTGAAACCATGTGATTCAAAAATGTTCCACACTGACAATGATTAACAGGATTCATAATGTTGTGATGTGTGGGTGAAAGTCATTGACTCAAAACACAACTATTACACACTAAAATTAACTGTGTGTAAAATGTTATAAAATATAACATTTTGTATCAAATATTTTATAACAATGTAAATAACACTGTACTGAGTAAATCCAACAGAGTAAATCTCATTTTAATGAAGACATTTTAATGACTTTTTACTGTATGTTAAAAAGTCAGTAGTGACCCAGCTGAGAACTGCAAAGGGAACAACAGAAACTCAACCAAATTGCAATTTTTATGTTTTTCAACACTAACAATGTGCTTATCAAGCAAATGCATGCCCATTGGAAGAGCTTCAAAAACTGAGGCTTTGCACTACTTCATTCAATCAACTATCACCATCTTGGCACAGCTAATGCCGGCTGCAGTATGTAATTGGGATTTCAGGGGGAAGCTGTTTTAGACTGTTCAGACAGTGTTCTAGGCCCAGCCCATCTGTGGACATCAGTCTCCTTTCAGCAGCTGAGGCAGCTTGCATGCCTATCATCCTTTTCATCGTGGCCCATCTCTATTGCGAGCACAGCAAACATGCCTTTTGTTTTTTGTTAATGACTGATGTCGGGTTCCTGGTCAGTCAGTCATTACTAATTGGATGGAGAACGCTCCCTCTATTAAAGACTGCTCATGTTCGGTTATTCTCACCCAAATGCTTGCTGCACTAAACTGCCCTGAGGGCACCATGGTCTCATCTATCTGACACATGAGACCTTTGAGACCCAAATAGGGCTATTAAGCTATAGAGAGTATTTATGAAACAGAGCGTCAGTGATTGTGTTTCCAGATGCACTATTATGGGGCTGTATGTACAGTAGGATCTGTATTGATGCTTGGACACTCGCAGGTCAGAACCCTACGTTGGCTAATGACCTGAACCAGCTGCAGGTAAGAGGGATGAAACAACAAGTGGGTTCAGGACCTGTGGTTTCTGAGAAGGCCTTATTCTTTATCACCTTATCACTTTTTAAGGGTAAAATGTTGTTTGTGTTGATTACTAATATTCTTCCATTTCACTGGTGGAAAATAACTTTAGACGGTAAGGTGTATGAAGCTGAATCTTGGCAGACTTATAAATGACCCTGGTTTACACCATCCCATGCACTACTGGGACATTTTCAAAAGCTCCCAACCCTCACGCTGTGTGACGTAGGGTTTTAACATTTGTTACAGAGGTCCAGCTTCCACACAAGGAACTAATCTGTCACTTATAAAGTCCTCCAGTGACTCTCCCCCCCCCCCCCCCCCCATTTTTGATTGTCTTCAAAACACATCTCCTATAGGAAGGAATGACTGTTCTGCAGGTAACTGTGTTTGGCATCTATGAAGGGGTTATATCAATGCTACAACATCACTAAAACAAGGCCAAAGATCAGTTTGGGATGGTGGAAATTGCACTTCAGGGTCGTATCGGGACCGTGTGGAAATAAGTTAGCTGTTAGTCCTGTGTATACCAACAGAACTAGCTCACTGAATATCACTGTTAACAATTTCTACAGTAGTGAGCTAGCAAAATATACTATAGAGTGAAAAAGGACTGTGTAAAATATATTTATGAATATATTAATGAACTGGGTTTGTTGGAATTTAGTTTTCCTTTTTGGTAGGGGATAAATATATCAAATATAACTTTTGGGGCCATATGGTAAGAAGGTTTGGGGCCCATGCAGCGGAGCAGACCTGGAGGATACAGCAGCCTGGGTCCAAGCACTTGTCATCTTCTGTCTAGACTATAAACTATGTGGGCTGAGCTCCCTGCTAGTGCCATCAAACCTTCAAGGGCTCATTTATTGTGTGGGGGTGTGGGTGGGTGGGTTAGGTCTTACTGAACGAATGGGGACCAAATGTCCCAATGAGTATAGTAAAACCAGAAAAAATTGACCTCATTGGGAGGCAAAAGTCAATTTCCGGTTTAGGGTCAAACTTACAATTGATTTTATATTTAGAATTGGGGTTTCTTTAAGGTCCAGGCGTTGTTGGCTAAGTTTAGGGTTAAGGTTAGGCATTACATCTAGGTAAAGTTCATAAATGTTACTTTATTGAGATTAGGGTTAAGTTTAGGGCAAGGGAGCATGCAATTGCTATTTTCTGGTCCCCACGAGGGTAGCTGTACAAACTTGTGTGTGGGTGTGTGCTGTCTTGTGTATTTTAACACGCTGACCTTATGAGGCTGAGAGAACCTCCTCGCCACATCTCCGTTCAGAGACGTGTCACTAACGTCTCCCTTTGCTCTGCCTCCCTGTCCCGGTAGGTATGGCTGAAGCCCATCAGGCCGTGGCCTTCCAGTTCACGGTGACTCCAGAGGGCATCGACCTGCAGCTGTCTCACCAGGCCCTGACCGAGATCTACCTCTCAGTCCTGCGCTCCTGGAAGAAGAGGTTAATCCGCCTCAAGGTACGACGCCCTGTCAGGCTGGCTCTCACTTATTGTGGTCTGTTGCTGTTGCCCGTCTGTGAACTTGTTGGCCTGTGTGCTTTTCCTGTCCATATCTCTGTCAGATATGGAGAGGGGCGCTTATTTGCTTGTCTGCTATACTGCTCTAATACAACCTGTCCCTCTGCCTGTGTAAATATTGACCTGTCTGTCTAAAGATAAACACGATGCAGTGTATGTTCTGCAGCCTAAAGTTTAATGTGTCTGTATAAGGCTGTCATTATAATCACAATGAGCCATCTCAGGACAACATTTGGAGCATAACTAGTTAGTTCATGCTTGTGGGTAGAAATGTCAAAAATGTTTTTTCTTTTTAATAGATTTTTTTAATCTGAATTATAATTTACAGATGTGAACATTATAATCTCATACATTTTCTGAGTTTAATAAATTTGTGATTTGCCAGTTTCCCTGAACCGCTACTGGCTACGGCTGTGCTAACTAATTTGCGTGGCATTGGGAGGTGGGAGTGAAGGACACTGTGCCCGGTGTTTTTGTGTGGCACGCCTTGAAGCCAGGCGGTTGCTTGCAATGCATTTTCTCCCTATTCATGGGGTCAGGGTCATTTTGACATCAAGATGGTTACAACCGTGTGTGCGCATTACCCTATAGTACTTTGGAGTACCAAAAGTACAGTAACTCATGGGAAACCGTGGGAAGTCAGGGCATTTTGCTGACCCTCACTTTAACATATTGTCTTGTGGTTAAGGTAAAGGTAAGGTTTATATGACGTGGTTGTTAGCCAGTGGATCCATCTTTTATATCAAGGTGATTCTAAATGAAAAATAAAGCTAACTTTACACATGGGGGGGACTCTTCCAAAACTGCAATAAAATAAGATTGGAACTTCAAATGTCCATAGCCAACTCAGAAACCACTGTGGATTTTCATTATTTTGCCATCTATAATGCAATAAGTATTTGACAGTACTAAATGTGATTGATCACGTTCTTTTCCCAGGAACTTCTCAGTGCTGGTATTGTTTGGTGAAGAGAATGTTCATTTCAAGGCAGGCTGATTGTTTAACAGTTTCTCATTATACACTGATGGAATCCAAGGTTTTCTGTGGCCCAACAGTCTGTAGCTAATCGTTCACCTGCTAACAACCACGTACGTAAAACCGCTTTATTGTGGGCTGTTTATATACTTGGACAAATAATAATAGTATAGACTGTCTGAAATCCCTTTCTCACACATGCCACCCAGATTTAACCAGTTTAACAACCATGCTTGATACTACATCATTCAATCACTGCACTGTCAATGCCAGAACGAGTCAAACTTGTGTATTGTTTTGGTAAACATGTCTCCCAGGTGCCCACATGAGTACAGTGTCAACGCCGGCGCTCGTTATCACTGTTCCCGTCTGTGCTAACCTCAGACTCAGAAAATCTGACCTTGCATAAAGTGTTTTGTGCCAATATACAGCACCGGACAACCGACAATGCGATTGTGTCTGGTGAAAGGATTTCAGAATGGTGTAGTGTTACCGTTGTGCCATTCTGATATGCATTCACAGTGACTGTCTGAAGTGCTGTAGCCCTCCGCGATGGTGGGGCCTTATTACAAATAGTCACTCCCGGTTATACTGGTTTGCACCGGGATCATGGAGTCGTCGCTGTCTTTAGCGTTCGCTCAAACGTTTGTGATAATCAGAGAATCCATGTTTTTGATTGATGTTATCGATATGGACCCAGGTGGTGATCCCAAGTGGTAGCTGCTAAGAGTGTTATCCATCGCCCTTGCAGTATAATATGCAGTGTTTCGTGACGTCAATGTTTTTGCTGTTTAAAACAACGTAATTTCAGAATGAGTTTGTTGTCTTGCGTTGTGTGACCTACACCCATTTCCCCCTCTGGCCCAACAGAACAGTGTGATAACGGGTGTGTACCCGGCCAGCCCCTCTTCCTGGCTCTTTGTGGTCATCGCCATCCTGGCCACCATGTACACGCGCTCCGACCCGTCCATGGGTCTCATCGCCAAGATCCAGGAGCACCTACCCGTCAGGTAGCTAGCACGTGCAACCGGAAATTCCACTGTGTCAAAATGGTCTCAGCCGTGCCACGTGCAGCCAGTGTGTTACATCTCTCCCCACTGCCTTGGCTGTTCTCACCCTTCCTGTCCCTTTCATCTCCCTTTGATCTTTTTCCCCTCTAACTCCTGCCAGTCATTTGGCCTCCAATACAAATGTCAACTTCAAAGTCAACTAATAATGCTTGAAGCCCTGACCTTGTTCAGATTGATAGAATTCGGACCGATTCAATTGAATGTTCCCCGTGTCTTGGATTGTTCTCTCATTCATTTGAACCCCCCCTCCCCCTCTATTTCATACTCTCTCCACCCCCTCTCTCTTGCCCATGTCTTTTTGTAATGTACTTTCTCTTCCCCCTCTCCCTCCCAGTCATTCTCTGAGCGCCCAGTGCCAGACGGTATTGTCGGCCGTGCTGTTCAGCACGATGCTCTGGCTCTCCCTCATCTTCACCATGCGCATGTGCCTCAAGCAGCTGCTCTCATACCACCGCTGGATGTTCGAGCCGCGCGGCAAGATGACCAACACCACCAAAGTCTGGCTGGTCTGTACCCCCATAATCTCCTTAACCAGCGCTCTGGGCCTGTCTGGCTCTGGGCCTGTCTGGCTCTGGTTTCGCAGCATTTTAGGGAAGGGAACTCAGCTATGGTAAGAGTGGACCCAAAAACTGCTAGAATGTCCCTTTTAATGTTTTTAAACATCTGTGAGTGTAATTTGCTATCACTCAGTTGTGACATTTTCAGTTTTAAAGCAAGTGGTTTTGATGATGTGGTGCACATATGGCATAGTAAATAAGTTTCAGGGAAACATTTTGGCTCAACAGCACCACATTTACAATTAATGGCTTACACACAGGTGGTGGACAAAATAACAGAAACATCACAATGAAAAGGACTGTTACTTTATCGCCATGGACAAAACAAATTTGCCATTAGTATTTGTTTAGGATAGGCTAAAACTTGGTTGGCTATAAACTTCAGTAGCTATGTTGTAGTAAGCCTTAATTAAAACTGTTATATTGCGATGGACAAAATGCACCGACAACAAACACGTTCCTTTCGATATACAAAGCTTAGTTCTCATAGTGTAGTGGAATCAGCCATGGTGTGATTGGTGTCAATGTTTTCATTACTGTATATCTATTAGCTAGCCATCTACAGTAATCTCTTTCTAATTTAACATGTTCAATGTAGTGTAGTGACCCTGTAAAGCTTGTTGCTAGTTTGGATGTTAGGTAATATGGGAACTAGATTTGAGATCTGTGGACTTATTGGTTTAACAATACAGAATAAACAGACCCCACATCTCTATACACGTATCACGTGCAACAACACCCGCGGTTTAAATGGTGTAGTTGTTAAAGACAGTCTGTCACAAAGGAAACCACAGATCAAATCCAGCCAGGGGCAACAACATTCATCCCTTCTAATCGCAGGTTGGCAGAACTAGGCATGCCTGGTTCCGTTTCTTGTTTTTGACTTGTTAATGTTACTTATTTTAATACAACTGTCACTAGCCGTAGATTTAAAGCACACCTTTGGCTTATGTACCGTCAACCCATACATGGTCAAGGCACATTTATAAATTACGTTTAAAAACAACTAGTGTCAACTAAGGTGCTGTACAATCAAACTTTATAGGACTGCAACAGAAAAAACATGCATAAGACATATAGGCCGTGACGGACATTCCTACCCAATTGCAGACTCAAATGCTAAGGAAAAAAGATAGGTCTTAAGGTGGGATTTAAAAACGTTGCTACTAGTAGAAGACCTAATATAAAGGTAGGCTATTCCACAACTTTTGAGCAGCAACAGAATGGGCACAGTCTCCTTTAAACTTAAATCGGAGCACATACAAGCAGTTTGGAAGACCTAATGGTCCTTGAGAGAGAGCGCTGGCTTAGGAGGTCCGAAATATAGGAAAGTGCTGATCCATGTAGCGTATTAAAAGCAAATAAAATAACCTTAAAATCAATCCTATATTCAACAGGTAGCCAGTGGAGAGAGGCCAATATAGGAGTGCTGCTCTCTTCTTTTCACCAGTTTAAAAACCTAGCAGCTGCATTTTGACCAAGCTGAAGGCAGGACAAGGAAGACTAATAAACTCCCATATACAGAGTACAAGAGTTACAATAGTCCAGATGGGAGGAAATTAATAACTGTCTCCAAATCATTGAAAGAATGGGTTTCAATTTGGCAATGGCCCGGAGCTGGAAAAAGCTACCTCTGACAACAGCCTTTACTTGTTTATCAAATTTAAGATCTGAATTAAAAATAAAATATTTGCATGGCTATGTACATTGTTGGATAGAGGCCCTAAATTATTAACAGTAACCTTGGTTGAGTCTGTGGGGCCAAATACAGTAACTTCTGTTGGTGTTATTTAGTTGAAGAAAGATTTTAGCTAGACAGTATTTTATGTCTCTAAGACAGTTTCCCAATCCCCAAGTGGTGCACGTTTTTGTTTTTGCCCAAGCACTCACACCTGATTAAAATGAAAGCCTTGATGATAGGCTGATTTATATCAATAAAGTGTGTAAATGATAGGTTAACATTTGAAACAAGTGGGTGAGTGCTAGAGCAAAACATGCACCTCTTTGGGTCCCGAGGACCAGGATTGGGAAACACTGCACTAAGACAATCAGTGATTTCAGGGATTTCTTGTCCTCAAGTTTCAGGGGAAGGTACAACTGTGTGTCATCGACATAGCAATGGTAAGAGATGTTACATTTCTGAAAGATGGACCCCAAGGGAAGCATATATAACGAGAATAAGATCGGGCCTAGGACAGAGCATTGAGGTACCCCACAGATGATTGATGCAGAGGAGGAGGAGAAATTACTGATCTTTAAAGAAAAAGTCCTGTCTCCGCTTTAGAGCAGTACCCTGAATGCCAACTTCTAGCTTAAGACAACCTAGAAGGATGGTATGATCAGTCGTGTCAAAAGCAGCACTCCAATCAAGAAGAATTAAAATAGCACAGTTTCCATTGTCCCTGAACAACCATAAATCTTTTAACACCTTTAGAGCTGATTCAGTGTTATGGTGTGCCCTAAAACCTGACTGGAATTTATCTAGAATAAGGTTTTCATTTAAAAAGAAGGAAAGCTGGGGGGGAAAACTTTCTCTTGAACATTTGATTGTCATTTTTGAAATGGGACTGGAATTAAGAACAAGTAAATCAAGATTAGGCTTTTTAATGAGGGGCTGGTCCACTACATCTTTAAAACATGACTGGACAGTGCCATTGATGAGGCAGCTATTTTCTATGGACAACATACTGGGACCAATAGTGTCCTGCACTTTTAATGGAAAAAAGTTTCCTGGGGGCAGGTAGTAGGCTTCATGCTTGAGACTATCACTTTTGAAAGAGATACAGGTTCACACTGGTTAAAAAGAGCAGAACGTGTGGCTAAATCAGAGGGGTCGTGATCTGCCGGTGGGATGCAAGGTCTTATGGCATCGATCTTGCCAGTGAAGAAGGTCAGAAAGTTGCGTCTCAGGAGTCGCATCAGGGAAGGCAGTAGCCACCGGGTGTAAAGCCTTGATTATTGCACTAAACAAGACTTTATTATTATTATTATTATCTCTCAGAATTTCGTACGACACTTGCAACTTGTCCTTTTTCCGTTATCTCTCTGCTTTTCTGCACTCCTCTCTGAGAGTAGGGGTAACATTATTCAGCCAGGGCTGAGTTCTAGCTTTCTCTCCCCCCCTCTTTTTAAAAGGAGCAACAGAATCCAGAATGTCAGAGCAAGTGAAATTCAACATGGTGACTAACCCCTCTGTGCTCAGGCTAGAGGAGGGTGCATCCATACAGCTGGTGAGATGAGAAGCCTTGTAAGCTTCTGAGAAGAGATTGGCAGTGGAAGGGTTAATAGAGCGAGAGAAGTTGGCTGGCAGTTTGTTTTGGGAGTAGGCATGGAAAGGCAGCTTTGAAAACAACAGGTTTATGATCAGATAAACAAATGTCATCTATCTCAACATTGCAAATTGGAAAGCCAAATGACAAAACAAGATCAAGTGTATGACCACGCTGGTGAGTAGATTTCATGACTGACTGAGTGAGATTTAAATAAGTCAACAAGCTGTAAAAACTCTAACAATAGGCTTCTTTGTACACCTTCACTGGCCCCTCCCGCTAATCATATTACTTACACAACATTGAACAAACACATACCCGGTCATTCTCGGGTCAAACTAAGGTCCTTTCAGCATATTAATAGAGAGCCCTATGTTCTTTTAAATACTTGCACATTTACCCAGGTCACTGCATGCTAAACGATACCACTATTGAAATGAATATTAAAAACACACAACCGCCATGTAATACAACGTTGTGAAAAAATCAGAACATCATACTTTTGTTCTCAGTTTCATATATCCACCACAATACGATAAGTTATTTATCGTCTAACTTGTGTTGCAGACCCTGGTGCGCATCTTCTCGGGCAGACAGCCTCTGCTCTACAGCTACCAGGGTTCTCTGCCAAACCTGCCCGTGCCTGCTGTCAAGGACACCATAAAGAGGGTGAGACTGCCTCATTTTTGTCTTACAAAAGGTTTTACATGCATTATCCTCGTGTCAGACATTAGCTACAGTATGTGTGTATTCTCTTTGGTTGTGGGTGTTCACAAATTATGTGGTGATAGTGTGTAGCCACAACTACACACTAAGACGTTGTTCTGTTTCAAAACGGGTTTCTCTGCAGTATCTTGAGTCAGTGCAGCCGCTGAAGAACCCGGAAGAGTTTGAGCGCATGACCTCGCTGGCTGCGAACTTTGAGAGCTGCTTAGGGAACCGGCTACAGTGGTACCTGAAACTCAAGGCTCTCTGGGCCTCCAATTACGTGAGTATGTTGTGCCGCTGTCCCAGTGAGGATTCTTGGATTATCTCATCTAGTGATCGTTGTGCGAAAGAGGTAATAGAAAACCTCCTAAAGGCTGGAAGAAAAAAAACATGCTCTATTTAAATGGCCTCTGATACGTTATTCATGTGTAGAAATTGCTTATTTAAAAAAAAAATAAAAGACTTTTTTTATACCATTAACATTGTAGATCATTGTTGGAGTCCGTTATAAAGGTTTCATGTGTGACAATGTGGAATTTTTATGGAGTATATTCATACATGTTTATGCCAAATGTTTAAGATGTTTCCATTTTATGTTGTAGATACTGGACACGACCCTGACACTGTGTTTCTTCTCCAGGTGAGTGACTGGTGGGAAGAGTACATCTACCTGCGGGGGCGTGGCCCCATCATGGTCAACAGCAACTACTATGGCATGGTAACTGTCAGAATCAGTCCGCTCATTTTCTGAGTGTTCAGTAAGGCTAAACGTGCAAAACGCTTCATAAATCAATAAGAACCACCACTTTTACAGATTGTACTTAGAACTAGAATATATCTGTTCTAGACAATACGTTTCAATCTGAACATCTTCCCTCACATCAAGCCTCAAACGGCCATAGATGTTATGTAATTTGAGGCCTACTTCCAGATATGTCTCCATGCTAGTCTGTTGTCGGTGCCCCAAATATTTGTTAATAGGATACAAGATGACCTGTTTTGGTCCATTAAACAATATCCATTTCTGAATGGGTGACATTTTGGAAGCATATCAAAGTGGCTTTGCTGTCCAACAGCCCTTGATATGCTTTCAAAGAAGAATGGCCACCTCGCATGAAAACGAGGAAGGCGTTTGTGCTTTTGTCACTAGGGTAGCTTGTTTGCATTGTCGGAATGGTGCTGGTCCTACTAATGCTGCTCTGTTCCATATGTGACACCTGCTGCTATGACAGGTGGCTACTCTGGGACTTAAGAGATTTGTAGGAAACACTGTCTCTGCCTCTTTCTCTCAAACAGCATTGACAACAAAATAAATTAGCATTGTACAAAAGTCTGTTTTATATTGTAAGCTATGTACGGTGTATACTATTTGAAATGTCATGACAAGGGGAAGAGTCATGAAAAGGGAAAACAAATAGAAATGTCAGTAGTGGTTAGTTTCATTACATTTACGTTCTACTGGTTGCCCCTTTCTCATTGCAGCTCTGTTTCCACCTAATTTTCAGGACAAATGTGCACATACTCTTCCTTCGAGAACCAGGTCTGCCTGCGGTGGCCTCTTTTTATTTATTTATTTATTTATTTTTTATGCAAGGCCATGCTCAGTCTTAGATTTTGCCAATGTGTACTTTCTGCTTAGGGCAAGTTTGTGTTCTCCTGTTTGTTTACAACCATAACTATTAGCATTTTGACACCCCTAATTAACCATACATGATAAAAAAAAATCATCCCATGACTTTGAAAAACAATTCAATGCTGTAGGGTGAATTAATAAGGGACCCAACCCAAAATTCTGAAGAGAGGTCAAATCAAGTGTCTTTAGCATTAACAAGTGCTGTACTGTTTTAAATGTGTATTCCAGCATCACCGATGGGTCTCCCATTCTCAACAGCTTAATGTAGCCTATAAAAATGCCATCATTGTGGTGCTGCCGAATAAGTAATCAGTTTCATTACCCCCCTTACCCTCACATTCAGCAACCATCTTTAATTGTCATATATAACCTGCAAATTAAGTTTGCTCAGGCTGTTCTGTTCACGGACTAGCCTTGGGATTGTAATTTCTGGTAAGTCTGGATGCCATCAATTTCTCTGGTTGTTTTGTAAGAAATGTCAAATGGATGAACAAGCACCACTTGACTCCAGACTGTTAGGTGATGGTGTTTTGGAAGTGAATGACTTCATTTTGCAGGGATTTATTAGCTAGCTCATTCTGAATGACTGAGGTCCTATTGAGGTAGTGTAGCTTGTTGAGATGAAATGACAAAACAACTACACAGAAATGTTTTTTCTGAAGATGTAATTTCAACAATATATTTTCTGCATTAACTAGCGTATGTTGACAGGCCCTTCCCTCGTCTCTGTACAGGACTTCTTGTATGTGACCCCCACGCCCCTCCAGGCAGCCAGGGCAGGCAACACCCTCCACGCTGCATTCATGTATCGCCGGAAGCTCAACAAAGAGGAGGTCAAACCTGTGAGTTTCACCGCTATTTTAACGTGCACCATTTACTTGTCATAGGGCCTGGAGTTTTACCTGGGTCAAATTCATTTTGATCAGTGGAAAACAATGGTGTTGGCCATGTTAGAATTACTAAACAGCCTAATATTAGCTTGTGCTTTTTCTTCCCTCTTTTGTCCTATGAATGAATAAACATTCCATTGGCCAGTTGAATGTTATGCATTGTTTAGTGAATGACATGTTTAATTCATAAGACCTGTCTCTATGGCTACTGTGTGATCACAATGGGGTTGGCACATTTCATAAATCAAACCCCATTGACCTAATTTTACCTATGACCATGTACCAAGGATGGGCCTACTACATGTTGTCATAGTGAGGTGTGTTTATAGCAACAATCTTTAAATGCATACCACAATCAGAAAGATGTGTTAAAAATGACCTAGTTTGTTTTTGTCTTGGTTGATGTAGTGCGTGCTGGCGTGTTAATGATTGTGATCGTTTGTGTGTGAGCTACATCCATCCCTTTTTCCAGTTTGTTTTATTCCTTCCGTGTGTTGAGTTATGATTTTTTCCCATTGGTTTGTGACCCATTCCATCTCATGTTCTCATATACCACCCCATCGCTTCTCCCTATCCCACACTCTACCTTTCTCTCCTTTTCTCCCTCTGGTCTGAACTATCCTTCCCCCTGTCTCTCTCTCTCTCTCTGGTCTGAACTATCCTTCCCCCTGTCTCTCTCTCTCTCTGGTCTGAACTATCCTTCCCCCTGTCTCTCTCTCTCTCTCTCTGGTCTGAACTATCCTTCCCCCTGTCTCTCTCTCTCTCTCTCTCTCTCTCTCTCTCTCTCTCTCTCTCTCTCTCTCTCTCTCTCTCTCTCTCTCTCTCTCTCTCTCTCTCTCTCTCTCTCTCTCTCTCTCTCTCTCTATCTATCCTTCTCTCTCTCTCTCTCTATCTATCCTTCTCTCTCTCTCTCTCTATCTATCCTTCTCTCTCTCTCTCTCTATCTATCCTTCTCTCTCTCTCTCTCTCTATCTATCCTTCTCTCTCTCTCTCTCTATCTATCCTTCTCTCTCTCTCTCTCTCTATCTATCCTTCTCTCTCTCTCTCTCTATCTATCCTTCTCTCTCTCTCTCTATCTATCCTTCTCTCTCTCTCTCTATCTATCCTTCTCTCTCTCTCTCTATCTATCCTTCTCTCTCTCTCTCTCTCTCTCTCTCTCTCTCTCTATCTATCCTTCTCTCTCTCTCTCTCTCTCTCTCTCTCTATCTATCCTTCTCTCTCTCTCTCTCTCTCTCTCTCTCTATCTATCCTTCTCTCTCTCTCTCTCTCTCTCTCTCTCTCTCTCTATCTATCCTTCTCTCTCTCTCTCTCTCTCTCTCTCTCTCTCTCTATCTATCCTTCTCTCTCTCTCTCTCTCTCTATCTATCCTTCTCTCTCTCTATCTATCTCTCTCTCTCTCTCTCTATCTATCCTTCTCTCTCTCTCTCTCTCTCTCTCTCTCTCTCTCTCTCTCTCTCTATCTATCCTTCTCTCTCTCTCTCTCTCTCTCTCTCTCTCTCTCTATCTATCCTTCTCTCTCTCTCTCTCTCTCTCTCTCTCTATCTATCCTTCTCTCTCTCTCTCTCTCTCTCTCTCTCTCTATCTATCCTTCTCTCTCTCTCTCTCTCTCTCTCTCTCTCTCTCTCTCTCTATCTATCCTTCTCTCTCTCTCTCTCTCTCTATCTATCCTTCTCTCTCTCTCTCTCTCTCTATCTATCCTTCTCTCTCTCTCTCTCTCTCTCTCTCTCTCTCTATCTATCCTTCTCTCTCTCTCTCTCTCTCCCTCTGCTCTGTTGCTCCCCCATCCCATTTCCCGTCTCCCCTCTCCCCCAGAGTCGTGTTCCAGGCACTGTCATTCCTCTGTGTGCAGCTCAGTGTGAGAGGATATTCAACACCACACGCACTCCTGGAGAGGAGACTGGTAAACACACACACACACACACTCTGAACATTGACCAATACACTGTTAACACCTTACCTACAGTATATGTACAATACTCATTACATGACTTGTATTCAAAGTACACATTTACCATGATTTGTAGGCATGACTCTACAAACGTGCCTGAAGTCTTTGGCCTTTAAGTAACAGTGCTCCCTGAAACGTACGGTGGAGGGGCCATTGCATATCCCGACCCTAACCTGCCTTTCCCTTCCATATTTACACCAACAAGAATAAATTAGAGGAGGGAGCGTCATACTGTGTGCGGCGAATGTTCACAAGAAGTCATCCGTGTGTAAAAGGATAAATGTGTCATGTCTGTACAGGAATCGATCGACTAACAAATGAACCGCAAAGAGGTGTTTCCCGGCCACTCAACTCAACCTAGTCAGTCAAGTCAATAGCAATGTAGACATAAAACTTGATAATGAATGCAATGTTAATACTTCGTGGCTAGCTAGTGAATTGGCCTGTTTGTCCCATTGACTTATCATGGTTTAGGAAAAGCATGTTAAGTCACTGGGACAAACAGGCTAATTCTGTACAGTCTCTTTTAAATGTCTTTGACATTCTAGTGCTGCTGTTGACCTTTCTATTGTACATCTATTTTCCTGTGTGCACTTGGGAACAGTTGTAGGTCAGAGCTGGTTTCTGGAGCTACTGAGCTGGAAGACCACTTACCAATCGATAAAACTCGTTATTGTAGCAAGACGGTCAAACAATTACAATAAACCTGTAGCTGTAGGAAGCTAATGTGGCACTGTTTCCCTTCTGGTTTATTAACCAGCTAGCAGTTGATTCCTGGCTTTTGCAACACTGACTCTGGCGCTTCCCACTCTCCATTTTGACATCTTTCGGCACAGCCATTCACAGATTGGCCCACAATAATTGGGCTGCAGCAACCCATACTAGATTTTCTTAGAAAATTATTTGTAGCAACTATTGCTGGCAACAATACTTTAAAAGATTTCCTTCAAATTGTCAGCCTTAGTCTTTTAAACTAATGATATTCAAATCACCTACTCTTAACCATCTGCATTGAGTTAACCAATTACATCTGTCTTAAGGGCAAATATACCTCCAAGACATGCTTGATTTAACTAAAACCCCACATTTTGAGCTCTGTTTTCAAATTTATAAACCAAAAAACTAGCAGCCATTTGGTTTTAGGAGGGGGTATACACACAGTTCCACAACTGACTGGACATTTGCCATAATAGATGTACATGAGTGTGTGTGTGTGTGTGTGTGTGTGTGTGTGTGTGTGTGTGTGTGAACGTGTGTATGCTCTCCTGTGTTTGTACTTCACACTCTCAAAATGTCAGCCACAAAACTGTCCTGTCATCATTCAGTCTCATTCTTCTAGTTGAGTCTGTCTGTGCCTTGAATCCTGATAAAGGCTTGCCTCTAACAGACTTCTCTTTGATCCGTCATCCATCTTTCTGTTTATTTTCACTTTTACCACCTGTTTCTTTGGATTATTCCTCCTTTTTCTTTTGTTTTGTCCATTACTTTTTGTCTACCCCTCCCCACCCTTTTTTCTTTGCTTTATCGGTTCCCCCATCACTCAGTGGTTGTTGATGTCTTCGGCTCCTTGCTGTTCCTATCAGTTTGAAAGGATGTTTGACTCTTGTCGAATTCCCGGGACTATCACAGGTATTAACACTTTGTCAACATGTTGGTAGTGTCCCAAATGGCACCTTATTCCCTCCATTGTGCACTGAATTTAACCTGGGCGCATTGGGAATAGGATACCAACTGGGTCAGAGAATATTCTTGTATGTCCCATGTGTTGTCGTAACCCCTCGCCAAGAACCAGCAGTGACCACGCCATTGACCAAATAGACAAGTGGTAACCCCAGTGTTTTAAAATTCCCCAACTGTTTGGTCTCTGCAGATAGTGATACCTGATGGCCTTTCTGCAGAGTGCCTTTACTAGGATTTAGGATGTAACCCCTCTGTCCATTTCCAAATAATGAACCCATTACCAACTAATTTCTTAATCTGACGCCGTTTAAAGGGACTCGTCACATCCGATTCCTATGTGAATAATTTGTGGGAAGGATGTGCTACTGCAGGGTTTGGTTATATGTAGGCTAACTACCATTTCTAAAATCAAATGAATTGAGTTAATTGATATGAACTGGAATAGGAATAAACAGTATAAAAAAGACTGGATTTAGTAGCCTATCTAAGAGCAGACACCTGTGCACAAATCCTGACCTGTCCCCTACTTTGGGAATTTATAACCCACTTCCTCCAGCGTCTCTAGAAAGCGAGCACTGTGGGCAAGTGCAATTGTTCAGTCATTTCTGGTGTCCGCATCGCTCTTGTATTGCAAACGATGTGGCGGAGGATAGTTGAGAATTCAGCAATCCTAAAACACGTCCCATTGGAACGCTCCCCCGTCTCTAGCAGTTGGTCCCCCCCACGTGATGTCTGTAAATGTGTCCAGTCAGTCACTTCCTCTGTAGTCCCTCCCTCTCCTTTGGCCATCTGCTCCAGGGCATGCTGTACCATAATATATTCTCTCACACTCTCTCACATGCTCTTCATCTCTCTTTCTCTCTCACACACACACACACACACACCTTTTCTGTTATGCACTTTTTGTACCTCGCCTACTTTCTCTCACACACACACTCGTCCCCTTCTCCCTCTGTCACTCCCTCCTCCCTCCCAACTCTCCCATTCTTGTGTAGACTCCGTTCAGCACTGGCAGGACAGTGACTACGTGGCGGTCTACCACCGGGGGCGCTACTTCCGCCTGCGCATGTACTCAGCGGGCCGGCTTCTGTCCCCGAGGGAGGTCGAGTCGCAGGTCCAGAAGATCCTGGACGACCCCTCGTCCCCCTCCCCGGGCGAGGAGAAGTTGGGGGCACTGACAGCTGGAGACAGGTTAATAGTCAACCAAATGGTTGCAGGGACTCTACTTCCCTATTGGAAAGAATTTCAGCAGGTCACAAATCTTTTGCAATAGAAAATTAGTAAGTATTTACTGACCCAGGTCTGTGTTCCTGGGTGTACAGGTCTTCATTAGAAATATATTTGTCTCTCAGAATTCCTTGGGCTAAGGCGAGGAAGGAATACTTCAGCTCAGGCCTAAACAAGCGTTCGCTTGACTGCATCGAGAAAGCGGCATTCTTTGTGACCTTGGACGACGACGAGCAAGGTATGATGGGAGAAGACCCGGCCGCTAGTCTGGACCGCTACGCCAAGTCCCTGCTGCACGGGAAGTGTTACGACAGGTGAGTCGTCCAGACTAATTGTAAGACGCTGTAGTTTTTACCCAAAGTCATTTTATTCAGTACATGAAAATATTGAAGAAGCCCAATGCATCATCACATCTGTTCACCAGGTGGTTCGACAAGTCTTTTTCTGTGGTGATCTATAAAAACGGGAAGAACGGATTGAATGCTGAGCACTCGTGGGCCGACGCGCCGGTCGTTGCACACTTGTGGGAGGTATGACAAAAGATGCATCCCATATTATCTACAGTACACAGAGTTTAGACGGGATACGCTCACTGGCTACCATTTTTCCTTCATTACCTCGGCATGGACCGACGTCTAGCTGGAACACATTTCTAACGCCTTGTAGAACCTATAACCCATAATACCTCACACTGTTTTTTTGGGGGGGGGTGTACCTACCTTATAAATTGGCATCAGATATTACTTAAAATAATACATTAACACAGTAATTATAATCAATACTAAATAAACAACATAAAAATTCCTTTATTTGAACAACTTGTCTGTGTTCAGTATGTGTTGGCCACAGACAGTTTCCAGCTTGGGTACAATGAAGAAGGCCACTGTAAGGGGGAGGTGGACTCATCTCTAGCCCGACCTCAGAGACTGTCCTGGGACATCCCTCCAGAGGTGAACCATCCATGTAGACATATTTTTTTATCCATCCATTTATTAAGTAATTAATACATTTTTCCATTTATTGGTCATCCATCCATTCCTTTATTGATTTGTGTTAATTCATCCATTTATAAAATTATTTGTAAATCATCCACCTCGTTTGGAAATATGTTCTTTCTGTGGAGGTATTTTCTGTATTTCATTCCAAAAAGTTTCCTGGAGATGAGTGGACTTTGTATGACCACTTCATGAATGATACACTTTATAATGAGCCCATAATGCATGGGCGATTCCATTGCATTTCCAGCGACGCGTGACCGTTTCAACCGCCGTGCGGTTAACTTCTCTGACCCCCTGCTGTCTGACTATCCAGGCTTACCTTCTCCCTCCTGTCTGTCCCCAGTGTCAGGAGAAGATCGCCCAGTCTCTGTCCATTGCCCAGGCCCTGGCCGACGACGTGGACTTCCACGTCTTCTCCTTCCGGGACTTTGGCAAGGGCATGATCAAGAAGTTCCGCATCAGCCCAGATGCCTTCATCCAGCTGGTCCTTCAGCTGGCCTACTACAGGGTAAGATGAGATGTGCATCCTTTTGGGGGGGGGGGGTTGAATCGACTGGGCGCCTATACGTTACGTGCCTTTTAGTACATGTATGCCTTTTATTGTGACAGTCTGTCATTTAAAATGATTGGCTGATGTTCACCGGAGAGACCAAACCAAGACATGGTCTGGATGATTGATTTCAACATGACTGCCTTAACCATCACGTCCCACTCCCTGATCAGGACCGGGGCGCGTTCTGCCTGACCTATGAGGCCTCGATGACCCGTCTGTTCCGAGAAGGCCGGACGGAGACCGTGCGCTCCTGCTCCAACGAAAGCTGTGCTTTCATCAGAGCCCTGGAGGGAGGGGAGGTAGGGGACAATCTGACCTCGAAATATTTCTTAAAACAGTGTCCGGCGGTAAATGAGGATGTGACAACTGAAGCTGTATAGTCTGTCCTTCCTTTTTTGTGTTGAATCTGTAACTGCTTATTTATCTTTTTATATTTAGGAATGCTGTCTGATGTCATTTTTCTAACGCGATAGGCAAATATCTTTGTTTGTGTTGACCACCAGGGAGCAGAGGTGTGCAGGAGGCTGTTACGCCAAGCCTCAGAAAAGCATCAGAGCCTGTACCGCCACGCCATGACCGGCGCCGGCATCGACAGGCACCTCTTTTGTCTCTACGTGGTCTCCAAATACCTCGGCGTGGAATCCCCCTTCCTGAACGAGGTGCGTGTGGGAATCCTGGGAAGTTTGGCCGGTCCTCACTTTGACAAGAATCTTTTCTGACTTGGTGTTAAGTTTAGGGTTAGAATTAGGCTCAGAATTAATGTCAGGGTTAATTTCTGGCATAAACGTTAGGTTTGTGTTAAGGTTAGGCATTTTTTTTTATTTTAATTGTAGTTAATGCCCATATGTGGCCAACTGTAGGTTTACTTTAGCGCCATGCAGTTGGATAATACACTGGAATATTTTCAGGAAATGACAGTTGTCTACTTGATAACATTGCTGTTATTTAATTGTCATGCATGAGTAAACTCACAAGGTTCAGGACAGGTAAGTGCTTGACTGTATCCAGACTGATAAGCATGTGCAAAATAATTACTTCTTGAATAATTTTATCTCTCAAATTAGAAATATTTACTCAATTGACACATTCAGGATTTTACACTTCAAAACAGTGGAAATATAGGAGATATAGTCTTTACCCTTTCACATATAACCTAACTGTCAGCTTGTAATCTACACAAGTTGTAAACATCATCAGACTGTCCATGGGTTCCAACTGACTGGAGTTGATGATTAGTGTTGTGGTGCCATCTTTAGGACCATTAGGTTCAATACATAAACATTTTGCAAATCTGTACAACATGTACAGTAGAAGTTCTTTAAGCATGTCATGGTTGTGACATTTTACAATTTGCTAAGGTGTTTTGTGCATCAGTGATCAGTATTCAGGAAGTTTGGCTATGTCATGAAAGCCAGTGTAATTTGCTAAACTTGCTAATGTATTATCCTCATGAGAATCAGTTTCATCTTAGTGTGTTTTTTACGACTGCACTTCAAGTTCTTGATATTTCTGGGTTGACTGACCTGCATGTCTTAAAATGATGGACTGTTTTTTTTTATTGTTAATTTGAGCTATATTTGCCATAATATGGATAATATTACATTAGACGTTAATATTACAGTACAGACACAATGATGGTCTTCTACCAACCCTACCTGAAACGCATTAAGAAGGAAAGAAATTCCACATTAACTTTTAGCATAGCACTGAAATGCATTCCAGGTGACTACCTCAAAGCTGGTTGAGAGAATGCCAATGGTGTGCACAACTGCCATCAAGGCAAAGGGTGGCCACTTTGACGAATCTAAACTATAAATGTCGAGTTTTAACGCTTTGTTTTGTTACTACATTATTCCACCTATTATTTCATTGTTTTGATGTCAATGTAGAAAATAGTAAATAAACAAGCTTAAATGAGTGTTTCCAAACATTTGACTGGATATATTCAACCAAAGCTAGCTAGTTACTGTTAAGTTAGTCACTACTGACAAACATCCTCGCATCTGAAACTCTAAGGTTTGACCTTCATTATAATATAGTGCTGGGAGGGTCTGCCGTTCAGCGTCCCTGTCCTTTTAAGAAATATGTGCAATATCCTCACGTCTGAATCTCTGTGTAGGTTATTAGCTTAGTGAAGTTGCAACACTGTCCCTTCCTGCCTTGTCACAGGTGCTGTCAGAGCCGTGGCGGCTCTCCACCAGTCAGACTCCCGTCCAGCAGGTGGAGCTGTTTGACCTGGTCAACCACCCAGAGTACGTCTCCTGCGGTGGAGGCTTTGGCCCGGTCAGTATTTACCCCTCGCCCCCTATCAGCACTAAGAAATAACCTCCATCACGCAACACCGTAAAACAAAGGAGCACCAGCCCTATTGGTGGATGAGGGTGAATGTGTTTGTCCTTGGCAGGTGGCTGACGATGGATACGGGGTGTCCTACAGCATTGTGGGAGAGAACATGATCAACTTCCACATCTCCTGCAAGCACTCATGCCCACAGACTGTGAGTTCCACCCATTCGAGGTCCTATTCTAGTGACCCCTGTGTCGCAGCGTCTCCTACCAAACACAGGCACCTGAGATGCTTCTGTTCGTCTGCTCTTTCATTGCATCTCCATCAGCTTTTAATCGTTAACCATCTGAGTGATTCATTGTTAAAGATTGATTTGTATAATAAGACGTTTTACTCTTCAAATCCAGTAGAATCTCTGTGACCCTCCGGGTGACCAGTTAAGTGGTTGGTTTCTCCATTTCCTGAGTGTTGTCTCTCTTTGATGGCATGCTAACACATACATTAGTGGACACGCTTTGTCACATTTGAGAAATTAATTCATAATTTAATATTTTTACAGAAATGGATGACATCAGCTATAACAAGTACTTCCAATCTAAAGTTACATTGTATTGGCTCCTCTACTTAGTCATAGCTCCGCTTGTGAATGTATTACAGACATTGTGTGTAGACTTCTCTGGGATCTTTTTTCTGCACTAAAGCATTTAGTTTATAGATCGCTATAAAACATTTCAAATTGTAAGTCATTTTTCATACTGCTCAAATCAAGGTCCTGAGATTTAAAACCCCTGGTCTGAAAAGGTTTGTTATTTTAATTCATTACTATACATCTCTCAAACGTCTCAATTGTTTGGTCTGTCATTCTCTCCTAGGATTCCCACAAGTACGGAGGTCTGATTAGACAAGCGCTGCTGGATCTGCAGCTGCTCTTCTGCCCAGACCAAAAAGATCCTTCTAAAGCAGACCTGAGGCAGACCAAGAAGGACATGTAGAACTGAGAACCAGCACAACCAAGGGGGATCACTGATGAAAAAGGGAAGGAGAATAAGGGGTTGTAAAACAAAGGGGATAGCAAGGTTTTCGAAGGATGTTGTAGAACGTTTGGATGACGTTGTCAAGAGGTAGCACATAGGCAGAGACTGCTGTTGATTGAGTGGTCTTTCGGATGTTTGGTTTGGAATGGAAGGATCAGTATCTGTAGAAAAACAAATTAGATGAAGAGCATAAGGGACTCATTTTCTTCCCCAACATGATTTAGAAAATGGCCAAGGAGGGAGATTGATATACAGTCCGAGCCTTCAATTTCTTTGTTTAATTTCCATTTGTACATGAGTTTTGGGCTCACTTTGAATAGTGGTTACAAAGAGAGTAATTAGATACTCATGATACCTTTTGTCACTCCTGAGTGACATTCACGATTTTAGTTTTTATAAATAGCTACATCCATTTTAGTATGACAGGATTAGCCCCAATTTGAGTTTAGAAATGTTATGCATAATATTATTGGTTATTACACAAACTGCAAACAGGCCTAATTTGTTACTCTGTAACTAATAGAGCTAAACTGTGGTTACATTGTTCCTGCCTATATTTAGCTACCAAAAGTTTTTACAGACACTGAAGTTGGACCTAACTTCCAAAGCATTATTTACTTGAATGCCGTGCCCGAACCATTTCCAAGACTTTGGAACACCAATGAGAAACCCAAATGATTGTTTGTAGAGCTGTATGAATTGCAAAATCATGTGACAATGGAATAATTATTTTTAAATCTTATCCAGAATCTGAAGCTGCACAAAATAATGGAGAAAAGACCAAATGTTGTGAATAAATCTGACATGGAAAGAAAAACCGAATGTAAAAAAGTAAATTTATAGTCCATGCATTTCACATGTTTTTTTTATATAACACACAGCCCTACAAAACTTCATTATTACATGGCTATGTCCATATATTTTCTCCTACCATTGGTTCAAAAGGCACAACAATGCAAATTCAATGACATTTGTTTTACACAATTGTACACGTTTTCTCCTCAGGTACAAAAAGTCAGTAAAGATGGGGCAAATGCTATTCCTGTAGCACTACAGGAGTGCATCACTGAACACAGCAGTGTCTTTACTGACATCATCATGGCCACTATTTTAGGAGGACTGCCCTTCGTCATTAAAACCAAAATGAGGGCATTTCCCATTTTAACATTTTGAACGATGAACCTCAAAATTTAAAGGGACAAAAATCTGTGGACCTTGACCCAAGGGTTCTCTAGCTGAACATTTGTTCATGTTTTACTCTGGTTTGCAGAGTAACCTGTGATTGTGGTGTACTGCGATGGTTCCCAACACCGGTCCTCCAGTACCCCCAACAGCACACGTTGTATTCCTGGACAAGCACACCCAATTCAACTCAACGTGAGCCTGATAATTAGTTGACAAGTTGAGCCGGCTGAGGCTACAATGGGAATGTGTACTGTCCGGGGTATCCGAGGACCCAAGTTGGGAACTGCTCATGTGCTGTATATTGCCAGTGAGAATGGCTGATCGTTACTGCAGTATGCGTGATGCCTTTACTGTATATGGTGGTGAAATGACTTTGTTTACTCTCCCCTCACGCCGTCTCGCGCAGATTATTCTAACCCTTATAAATGCAATAGGTCAACTTAAACCACTCTCGTTTTTATATTGATCGTAGGAATTATTTCCTTTTTAAATAAATTATTGTAGTTGAGTATCCATTTCACTAATATTCCCGGCAATGTTGGATTTGTTTGGCAGGCCAAATATTATTTTCCTCTATCAGTATTCAAATATAAATGTTATCTTTCCATGGCAGGGTGTGATAGAGTAGCATTGCTGTTTTTGAGTTCACCAAGTCATTTTACTACCATGATATTATGAAGCCAACATGATAACAATGCAAGATGAGAACTTATTTTTCTGATTAAGTGCTAATAGTCTAGTGAACACCGTGAGCTTGAGTCTGGAGATTTGCATTAGTGCACTTGTATTTTCTTCCTGGATCTGTGTATTAATCTACGGAGTTAGGACCACTCCACCAGAGCCCGGTTTCCCAAACCCATTAAAACCCTTGTATGAGGATTGTTCTTTCTCAAAGCGCTTACCTGAAACTGTTGATACACAAGTTGCACTTATAAAATGCTTTTCAAAGAACGGCTAGTGTCACCATATGCGTTTCACTCTTTGTCCTATAAAGGTAAAAAAAAATGGGGTATTAATCTATTGACTGCAAATAACTTGTCAACTTTAAAAGTATAGGTTATCCATTAAGCTATTTTTTTGCTGATTATAGGTAGCTTTTTTGCCTTAATGCATTTTCTGGATTGTTTTATTATTGCACCTCAATATTTGCAGCCATAGAAACTACGAGAGCAGCTCTGCCTGTTTTATAATCGTTTTGTCAACAAATTCTTTCCAAGACACACTTAATGAATAATCTCTTTTCATGGTGTTTTGAAAAATGCATTTTACATATCTGGTCGTTGTAGTAAAGATGTTAAAAGGCTCCATAGCTTTTGGAAAGCCGGGCTCCCAGTACTCGTTTTTGTTATTTTGTTACTAATGTAACAATTCCTGGTATAAACTACTCGTTTTGCCTTCATTCTATGTACGTACAGAATGTTTAGCGTACTATGTATATACAGTACATTAGTACTCCTTTTCTTTGCCTATTGTTTTATTTTCTCACTCCAGATCAGTTACTGAGCAGCTGAACGTGTGTCACAATGTCCTCAAGTCTTCTGTCAGCTTCTTTTTTAGTAAAAGTGTAATGGAAAAACTAATGTATGAATTTCCTGTTTATTAAAGAGACTGTTGTTTCAGTTTGCTTATTGTTTCATTTGTAATGGGAAGCATATATATCCAAACCTCTCTTCCTATTTGGTTTTGCTAAGCCTTTGATTTTTATTCATTACAAATGTATATTCAATATAGTAATAGTGCTTCATAAAGGGCTGAATACTTATGTGTTGATGTTGTGTTTTTAAATCTTTAGAAAACCATGTTCTATTCAAAGCTGAACACTCTCTGTAGAGAATTTACGTGTATCAGAATCTCTGAAGAAGGAGAGGCTACGGTCCGAATGAAGATTTAACACAGATTTATTAATAGAAAACAAAGGTTACTGGAATTAGCATTCTATTGTCCTAACCTAGACTAGAACATCAGGGGGTTAGGGACAGATGATTTCTTCCTGCTGTATAGGAGGCGGTTTCTTTTGCATGTTAATTGTTGGGTTTTAATCCTATCTCTAAATAAGGGTGAGTGTAAGACAAAAGACGGTCTTTACCTATTCTTCCCAGAGATAAGGTGTGAGAATTACAACAGTATGATGGAGTTTTAAACCTTGATGGTGATTGTATTCTATCATATTTTCCTAACCTGGCTTCAGCATACAATTTAATAAAACAACATAGAGATACATGGTTATTAAATCAGCATTATTTAAACTTAATTTATCTCAACACCTAATAGAAACACTGATAGGAAACTGACAATTTAAGGGAACATTCCCAAAACCCATGTTGGGAACTGTTAATGCTATTAACGTGAATGACACTTCGACATAAGATTCCTGTTCCCCAAAGTGAGGGACCTCCATTTGACCCTTTGAATGTAGATTATACATTTGGTAGCTTGGGTGAGATGAGAATGCATGCCATTGGGCGACATTTTCTTTGATAAACTGAGAGAACTATATCCTCCCCAGAAACAACTTCTGCAGATACCTATACACCTTTCTTAGAATTATTTTTTTATCGGTCGGTTGCACAGACAGACATTAAGCCTAGTCCTAGACATAAATAAAAAATCTTGATTAGTTTGTCACCATCCACAAATCCCTTCCATCACAAGTGGAAGAGCTGTGCATTACATTTCTTTGTCAGACTGGAAGGATAACTTGAAGTATATTCATACCTGCTAAATTACAGCTAGACCTTGTCACATACACTTTGATATCCTCCATAGATCCTCCAAGATAGTTACACAAGATGTTACCGGATGCATCCCCCCAATATTTGACAGATGTCAAACTTCAGAATACAGTCTGTCTTCTGAAGTATAATATTTTAAAAAAAAAAGCTCAAGTATAATATTTTAACCGTTGTTTCCATGTATTTTATGTCAAGGGCCTATGTGTGTAGATCTGACAATCTGTATAGATGCAGACAATGTGTAAGTTAGCCACTGCCCCACATGATTTCGTCAGCCCTGTGTGCCTCATCCGTGTGGTTTGTCGCATGTTTGTCAGAGCATAATGTCGGGCTCCTTCAATGATGTCAATTCTTCCAGGTCCTTTAGCAGCAAAGCATCCCCACACCATCTCACTACCACCACCATGTTTGAACTATGACATGTAATGCAATGGAATGCATTGCTTGGTTTTTGCCAACCATGTTGACCAAAAATCTCCAGTTGTATTTTAACTAACAAGACCACAGAATCAAGCTTTTGAAGTTGAAATCCAGGACCCTGACCTAAACCTCATGGAAAAATTCTAGGGGGAACTGAAGGGGAGAGTCCACAAGCAATGACTAAGGATGCTGGGGGATATTTTGGATAACTACAATTGCTCTCAAATATATTTACCCCCCTTGAACCTTTTCTCATTTTATTGTTACAACATAAAATCTAAATGGATTGAATTTGTTATTGCTACTGATGAACACAAAGGTCCAAAATGTCAAAGTGAAATATAACACTGTTATGGCCAAAAAGCTCTAGAGTAAAAGATTCTTCTTCCACTTGGACTCAGAGCCTTTCTGCATGGCTTCTGGAAAACAAGCAGGAATTTGATGCAAGTTGTTTTAAACAATTGTTTTCTTTTTGCCGGTCAACCACAAATATTTTGTGAGGCACCTGGGCTATTGCTACACTATGCGATGTCTCCCAGCTCAGTCAGAAGACTTACTCCTTTAGAGTTACAATAAGCCTCAGGAATGCTTGACTAGTACCCCTCTCCCAGATAATCAGTTTTTTGAGGATAACCTGTTCCAGACAAATTCACAGTTAGTGCCATATTCTCTCTATTTCTTAAAGAGGCAATATGTACGATTTTGACTGTACCAGTAATATAAATACAATGAAAAAATGACCGGTAGGCAACTACAATATTTCTACAAAATCTGACCAAGTGCCTGAGATATTCCCCATTTAAACCTTCTCGCTGGTAGGTCTATCATTTTGCATTGACTTGAAATCTCTTTATATTCTCTTTTGGCACTTGCAGTTCTATCCATCCCACTCTAAACCACCCTGGACTCGCTAATACTATTATGGTCTTGTTCAGTTGGAGAAGACGAGGAGGAGACAAGTCATGTTATTGTTTAGATGCATGTTTAGAATTTTGCACGGTTCCCCTTTACTAATGGACTTTAATATGCTCCTGAAGAAATTCAATGCCTTTAATATTCTTATCTTCTACTCCTGATAGGTGCTTTTGAACAGCCTTATTCTGGATTTGCTTTGGATATTCCTTTGTCTTCATGATGTGGTTTAAGTTAGGAATTGTACTAACCAACATGTGTTAAACCTCCCAGATACAGGTATATTAAATCTGAATTCATGTAAACCAACTTAAACGCACACAGGTGGACTCTGAATACGTGACATCTGAAGACAACTGGTTGCACCAGAGCTCATTCAGGTGTGTCATATCAAAGGTGGTGAATACTTCTGCAATGAAATATTTTCAGTTTAATAATATATTGCATATATCTTGTTTTTAAGAAAGAATGTCCTTAAGTTCCCCGTACTCAAATCATTTGTATTTTATGAAGCCCTTGAAAAACTCGAGAGAGGAGTCGGACTCTGAGGGGTGGCTAGTCCTCATCTGGCTGGGATACATCAATATTATTTCCTCATGTTTTGTGTTAAACCATGTTTTAACCGTTCAAATTCCTCATTAGATCATTGCAAAACATACATGACACACTGCATGTTACTAAAAAATCTCAGCGTGTTTTGCAATAAATTAAATATTGTGCTTTGAATTCATATTAGTAATAAAGGTTGTGTTCAACTATCACATGCAGTGGAAAGGCTTTTGTCTTTCTACTTCCTCTGCCCATCCACTTTTCTTTTTCTTTCTTCTTTTCATACAGTATCTCAGTCCTTCTTTCTCTCGCCCCTCAGTCTGCCCGCCTTCCTGTTTGTGTGCCTGTCTGTATGTCTGTCTGTCTGCCTGTCTGTCTGTCTGTGTCTGTCCCTCCACCTGTCCCCATTTCTCTTGTTTCAGCTGTGATGTCAGCAGCAGTCCCTGTGACTCATTATCCTGCCATGTCAGACTTTGGTTTGCCTGCCCAAAAGCCTCCAATAATCCAGTCAGTCCCCAGTGTCCATCTAGTAAACCACTTTACACACACACACACACACACACATCTTCTGGACCCCTTATTCCCTATATAAGCCATGTTTAGTTCTCTGCATCCCTGTTCATCTCTCATCATCAGTAAGCAACACTGTTTTCCCGGAGCAGGTGAGACACTTCCTCCTTCCCATCCTTTCCCACCACGGTAAATGTATGACTGTCGTGACCATGTAGCTAAACGTTCCTAAGAATAATTCCCATGGGTACTCCGATCTGGCTGGTGTTCTGATTTTATGTGGTGTTGACGCCTGCACTGGTTTGGCAGTTACTGTGGGCTACGTCTTTTCTAAAGCTACTTGGCATGGAATTGGCTGGATGAGCGAAACAAAATACTGCACTCATTGAATGACCCTTCATGCTCCAGTAGCATCTACCATACTGAAAGCACAGTATGTATTTGAATATCAATGTTGGTTGAGGTGTTTTTCTACATTTAACTGTTTAAGGGCACATTAATTAAAGCAATTCTAAATGCCTTTACATGTAATCTGGCTTAGGTGTCTAACTGAAATGCAATTTAAATGATTGAATATTTAATAACTTTGGCTTTTAGTGATTATTCACAGCCCCGACCAAAATCTGATTGTTAGACTTATTATTATTATTAATAATATGATTATTATTATGTGAGGATATTTTGTATGTATGGTGGTGTAAAAAGAGAACTTGGTAATTACATGTTTTGCTTAGGTAGTTGTGTGTGTCCTGGTGTACTTGAGAATTACGTAACATCCTGGCAGCTTTGAGAAGAAAAAAACCCGCTATCTGTTCATATTTTAGCGAGTATAGTGTATGTATATTCATGAGTCTGGCGGGAAAAACTCTCCATTGAATACAGTTGACATTAATACCCTTCATCAAATACAAAGAAATACATTAAAAGTAGAAGAATCTACCAATCCTAAGAGAGGAATGTGAGGAAGCGCCCCAGTTCGCCATGCTGCTCTGTGGACATCAAATCCCATCGATTGTGCTCGGACATAAGGATCTCGTCGTTATAGCCAGTATTTCTATTATTCATCGTCTCTCAGCTTATCTTTCCTGTCAGTCTGTCAGTTAATCGGTCTGTTGTGTGTCTCTTACAGACTAACACGTTGCGTTGATTTAGCAATGTGATTAATTCATGCCCCAATCCTCCGTCTGTCTTTCGTTCCAACATCATGTTTGTTCAGTCACACATACTGATCCACTGAGATCACAGCTATATGCTAACTATAGATGGATAGAAACAACTCATATGGGCTTGATTCCTTGATCTTTCATGTTAATGCTCTCAAAGACAGTTGCCTAGGCAGCTCTCCTGTTATTGACTAGAAGGAATCTGGTGATGATGTGATGGGGGAATTATTTTCCCCCTTTGTTCAACTATCTAGACTGCATTGGTCTTTATGTTGATTTAACACAATCACTGAATCTTTACAGACTTGGCAATTATGACTATTCTGACTTCAACTCTCTGATGATCACAAGCAAAAGAACTTTATTATAAGACTTTACATAAAAGAATACCTATTAAAATGATGACTATATTAACTAATTTGTTGGTTTCAAAACTGGGAATGGCTAGAAAATGACATGTATCATAGTTACACAGAGTCTAGTTTACATTGTGAGTTTATGTTTAAGTCTAGTTTACATTGTGAGTTTATGTTTAAGTCTAGTTTACATTGTGAGTTTATGTTTAAGTCTAGTTCACATTGTGAGTTCATGTTTAAGTCTAGTTCACATTGTGAGTTTATGTTTAAGTCTAGTTCACATTGTGAGTTTATGTTTAAGCTATCTCTACAGGTCAGCCCAGGGCCAATAGAGAAAGTCATAATTGATTTGTCTGGTGTTAATCGTGGCTTGGGGGCCCATCCAAATCTCTCCATCCTGCCTTCCCTCTTATAAATTAAATCAACTGAGAGAAATTCTGTGGCTGATGCCTGTCTCTTATCCTGGGCAACCTGATCCTGTTGTGCCATCAGTCAATCTGTCCCCTTCTATTCCTGACCATTATGTATCTGCCAATGGCCTCCCCCTCACCTCGCCAAAGATGCCCGATCCTAAAGATAGCTTACTCAGTCTCTTTACCGTTGACAAAATTATGAGTTTCTGTCTACCCCCTGTTGTTGCGTAGGTCATGATCCTTTCATAAATAAATGCTGTAGTGTTTAATTTTGTATTTTTTATGGTCATCTCACTTGAATACTTTTTAATGGGTTTTTCACACAAAATCTCTCTCTTCAGCACAAATATGAATGAAATAGAGGAAGAGAATGAGTGAGTAACAGGAACTATTCTAATTCAATTCAGTTGTATTCTATACCTGCTATTTTAGTGTTACTGTTGTTAAGGTGTCTTAAACTCACAATGCATTTTTTCCTCTCACTGTTTCTAGGGATCAGCAGGAAGGTATGAGTAAATTCTTTCACTTTCTAGTCTTGTTGACCTCATCATCACCGCTCATCTGTTATTTCTCTCATTCACTCACTTCAGAAGAGGAGGGAGGTGAGTCTGAATGTTATGTTAAAAATCGCTGCCCCAGGCTCCCACACCGATACCCAAACTCACCTAAACCTAACTAATGAAAATGTCTTAGAAAGTCAGATTTCTTATTACATATCCTCACATATAAATGAGTTTCTAGGTACACTAACCAAGTTGGCTGTCCTCATGTATCTGTTGATGCAGACTTTTTCACCCCTACTACAAATGCTGTAAACCAATGAATGCCAGTCACAAAATAGAATTTCAAGAACAGTAACCTGGCTAACTAGAGGTCCTACAAGGAAGATATACTATTTTAGTTATATTATAATTTTTTTATATTAATTGTGAATTGTGAATACTGAATTTCTTTTTTATTTCTCCTATGCCTTGTATAAAGAAGAGGAGGAACGTCCTAAACACAAGTATGTCTGTCTGAACAATTTAATTTTACTTTTATGTCATTAATATTAACAGGGATTAGGGTAACTCATTAATATTAACAGTAAAAAGTAATTAATATAAACAGGGAATATGGTAACTCATTAATAATAACAGGGAGTAGGGTAACTCATTAATATTAACAGTAAAAAGTAATTAATATAAACAGGGAATATGGTAACTCATTAATAATAACAGGGAGTAGGGTAACTCATTAATATTAACAGTAAAAAGTAATTAATATAAACAGGGAATATGGTAACTCATTAATAATAACACGGAGTAGGGTAACTCATTAATATTAACAGGAAAAAGTAATTAATGTTAACAGGAAATAGGGTAACTCATTAATATTAACAGGGACAAGTCATTTATATAAACAGAGAATAGGGTAAATCATTAATATTAATAGGGCAACTCATTAATCTTGAACCAGGTTAGACAGTGAACGCTAGGTTGTGGAGCCTATTAATAGGGATGTAATGGTTTTATGTGGCTCAGTGGCAAAAATTATTGATTAAATCCATGTGAGGTTTCATGTTGTCACAAAATGTGGAGGGGTGAATACTTTTGAGAGAGACTGTATGTATTCAAGTCATATGTCAGTAGTTAGGTTATCAGGGTGTTTAGTCCTTATGTAACTTGCTTACTCCTTCTTGTTTTACAGGCCCACAATCTCCCAAATTGCTGCCCCAAAACTCCCTGAAGGGGATAGGGTGGACTTTGATGTGAGTCTACATGTACATGTAGGTTTTTTTCATAGAAATAAAATTATATAAATATTTCTTTTACGTTGCCCCAAAGGAGCACTTTCAAAGGTCTCAAATTAAAGTGCTTTTTATTTCAGGACAAAAATGTATCTGGTTCTAAAATTGCTCCTTTTGTGTACTATATGCATTATGGTGTGGTAAAGGACATCCACAGGAAAAGAATGGAGAAGGACCTTCTGGAGCTGCAGACTCTGATTGACGTCCATTTTGATCAGAGGAAGAAAGAGGAGGAAGAGCTCATCGGGCTCAAGGACAGGATTGTAGGTCACTCCATCTCTCTCTCTCTCTCTCTCTCCCCTGCCCTAGGTATGTTACACAGGTCTTGCTCTTTCTTCATGACTCAGTCTTCATGCATCTCAATTTTGTCTCCCATTCTCTGTGGCCAGGTCCAAGTCTGAGTTAAATGTGTAGGGTTTTTGTGTTACGACAAAGGTTCATATCGAATTACCGTTGTGGTAATATAAAATGTATAGAATGAATGTCTACTATGTCATGCAGGTCTATATGTACTTACTGTCTGTCCCAGGAGAACCGCAGATCAGAGAGAGCAGAGCAGCAGAGAGTGAGAGCGGAAAAAGAACGGGACAGACAGACACGAATTGCGGTAAACGGCAATACAGTCTGCTTTGGTTAGCACTGTGTAGCACCTGTTATGAACATTCATTGGTAGTTATAACAGTTGGCCACATAAAACCAGTGCTGCATGAGGATACGAATTGGATTTTAGAAGTTGCTTTTTTGTCCTCAGGAAGAACGTCAGAGGAAGGAGGATGAGGAAGCCAAGAAGAGGGCGGAAGATGATGCCAAGAAAAAGAAAGTGCTCTCTAATATGGGAGCTCACTTTGGGGGTTTCTTGGCAAAGGTCAAAATGCAAACAATCTAGTAGATCCCTATGAGCAAAAGTTGTTGAAATTACTTATTTGTAGTTGAAAATATTATTTTACTCAGTGGGATTTAGATGATAGTGAAATGTAACGCACCATCATCACCACAGTGCTAAAACCGACGATAGGAAGCATGTATGGTATACTACACATGCTTTGTGTGCAAATATATAATGACTAAATGAAATGTTAGTGGTGGTTAATTCACTCACACAGCTGTTCTGGATGACGGTGTGTCTCCCTCAGGCAGAGCAGAGGAGAGGAAAGAGGCAAACAGGAAGGGAGATTAAGAAGAAGACCCTTGCAGAAAGACGCAAACCCCTCGCCATCGACAACCTGAGAGAGGAAGCCCTGAGGTCAGCGATATATGAACTGACCCAAATGACACAGTTTCTTTTCACATTATACTTACGAGCAACTATGGTGAACAAGGTATTATAGAACAGCTTGACCCAGCACTGTGAAAGGGTATTTCCTCATTGAGGCCTTATAGATTGGAATTGATTGTTTCAACTTTTGTTGAAGCAGTGAAAGTGGACACCTAAAATGGATGCCAGGGGCTTTGAATGGAATAGGCCTCAATGAACTTGACTTGCACGATCAAAGTCCTTGAGTGAGTACATGTTGAGAGTACAGTAGTCCAACTCTGACTCTACACGCTCTGTGTCTTCCTCAGGGACAGGGCCATAGAGCTCTGGAACTGGATTTACCACCTGGAGTCAGAGAAATTTGACCTGACTGAAAAGATGAAACGACAGAAATACGAGGTCAGGCGTCCATCAGCGTTTGAGTGGTTTTTTAAACTTCAGAATGGTGCACTGGTTTTATTCTCTACATACAGCAAAACAGCTGCAACGATTATTATCCGGGTTTCAAAAGATGGTGCAAATTGTCTCAGCACCACCCGGGTCAGGGAGGAATGGTCGGACTGGGTTGTCTTACCAAGTCACATTCTATTTAACCTTTTTGGAAGGTGCCTGTATACTCAATTGTGGTCATTAGGTTATTGGTTATTGGTTCTGAAGCAGAACTGCTAGTAGGGATATACTTCTGAGTAAACACTGACTCTCCAGTGCTTGTTGGAAGTTGCTGCAATGAGGCAAGGTGATAATCAAAAATTGGACACTATAAAATTGTACACTACAAAAAAAAGAAAGGGTAATGCCAGTTTTTTGTTTGCTTAGCCGTTATTAAATTGTATCTGTGATTAAAACAGTACTTTTTTTCTTTTCTTTTGCAGATAAATGTTCTCCTAAATAGAATTTCCCATGCCCAGAAATTGTAAGTTAATTCCTCTATTTCGTTCTGCCTTGGCATTAAATGTTTATGGTACTGAATGGTTACAGCATGCACTGTCACATTCAAAATGATGGGCACCTTGGATAAAGATGTTACAGTGCTTTCGGGAAGGATTCTGACCCATTTACGTAACAACTAAAAGTGGTATTTTTATACATATTTGGACATATATACAGGTAATCTTTAGTTTCAACACTATTGACAGATAAAGGCAACCTAGTTTTTTTTTAAAAGACACAACAAATTATACTTTGCCATCATTTATTTAAAAAAAATGAACAGAAATACAATGTTATAGTACAGAAAAAGTAGGTACACCTTTACCACTGAATATGGTTAGAATTTAACTCAGATAAACTGTGCCCAAATTTACAGGGGGTGTACTTTAATACATGGCAGTAATTGATAATGGGAAATAATTCATTACATTTGGATTTCATACTGGCTTTTTTGCTTATCTTCATAAGGGGTGCCATCAGTGTTGGACTGATGAGACTATATTCAAGTTGTAACCAAGAAGAAACCATCCCATTCATAGGTTACATGATCATTTGCATACCATGAAAACTCCTTACATTTGAAAAGTGCCTTCTAATCTCTGAAAACAGACAACGGTTCGAGGACAGGCAATTCCATTAATACAAGGATACACTTAATATCTAGCAAAAGTATATTTTTATTGACCCCCCTTCCTTGTATTTGGTGATAGTAAGAAAAACGTAATTTAGTTAAATTCATCATATTTGATATTACATAGTGTGACACTACCATTATATATTGAATACTTTTACCAATATACAAAATACTTTTACCAGCATATAGTAAATATACTTTTTGACTAAGTGTAATATCAAATATAAGTGAATGCAAAATCTCTGAATTATAATAAATTATGTAATGCATTATGTGCACGTTACAATGTTGGTGAGGTGTCAAAATGACAATGTTGATGTATTTTCTTAACACCCATTATCTCTGCAGTAAAAAGGTTCATGGAAAGGGAAAGGTCGGGGGTCGCTGGAAGTGAGCACAAAGGAAGCAGTTCAGATGTGGAGAAGAAAGAAGACCATGTGCTTTATTCAGTTTAAGTGTTACAAAAGCAGTGTTTCAGCATTTCTTGTCTTGAACTCATTCAACAAACACTGTTTAATGTTTGACTAAAACAGATGAAATGTGAAACATGTATATATAGAAGAAAAAAAACGCTCAGTAATTACAGATGCAATTCAGTATAAAAAGGTAAAAATCAACTAAACGTGAAAGGAATTGAAAGGAGTCATTTGGTACAGACATGCTCTCTATTCAGATGCCATTTACAACTGTGAAATTAAAAGACAGGATTTGTCAGTCCTAAAATATGATTGAAATTGAGTTATGTTACCTTTACTGTCAATCAACTTTGAACTCAACTGTCTCATCTTACCTATCGTGAAGTCTTGGAGACCTAAATTACCACGTCAAACTTATTGAGGACTACCATATCGAGAGTCTGACATTACAAGGCAGCGTCACTACTTCTGCAGTGTGAACGTGGCACAAACATCACTGTCCTCCAGTGAGGGCTCAAACCCTGCCTCTTTGACGATGTCACATACTTTCTCAGCAAACCCCGCCTCCTGCTCCTTGGTCAGATCTAATAAATACCTGAGTTGTATAGAGAACAGTTACTAAACAGCCAATCATCATTAACACCAAATCAAACACAGGAAAAACTGATTTTCAAACAACAATCATATACATATTTTTCCCTACCATTAGTTATAATTAAAAGTGTGATTTGCAATTCCACTATTACTGTATAACTGAATACTAAAAAAATACAATGAGCATTGTAAGATTACTGAAATACTTAGGTGACCTAAGTGTCAAGAGTATTTGGCCAGTAAGAGAAGTATTGATGTTTTGAAACCCAGAGTGACGAGGTAAAGGCTAAAATCTGTTGTGCCCTTGAGCAAGTCCTGAGCAAGACGCAACCCTTATTGCTACTCTAGGTTACTCTGGTAAGCGTCTGCTGAAGGACTCAAATGTAAACCACCAGTAAATCTTTACTGCCTAGAACATTCCAGCACGTCACCATGGCAACATGAGAGACACTCACTTGGCCAGTTCCACGACGAGGGTGGCTTTTGGTGCAGCAATCTGCCTCAGCATTGGGCCCAAATGATGCACCATACTTTACAGGGAGGAGGAGAAGGAGGTGGAGGAGAAGGAGGTGGAGGAGGAGATAAGGCTACATGACTCACGGACAGCAGAATGAATCACAGTAACCATATATAAGTCAATTAAATACATTTAAAAAAACATCAACAGTTCTCACAAACTGCTTGTACAGACACCCAGCCTGAACCCCTGAAGAGCATGCAATACCACCTGCACCTCTCATGTGAGGATCCCAAGAATACATTTTAGATCTACATTGTATGCACATTGTTCCTCGTACCAAGTCAACGTGTTCAAAATCTTTTAATATGTGCTTGTGTGATAATATGCTGAAATTAACAGTGAGTGTTGCTAGGGTACCTGGCAGCACAGTAGATACTGTTGAAAAAGTGGGAGTATTTCTGTTTTTCAGCCAGTTTGGGGAGAGAGTCCAGGGGCAGGAAATTCACTGATACCCCATCCAGGTTCATCAGCTCTGAAAAAACAATACTGTTGTATAATAAATGTACATAATTTATTTAAGCATGGTTACATTAGTAACCAGTCTATAATTTCATTAGTAACCACTTTATCTATTTAAGCATTTATTGCATTAGTAACCAGTCTATAATTTAATTAGTAACCACTTTATCTATTTAAGCATTTATTGCATTAGTAACCAGTCTATAATTTAATTAGTAACCACTTTATATATTGAAGCATTTATTGCATTAGTAACCAGTCTATAATTGAATTAGTAACCACTTTATATATTTAAGCATTTATTGCATTAGTAACCAGTCTATAATTTCATTAGTAACCACTTGATATATTTAAGCATTTATTGCATTAGTAACCAGTCTATAATTTCATTAGTAACCAGTCTCTAATTGCAATAAGACGTGAGGGTATGTGGTATACGGCCACAGAACATAAATACAAATATACGTTTATCTAGATCACTGTATAATACTTTGTAGTGAATAGCAACATAATAGACAAAATAACATGTGTTATTCAAATTAACGTTCAGCATTGACAGTTTTACCACCGATATGTGCTTTGCGATGAGCCTCTGGTTGCGATGGAGGTTCCAACGCTACAAGTGCTTTGCCCTCCTCACTGCCTGACTGAGGAGCAGGGGGAGTGCCCCCTCTACGGGACAAAGACTGAAACAGCGCCTGCACGTTCACATACGAGATGTCCTGGGCTGTCTGTTAGCCATGGAGAAAACACGGAATGAAAGAGAGGCAAAAATACATGTACACAATTTAATCACATCTTTCACAGCTTCAATCCATTGTCCAAAGTCTTTCAAGGCAAAATTATGTATTTAGAATTATGGAAAACATTATTTCTTAACAATGAATACAATGTTATTTCAAGTTAACACAAACAATTGCAAAGTTAAGATTAAGTTATCACTTAAGATTATTACTAACATTAAGTTTAAATTACTGAGATTAAGTTACTAGATGCTATTACCTTGATGTGTTGCCCATTCTGTTTTTTCAGCAGTTTTTCGTCATCTGTCTCGATGCCAAAGGAGATGTAGGGACTAGACACAATGTCTCCCCAGTATCCTCTGACTGCCACCTTATCGCCCCTCTACACACACACAACACACACGAACACACAGACATAGACATACACGCATGCACGCCCACACGCACACACAAACTCCCACAGGTTAGAAAATTACTCATGGTAATTACTCAATAACATTGTCGCAGAAACAATGACCCACATGATTGAATACTCGCGTAGAGAGTAAGCTCTCATTAGCCATTTGGTAGATACCCTCCCTCATCTCGAAGGCCACTCCCCTCTCTCTCCATCGTACGTACTGCTGTTTGTTGATGACACCACACTGCAGTGAGGAAAAGGTCAAGAACATTAGAGACAATATTTTCTGCCCGGCTTTACGCCGGCGACAGCGTCAAATGCAGGCTTGTTGGCAACTGACCTTTTAAATCCGGCGCTAAACTATTCCACAACCCTGATGCCAAATTTGGTAAATGACCGTTCCAAATTTACCTTGCTTGCATGTAGGGTGAGGAGTGTCCAAAATGTGACAGTATTGGTCATACCATGTACCACAACCTGCAGGCGAACAGATAAATACCCCTTTCTGGTGCAGCTTCATGGTGAGATCCCAGTCAAAGCAGCCCATCCTGGAGTCATAACGGGTGCCCAGGTGCTGCCGGACACGGCCGTCCCAGGCCTTGGCAATCGATACGGGGGCAGAACGTGCAGGTAAGGGGGGGTGGATCCATTGCTTGAATATCCTGTCCAACTCATCGCGCTCCTTGAACTGTTCAAGATTAAACATAAAAAAATCCTGGATTTATGGATTATTTGATAATTAAAGGATTGAGAGCATTAGCAGAATACCTGGCCTGCCCCCAAAGGTAATGTGGTGGTAGAGGACATAATTTAAGATCCTTCATTTCCATTCATACTGTGACAGACATGTACAGAAGTAGAGGACGATTCTCACTCTAAGGTGAGTGGTGTCCAGGCAGGGATGTGCAGCTTTTTCCAGTGTCTCTGTGACTAGGAGTGACAGTTGTGAGGCCACATGTCTCAACATCTCCAGTGTCTGACTGCGGACCTCACTGTTACCAAACACCTCCAGGAAAACTTCTGTCTTTTCTGAGAATACAGAAAGAAACATGCAAGTTCAACTGTTAAAACGATAGGATTCAGGCCCACTTACTGCAAGGTTTCTATGTATTGCAATGGGCAAGTGAATAATGTACTATTTGCATCATGTTAGTGAATCCAAGTGAATTAGATGTTTTATTTGCATGTTTCTATTGCAATATAAAATGCCAACAAGTCTCTCAGTAAGGTGTTGGGCCACAGTTGTTGGGCCACAGAGCTGCCAGAACAACGTATGTGCCTTGGCATAGATTCTATGAGTCTCTGGAACTCTACTGGAACGATGGAACACCATTCTTACAAAATACATTCCCTAAATTGGTCTTTTGAGGTTGGTTTGCGGAGAGCTCTGCCTAACATGTCAGTCCAAAATCTCCCATAAGTGTGCAATTAGGTTGAGAACGCCATAGCATATGATTCCCGAGCATCACAGTCATCAAATGTGCACTTTCGGTCACAATCTCCGACCCTATGTACTGACGTCTGTACCATGAAGTCCCAGGCTCTCTTGGGGTGTCAGTGCCAAGAAGAGGAGCAGCAGTTGCCTAGCCACCACCTCCATACTACTCTCTATCATCCATACCTAGAGGGAAACCAAGACAGGTGATCATTTACAATTCACTGGATTACCATATTCAGAGCCACAGTTTGACAAAGGAGGACCTGAAAGACAGAGGTCCCTTGGCTTGGACACTCAAGAGGCACAAGGGCACCAGCATAGCAACATTACAGTGTTCCTGTGCAACTAAAAGGGACAGCCATTTGTAACTCACGTGAAGGGTATCTGTGTTGCTCAGACCGGCAATGGTCTTGAGTATGTGTCTTGAGTCGCCACTGCCCACCAGTAAAACATTTACCACACCCTGCTGCTTCCCTGAGCCTGGGAGAGAGAGACAGGGACAGCAAGAGAGAGATAATCCATTGGTAAACAGGAGATTAATAGTAAGCACTTGCTGTAAGGTTGTGGTGTATTTTGCATCACTCTGTCACTACTTTTTCTGTAGTAACGGAATACATTTTGCACTGTCCTGGTTAAATGAAAATATACACAGCTCTGGAAAAAATTAAGAGACCACTGCGCCTTTTTCTTTCCTTTACAAAAAAGTGGTCTCTTAAATGTATCCGGAGCTGTATATAACCAACCCTTTTCATTCCTTAGGTGGACAAATCGTAGTAATGATGATAATGCATTTAATCTAATACCTAGAACATATATTTCGTTCCAAATATCCGTATATTTAGAACTGATCAGTCACGTGAATCTCACCGGTGCACAGGAGGTCACGCGCAGGACTGAAGCCCCACCAGGTTACACAGCCCGCGCCCTCTAAAGTTCGTCCAATACTCATGCTGTAAGGTAAGTTACATTGTTTATTTCCACTAGGTAATTTCCACATTGTTTATTTCCACATGGGAAAACCCATGCTATAACTCATGCTATAATCTTCACAGGCTCATTTAGCTATATTATTATCTTAATTCAACGAATCTTATTCAAAATGCTGACTGTTGACAAGCCAGAGCAACTTTTATACCCAGCTTACTAACTAATGTACGCTAGTACAAGACGTTAGTACTGTATTCTACAATGAAGACGTTATTTGACGAGCAATATTGTATTTAGCAACCCCATATTCACGCAGACATTTGTGGAAAGGAAAAATAAGTCAAATACATGCTTCTGAAATGTGCCACATGCTTTGGATAAACTCACCTTTCGTTTCAAGACGCTTTCAAGCTAGGTTTCTTTCGGGTGTAGTTTGTAATGTGTTGCTAAGCAACACAATCTCAGGGTTGAAGATTTGCGCCCTCTGTGTCCCCACTGTGCAAGTGCGCGTGATGGAAATCTCATCATATAATTTCTTAGAATTATAGCTATCTGTTAGGTGTAATCTGGTCAATCGTTTTTTTAAACCGGTCAATAAAGTCATTGAGGGAAGAAAAAATTATAATCTCAGGAAATTTATTTTCTTTAACGGAAGTCACTGAACACTTTTTTCTGTTAAATATTATGATTATTTTGCACATTGATGTAGAACCTCGCACTTTTTTAACTAACATGAATGATTGAGGTATCATATCAACCACAAGCAAGAATAATGCAACAATGATTCTATAACCACTGCCACTAGTACATGTTTTTACATATGTGCAGTTCACAAATCAAAAGTAGTCTTTATGAAAAGCAAGCTTTTTAATCAGTCAAAACCAAATGGAATTCCTTTCTCTGACTGCCTGTAACATAGAAAGCTTTAGAACAATGTTGTTTTATAAAACAACTGAATAACTATACATAACTAACAATGTACACTACCATTCAAAAGTATGCGGTCACTTAGAAATGCCCTTGTTTTCCATGAAAATGTATATGAAATCAGTTTGAATAGTAAATAGAGTAAAATGAATAGGAAATATAGTCATTGATGAGGTCAGAAATAATAATTGTGTCCTTCAAACTTTGCTTTTGTCAAATAATACTTCTTTTGCAACAATTACAGCCTTGCAGACCTTTGGCATTCTAGTTGTGAATATGTGAAGATAATGTGAAGAGATTTCCCCACATGCTTCCTTCCTGTCAAACCACAGATGTCACCAAGCACTCCTCCAGCATGTTTTCCTTTGATGAATGTTCTCTCTTTGTGATCTGAACATGTAAAACGTAGGTTTGTCTGTAACTTTTTCAAATTTTCCTCTGTCCCGTGTTTATTTATTTGTATTGGCCAGTCTGAGATATGGCTTTTTTTGCAACTCTGCCTAGAAGGCCAGCATCCCAGAGTTGCCTCTTAACTGTTGACATTCAGACAATTTTTTTTGGGGTGCTATTTAATGAAGTTGCCAGTAGACCTGTTAGGCATCTGTTTCTCAAACTAGACACTCTAATGTATTTGTCCTCTTGCTCAGTTGTGCATCGGGGCCTCCCACTCCTCTTTCTATTCTGGTTAGAGACAGTTTGCACTGTTCTCTGAAGGGAGTAGTACACAGCTTTGTACGAGATCTTCAGTTTCTTGGTAATTTCTCGCTTGGAATAGCCTTAATTTCTCTGAACAAAAGTAGACTGACAAGTTTCAAAAGAAAGTTATTTGTTTCTGGCTATTGTGATCCTGTAATCGAACCCACAATTGCTGATGCTCCAGATACTCAACTAGTCTAAAGAAGGCCAGTTTTCAGCTGTGCAAACATAATTACATAATTCATTTTTTATAATTCAATATTTTTTATTATAAACTTGGATTAGCAAACACAATGTGCCATTGGAACAAAGGAGTGATGTTTGCTGATAATGGGCCTCTATAGTCCTGTGTAAATATTCAATTAAAAATCTGTTTCCAGCTGTTTCCAATAGCCATTTACAAAGACAAGTGACCCCAAACTGTTGAATGGTACTGTATATTACAAATATAATTACTTAGAACATTAACACAAGTTTAGGAAATTTTTAAAATATCAAATGAAATCAGACACACAAACAGAAATGCTCATACATGCATGTATGCATGCTGTGATGATGCACACAACCACTAACAAGCTCTCACACACCAAAAACTATGAAAAATGACATAATATCATCAACATAAAAAAACAAACATCAAAGAGACAAACCAAGAGATTGTAACAACACTCCAAGACACATCAAAACATGGTTTTGGTTGTGGAAAAAAGTAATGATCCTAATGAGGGCAATTTAACGAGGTGGGACTTTGAGAGCTGCATCCACCTCTTCCTCTGGACAGAGGACATGCCACTGTGCCACTGGACGTCTGGGATTGGCCAACATTTCTGACCAATGTTTGAGCCCCACTCCTGTGGCACCGTAACCCATGAAGGTCTTTCCAATTGCATCATTGCTTCCAAGTTTGTCATAATCATACACTGTTATGACGACCTGCACTTTCTGATTAAGAAACACAGAAACACAGAACATGTGTTTAAACACTTTAATGAGCCACTGTACTTTCATAATGCTGGTGGTGTACTTTGCAACTACATGTAAATTTATAAAGAAAAAAATGCAATACCTGGATCATCTCAAAGGGAATATCAAAGCTGAAGCTCTCATTGAAGTAGGGGTTGAGCGTGTTCTTCTTGACAGTAGTCTTTTTCTTCTTGATCCGTTTCCCATTGTGCTGCAGAACAATCTTGACAAACGGATCTGAGGGAAGGAAGCAGAAGGGTGTAAGCAAAGTAGTCACTATTGTTTGGTTAACTTGGATCAGACTTAAGACATGGCTGATGCTACAAGCCTCACACCTTTTGAGGAAGGAAGGGAAAAGATACCTACATTTTGAGATTTTAAATTACCTGATAAGCCACCAACATCCATTTTCTTCAGGTTCTTAGCCTCCATTATGTTGACAGTGAGTTTTCCAGCCGTGGGTACGTAGCGCAAAGAGATGCAGACATCACCGAGTTTTTCTGCCTGATACAATTCACAACAATACTGTGTTAAACTAGCTACCTCTATGCTTACATGCGCAAAGGATTTACTTGACAGATGAGTACATCATACCTCTTCCTTTTCACTGCTCTCTAGGTCCCTCCAACACTGCATGGGTTGTCCCAGATCTACACTGTTCATGGGAATCTTTATCTCCCCAATTACATCATGCTTGGAGAAACGGTCAAAGTCAAAGACCTGCAATACCAGGATCTTCCCTCCCAACTCTGTGTACGGGATCTTGGAGGAGAGGCAGGAGCAATAGTCACAAGGGCATATTTGGTAGACGCACTTCGACAGAGAAATGTATGCCCTAATATTATTTACAAATCCAGACAAACAAAACAAACAAAAACATGTATTGACAGAAGACAAGTAAAAATGCATTGTTAAGTCTGCATTTTTAAAAAATGTTTAGGGATACCTTGACAGACTTCAATCAGAGAACGAGACAAACTATGAAGGGAAGCACGGGTGTGGGCTGGACTTCTGCCCACATGAATTCAGAGACCAACAAGTGAAACATCATCAAACACCTGGAACACAAGCTGCTACTGAGACACAGAGACAGAAAGAAACAGGCACATAAGACAAACAAACAAAGCCACAAGGTTTGACAAAAGGTAAACCTTGAAGATGAAGGTCTCGTTGAAAACTGGGCACAGGTTCTTGCGCTGGACTTTAGTTTCGTACTTCTTCTTTTTGTCTGGGAGCAGATATACTTTGACGTATGGGTCTGAGGTACCCCCCATGTCCATGGCAGCCAGATCTTGAGCTTGTAGAATACCCACTATAAGCTTTGGTGAGAAAAGACCAAAAATAGGAGTCAAGATGATCAGGAGAAGAAAAGGTCACCCAGAGCTTCAAATAATTTCTCCCCAAAATCCTCAGTTTCAGATATGATTGATATTAATGTCACACACTTTGGAACATGTTAAAACTCACACCAAATAGACAAAAAGATCATTGAAAGAAACATTAAATCCAGGTTAAAATCCAAGTCCCTAAAGGGAAATGTTACTGCTGCTCTATGTACGTACTGTATATGTGTCCATTACTATGGTTTTAACATATAATGTGTGCCATCACATTTCTAAATCCTATGTATGTAGTAGTATGGCCAGAACATTTTTAATATTTTGCTTTGACTCAACATGGCACGTCAATTGCCAAGCACGGGCCATGCTTTCTCTATGATTAACTCTCAATTCAATAAATGAACCCACTCACTTCTATGGAAGGTTTTAATTATTCCTCAATATTTAGTTTATTAAAATATGATTGTACCTACAGTCCCCTGTAATTATTGGGACAGCAAATTATTTTTTATTTTGGCTACACTCTTCAGGCTATACTAAACAGTTTAGATTTGAAATCAAACAATTACTATGTTGTTAGGAGTGTTTCTGCATTTCACTTGTAGATATGGTCCATCTACATTTCCATGTTGTAAGCAAACCACAATATCCAAAATTCATAGCGATGTCCAGCTCTTGCAATGAGTAATCATCAAACAGACATTGTTTTGCAATCTCAAAAAGACTAGCTAGCTATCAATCTCAAAAGAATCCGTAAAATTCAGTACTGCCCCTGTTTTTTTGAGTGTGGGAACATGGCCCCCGTCAAGCTAAAGCAAGAAAATATTTGTCAATCTGCCTATCCTCCATTGTTATGGATAATAGAAACATTGTTGAGACAAATCTATAGAAGGGTCTATTGAACACGGACAACCATATTCCAAAGTTACTAGCCACTACGTATTTTCACTAGCCACCATTTAATTGTTGGGGAATTATGTTTTATTTGATCAAATGTGACTATGGTGTGCTACATCTTAGCCTGTCTTGTTCACTGGTTCAGTCACTATTAGGCAAAAGTGGTACCCCACTCTACTGGACACCCCTCTATGAAATACTTTATATAATGTGGCTACACACTTGAAAAAGACAACTATTATAGTTTTAAATCTGACCTGTTGTCCATGACCACTTGAGCAGCTAATGCACACTACAATGTCCTCCCTAATATCAACCAAAATATGCAAGCAATCTATTTATTCTTAACATAACGTAGAACTATTACCATGTTATTTAAAAATAAATATGAAATCAACCATCAGCTTTATAATTAATCGCAGTCAATATTATAGTTGTCTATTTTTGGTGATAGTAGCCTACATACCCTAATCTGATTTTCGCCTGTCATCTTCGTTTGTCTTGCGATTTCTCTTTAAAAACAAATCTGAAATTTTTGGCTACTAGAAGTTACGTGAAAAGTAAAAAAAAAAATTTATTCGGATTAGATGTAATTTGTTGTTATTCTGTTTTAATGGAATACTGTGACGTGCTTGGGTGTAAAAGAAAACTAGGATCCACTTGTTTTCCCGACATTACTCATCTCTGCGATGTCTGGACTTGTATGGTCCTGTATACAAGGTTGCCAGATTTCATTGATCGTAAATGGTATTCTGCGCAGTCTCCAGACAAAAAAATCAACTCGTCCAAGCCATGCGCTGAGTTTGCGGGCAGGGCAGGGGGAGCACTGAAACGAGTAATTGCATTTAAAAATTGCATTTATTTTATTTTAAATAACACAAAACAACTAAATGGTGGTAGGTAATACATCTGATTTCATATACTGCTTTAGTAAAAATGAGTATTTAAAAAAAATAATTTGCCCACCCTGGCTCGAATGTCAAACTCCGCCTATGGCCCAAGTCCATAAAAAATTGCCCAATGTAGGAAACATACCCTACCTGGCAACACTCAATATGGAAAATGTTTCCTCCTACGGTCATTTTAGCTGCAGTGTTTCGCTGGTATTTATATATGAGCGCACAAATCATGTTTTACCATGCCAACACACAGAGGGTGGAAGGCTGTTTGCCTTTGAGATTTGAATGCAGGAAAAACCCTGTGGATAGATATATAGAATGCCACCCGCTAAAGTAAGGGTGACTGCGTTACACGCCACAGCCAAACTCTAACCGCATTTGGCGGGTGGGTGGGTGCCAATCTCAAGCCCTGGTAACAAGCACTAGTGTTAGAAATCGGAAGAAACACAAAGGTCACGATAATTGTTACAAAACAAGACTTTTCATTTTTAGATCCGACAGCAGGCTCACTCAACCAATGGCATCATAATTTGTATTTTGCCAATACTGCTCTTTCGATCAGATATTATACCATATAAGAAAATGGCTTACCTGTGCGTCTGTGAAGTTGTAATCTAAGGAGAACTCCAGTTTTCCTAGCTTTTCTTTTTCCTCTCCTTCCCCTTCTTTCTTATCCCCCTCTTCCTGAACAGAGACATATTTTGTGTTTTTGGGTGGTATTGTCTGACACTGTCTGTAATTGCCGTGTTCATAGGAAATGTGTTCATTTCATCTTGTCATATAAACTGAGTCAGTGTGTCCATTTTACCTTATCTCCACCCTCCCCTCCACCTTCGTCATCTGCCTTCTTCCGACGGCCAGCCTTCCTCTCCCTCACTTTCTTTGGTTTTTTCTTTTTTGCACAGCATTTTTTGAAGAAGCAGAAGGTGCAGCATCCCACTAACACCAGCACCAGAACAACGATGGCCCCAACTGCCCACATCGGGACTACAGAAGAAAGAGTTAACCCAATTAGCCACTACAGACATTCTATCTAAACTATACAAAGATACTTGAAGCAAGTATTTAGGGATACAAAATATACAGCTCTGGAAAATTTAAGAGACCACTGCACCTTTTTCTTTCCTTTCCAAAAAAGTTGAAAAGGAAAGTTTTTAGTGAGGAACAGAAGCGTTCAATTTGCGGTGGTCTCTTAATTTTAACCCCTCTGTTCCTCACTCAAAACCTTCCTTTTCAACTTTTTTGGAAAGGAAAGAAAAAGGTGCAGTGGATTCTTAATTTTATCCGGAACTGTATATATGGACAACTTACAAACCCAGAATAAAACCATGGCAAGTCTGTTCTGGCATGCTAGTGGGCTAGATCTGAAATGGTGCATCTCAGAGGCATAAATGACTGAAGAACAAATCTGAAAGGCCCAGGCATAGTCAAAAATGTACTATCCCTATTTTTCCTGATATTTCCCTACTTTCAAGTTGAAATCACTTTATAAACTGAAAATTATATTTTTGTATTCTGTTTTCTCCCCAAAATTGTGATATCCAATTTGTGGTCCGGGGACAGTCAATGCACAACTGATGCCGTGTTGGTTCTTATCATGGTGCATGCTCGACTAGGAGGTTGAGACACATTCTCTAAAATTCTACCTCAGTTGAGCTCCCATCAAGCTACTGCATGAAGTTGCTAGAGCATGATGAGGCAAGGCAGCAATATGTGATTACTAACCCCCAAACCTGGAGGCTGCTAGCCATTTGTACCGTTGGACTGCTGCGATAATCCGCAAGCAGGATTCAAATGCTGGAATGACATCGTTTACTGGAAGAATTACTGTTATATTAAAATCATTCTGTTGGAGGCTTGAAATTCTTGTTCAATATGTAATTTATACTGCTTGTGCTAGTAAGTTACAGGCTCCTATAGGGTAATCAATTTTGAAAATTGAATCTGACATTCTGCTTTGCACTCAATAAAATAAGAAAATGTACTTGGGGATTCAAAATTATCTTACCCGTTTGAGTAAGTCTTGTGAGAAAAGAGGAATGTTATATACCTTTCACACCCACTTAACATTAAAATTGTGAATTTTATTGAATAAATACTGTGTTCCATAGTTATGACATCTATAATAGCTTATATGTGTGCGCGCGTTACATTCATGTTCTATTTTGATTACCTACAGTACTCTAACTCAGTCCCTTGGCACAGAAAATCCATGAGTATTAAATTGATGCATCAGGATCCAAGCTGATTTCAACCTTCCACAATAGCTTCAGAGATTACTTAAAACTGTATACAAATACAGTGGGGAGAACAAGTATTTGATACACTGCCAATTTTGCAGGTTTTCCTGCTTAAAAAGCATGTAGAGGTCTGTAATTTTTATCATAGGTACTCTATAATTGTGAGAGACGAAATCTAAAACAAATATCCAGAAAATCACATTGTATAAATAGCATTTTATTGCATGACATAAGTATTTGATCACCTACCAACCAGTAGGAGTTCCAGCTCTCACAGACCTGTTAATTTTTCTTTAAGAAGCCCTCCTGTTCTCCACTCATTACCTGTATTAACTGCACCTGTTTGAACTTGTTATCTATAGAGGTTCCCTGTCTGAGATCTTGCTCCATGCAAGATCTCACCTCGTGGGGCATCAATGATCATGAGGAAGGTGAGGGATCAGCCCAGAACTACATGGCAGGACCTGATCAATGACCTGAAAAGAGCTGGGACCACAGTCTCAAAGAAAACCATTAGTAACACACTACGCCGTCATAGATTAAAATCCTGCAGCGCACGCAAGGTCCCCCTGCTCAAGCAAACGCATGTCCAGGCCCGTCTGAAGTTTTCCAATGACCATCTGGATGATCCGGAGGAGGACTGGGAGAAGGTCATGTGGTCTGATGAGACAAAAATAGAGCTGTTTGGTCTAAACTCCACTCGCAGTGTTTGGAGGAAGAAGAAGGCTGAGTACAACCTGTATTGCACTGTATTGAGGGGAGGATGGATGGGGCCATGTATCGCAAGATCTTGGCCAACAACCTCCTTCCATCAGTAAGAGCATTGAAGATGGGTCATGGCTGGGTCTTCCAGCATGAAACGACTCGAAACACACAGCCATGGCAACTAAGGAGTGGCTCCGTAAGAAGCATCTCAAGGTCCTGGAGTGGCCTAGCCAGTCTCCAGGACTGAACCCAATAGAAAATCTTTGGAAGGAACTGAAAGTTTTAGATTCCGTCACTCACAGTTGAAGAGTACCTATGATAAAAATTACAGACTTCTACATGCTTTGTAAGTGGAAAAACCTGCAAAATCAGCAGTGTATCAAATACTTGTTCTCCCCACTGTATATAAAATCAGCATCTGTGTAGTCCTTATAATGTGTTGTCCTTATGAGTTGCCCAACTGCTTTTACATGCCAAGAACAACTTACGTGGCACGTGGCCAATCTCATTCATGAACTTGTTCTTCATGTGGTCATAGTTGTGGTGGCCGGGGTGATGTGCTGGAGAGACATGAGCAGTTGGCTCCACTGCTGATTCGGCCTCTTTCTCATGTTCATGTTGATGTTCATGCTCGTGTTCATGCTCATGTTCATGTTCTGCCGGCTCCACGGCTCGCCGGGCCCGGAACTTCACACTGGCCACCCTCATCTCAATTTAAAAATAACAGTAACAGGGCAAGGAAGCATTGGGTTAGTTTGCCCCAAACACGTTAAAAAGCTGTTGCTTGTCATAAGCAAACAAATAATTCTGTTTGAAAAATAACACCCTTATTCACTGCATTTTGGCTTATTTGTGTCTTTGTATGGATTTTTAACATTCATCCCTTTTGTTGCTGTTCTTCACCTCCTTCATACAGCACCAGATGACACTAAGCCAGATGCTCAACATGCCTGACCCTAATCCCTCTGTTACTGTCTTTCTCTGATCCCTCCCCTCCCCATGTTTTCCCCTCTCATTCCCTCCATGCTTCCTTCTCTCTTTTTTTCCCTGTCCATCTCTTGCTCTCCGCTGACACGTAACTGGATTACTACAATATTAATCTGAAATCCCAGACCCCTGAGGCTTAAGTATCAGGTGGTTCAGCCCATTGGAGTCCCCACTCACCAAAGCCCCTCACCCAGCACCCCCGACCCACTCTCGTCATATCTGATGCTGGTGTCAGAAGTATCTACGGTGATTTGAGGATAATGTCCAGTTTGAGGATAATGTCCAGTTTGAGGATAATGTCCATCAAAATGTGGAGTTCATGAAGAAGCATTACATAACATTTCCTTGTCTTGTTCATTCTCATGCTTTACATGTTTATTATCAGCTCATCTTTAAAATTCCATGCATGCCTATAGCTAGCACTTCCTATGTACATTTAGTAGACATTTGAGGAATATTAATATTCCATAAGAAACAAACAATACAGAATAGAAATCTGTAGATAACTCCCCTGATTAATCTCTATCGCCTACAAATGCAACTTTTAACAATGTTTTTCAATTTGAATGTCCAGCACTTTCAATTCCACAATATATAGCAGATTGATATCGCGAAAGTGTAGAAGGGGCTTTTGCTCATGATTGTGCATTTAAAAAAATATATCTATGTAGCATCTTCATAAACCATTCCATTATTCTGGAAATATTACTCACAAATGTTTGTGAACAAAGATTATACAAGTTAGTGCACTTATTTTATTGTTACATGAACAATAAGAGTTAAGATAATTCAGATTGAAATAGTGGAATAGCATTGGACTTACCTGGTAATATTTTCCTCTGGCTTTTCTAACAACAATTTAAAATAAACCACTTTTGAGTCAAAATTCTTTCCAGCCCTTGGGAACCCTCACACATTCATCATTCCTTTCGGAATCATCTATAGTCCAGTGACTATGATGCCTGTCTGTCTGCCTCACCATCCCTTCTAAGCTAAAGCGTGTTCAAATCACTAAAGCGGTGCTGGATGTTAATCTCTCTCCCCCACCCTGCTCTCTAAAGGAGAATGTCAACAACACATATGTTGCTGTATTAGATTGAAATAACACGAGAGCAACAGTGATAGCCTTTTATTTCACTTTCATGACTTTTTAGTGAGATTGAAAACGTTGATCAGTTTGTTTTTCACACCATTATAACTGAAAAGTGACAGTTCAATCATTAGATTGAAATAGTTGAATGCTGGTTTGGTTTATTAAAGCACAAATTTAAGTGCATCCACTCTAATCCCAAAGGCCCAATTTTTCAGAATTTATCAGTCTGGATTTATGCTCTGTAGGACAGGATTTAATGTATAGAAACAGAATGAATAGAAACAGAATCCCCATTCAAGTCAATGCTCTGTTCATTCCATTTTTAATCCTATCCAGTAGGCGAAATCCAGATAATTTTTGTTTTTATCAGGGCCCAGGAAATAGCCATTGTCTTGGTCAATTATCTGTCAGGGGCCTACTTTCAGAATGGATAATCCATCCTATTCATCCCTTGGTTTACCATTTTACATTACACAATACTTATTTCAAGGAATCGAACTACGAGTGATACTTTCAAGATGTGATGTGGTCATGTTAAGGATTCAAAGGGTTTATTTGTCATTTGCAATAAGTTATGGCAATGAAATGCTTGGTTTTCCTACTCCCGACAGTACAGATAAAGTTAAAAAGTAACAGTAGTCATAAAAAAAAAAGAAGGAGAAACACAATCAATCAGTAATAACACTAAACAAAATAACAATCAATAATCAATAATAATAATAAATATACAACTGTAGTGCCTGTTAAAGTGACAGGTGTGCATGGGACTATGGATGGAAGGGAAGAGGGTTTCCCGAGTTGAGCAGCCTTACGGCCTGAAGAAAGAAGCCGCCCCGTAGCAGCTTCTGCGAGGTAACTGGTTTATCAAGGTAACTTCAGGAGTAACTAGATGACGTCGAGTGTAACTTCCCGATTAACCGCTACTACGAAAGGTGAATATGTTTTACCCGGGGTATGCTGCCATGGCAATTTACGCTGCCCCGAGCTAGGTTATCTCGATGTTACCCAACGTAAGCACCGCCCTTCCGCCCACAAAAAGACCCGCACATTTGGAACACCCTATATCGACATTGCCGCATGGATTGTGAGAGGCTCACTCCGCAGGGCGAGGGTGTTTAAAGACCGTGTAACTCCTTTAGTTTACCCCGATGGTGTTTTCTAATAAAGATTTTGATTCTCATCTGAGGGAATTCTGTATCTTTGCCGGCTTCTAGGGCAAGACGTCTCCAATGCCACTCACCAGAGTAATGCGCTCATGTTGAGCACTATGTCGTATTTTGCCAGTGCACTTTTCATGTATTCCATCGGTGATGCTGGACATCTGAGCAAGAATACTGTAGGCTGCGCCGTGCTGTTGGCAAGGTGGTAGCTCTCACCAAACTGCTTGATGTATTTGTTGTGTTCCCTGGCAATTTAAGCGTTCTTAAGATCAAGTATGCTTTTTATGCGATCGCAAGTAATTAGCATAAAATAGTATTTTTCATATGCAATACTTGACCTAGGCTATATATATATTTTTTTTTGCATAGGAATCCCGAAGGTGATTGGTGCGATTGATTGTACACATATCCCCTTAGAGGCCCCTGGGAGAACATGAGGGGGTTATGTGAATAGGAAGGCATTTCACAGCATTAATGTTCAGGTATGTGATCATTAACTTCATACAGGTAGCCCTACTACCTAGGTGCTTTATGGAGTAGATCTTAAATAATTTACAGTGAGTAATTGGTCAATTTCAGTGATGTAGCCTATATGTAGGCCATAACTGAATTATCTGAATTGTTTTCTCGTGTTTAGCCTATTTTACTTGTCCTTATATCTCAATCATACTACAAATAAAAGAAGTCTGTAAGCCAAAATAGAGAACATAGGACTTTAGGAATTAAGGAATTTATTGTCATCAATATGCTACCAACAAGCCTTACTGGCTTTGTTGGCCGCCACGGTGTTAGATGTAGCAGTTAACCTTTCTTTAAACTCATAACCGTTCTATATAAACGTGCATACTTCCAGGAAAGAAGACGGAGTATGAGTCATTGTGCAAAAAACTCAGCTTGCGTTGTTGTTGCCCTTAGGAGAATGCACACTAACTCCAGTGAGTTAACACCGAGTCAACTAACAGACATCTTAAACACTGTCGTAATACCTTTTAACACCACTTTAGGCAATCAGAGTTTGTCAACCCTGACTTTCCTTGATAACCCTGAGTTAAATCTGAGTAGGTTGAACATCCTTCCTATACCCGTCTGGCAGAGAGATTCTATTTTGTCTCTATTGACCTTTTGCTGTTTTTATTGCCTTCCTGAGATCATACCGGGATTTCTTATAAACGTCCTCTGCCGGAGTTGAAAGCTGCAGTCCGTGCCTTTAGCATGGCACAGATACCACTGTTGACCCACGTTTTTTGATTAGGAAAATATTTTTTTGTTGCACGTGGTACAACTTCATTAATACATTTGCTAATAAAACCGGTCACTGACTGTGTATTCATTGTTATTGTTAAGACACCCTACACATTCAGTGTAGCTCAGTTGGTAGAGCATGATGCGCACAATGTTTGGAAGTGCATCTGTTACATTTGCTGAACACATACATTTAACAAAGGTGCTGCTTAGCAGGGAAGCCTGATAATTCACAGCATTAAAGGGTCAGAAGAGTGGAGATAGCGGTAAATTATAGTTGTTCTTATAATGACAGCCTGTGAGTCCATGTAATCAAGCTATGCCAACTGTTGATGTTTCTTACTAGTGTAAGTGGAGGGCCAAGGTTGGAATTTAACGTAAGCTTTTATTACCCACAATTGTGATGTGTATTGACAGACGTTAACTAAACCTATATTTTCTGCATGCTGTTATAATTGCCATCTTTTCAAACCTCAGGCTGTCTGCCAGTTGCTAGTGACTCATCGAACCATCGCTTGACAGTGACTCAGCATATTCTAGTCTGAAAGTCCCAATGTTATCTACGCAGCGGTGTGTGCAGACATGAGATTGTAGAAATTGGTCAGGGTGTGAGAGGGGCACAAATGACTGTTAAGATGGTCTGCATACCCTCAAACTGCACTGGGTAAGGTTTCCAGCTGAATTTGTCATTGTTGTTATGAAGGAAGAAAAAAAAATAATAACATTCCAACAACCACTGATGTTTTTGTAGAATTGAAAATGTTATTTTTATTTAAATGTTATTTCTGTTCCAATTTGTTATATCCACAATTTGTTCATATTCTTATTATACATTTATTAAAATTTGTGTAACAGCACAGATTCAGAAATATTTGTTGGATACCTATTGAAGTACATGTTGCCAGAATTCTTATTCTTGGTGACAAACAAGAGTTAATTGTGGTTTTTCAGTAATTAAGTTATTTTCCACACCAGAAGTAGTAAACAGTTCTCTCTGGCATTGTTCTTTTTTGGACTGTAAAAGTATGTAGATCTGTTGGTAAGCCCCTATTAAATGCTACTTGTAACGGGGGGGGACATGCAGTTAAAAAGGGAAATATGCCCAGCACAAATCTCCAATCCTTGTGTTAAAGTGGTGCTCTGTTGTGGATGTTACAGTGTGTGTTTGTCAAACAGGTATTCTCCCATGCAGCCATGGGTCTTGGAACTAGATATGCGAGTCAGGCTGCTAAGATGGTCACCCAGCTTTTTGAGGGTGTCATGGCTGTCAGACAGGAAGTGTTGCTCCAAGAAGTCACACAGCTAAATGAGGTAGTGAAAAAGATAGAGGAAGTGTGAGGAACAACATTATAATGTCCTGCTTGCAACAGACATAGAGCAGCGTTAACATCCTATCATACTGCTCAGCAACCAGCACAGGTGCCATCATGAACCTAAATTAGCTTTCACATTCATCCAAAAGCACTGTAGTTAATCAAAAGTGGGTGAATATCAATGACTTACATGGGGGTCAGTATGAGTATTGGCAACACTGTGAACCTCAAGGAGGGATGTGTTGAGGGTTTTTTGATACTCCAGGGAGAAGGCCATGGCATCCAGGCCCCCTTTCCAGTCCTCCCTGCTGGGTTTCTGAAGCAAAACAATTTGAAGGAATCAGTTTCAGTAAGATTATTTTTATTTTATTGTTATTATTTTGAATGCATCATGCAAGGTATGATGTGTAGATTGACTATGTTGAAAACTAACCATTTCAATTCAATATTAAACAAACCAAGAGTTAGGTAGCAGAACTAAGGGTTGGTTTCACAGACACAGTGCTTGACTAAAAAAAGCAAGCTCAACGGCAAGTCTCCAATGAGCTAGATGTTTTAGTCCAGGACGAGAGTTAGCTTGTTTCCACAAAATACTGCTGTAAGAACATCAACTTACAGCAATATTCTGAAGCAGAACTTTTCCACCCCTCATATTCTGGTATTCCAGCAGTTTCCCTGCCTGTTCCCTTTCCTTCGAAGAGCACTCCAAGAAGAACCGTGAGAATCCAGGCAGAGCCACATCATCACTGTCGAAATACATCCCCTGGGTGAGAACATCAAGCAATAAAATATGAAATGCACATACAGTAGAATGAAACAGGTCAGTAATGCCATGTATATACTCTAAGGTGGGTAAAACATGGCCCATGGGAGTTTAGGGAGTTTATAGTAAATAAAATAATTTAGGTTTAAGAAAAATAATTTAAAAAAACACACTTGGCCAGTCTTACATTTCTAAAACTAGAGTGCACCCACTCTTAACATTATGTGCAAAGCAGTTAAGCACATACCAAAAAGCTCACTCAACAGCTAGCTTGAAATGTCACTGATGGGTCTGTACAATTTATACATTTTGTATAGCTCAACCAGTTGTCATCAAGGAGGGCAGTCACGTGTAGCAACGCAAAGGACCCAAATTCACACCCAATATGGGGTGAGGCGAAACATCAGGGCGAAGGTTACACTATTATATAGTACACTATTAGCAACAGCATGTTTGACATTTGTAAATTGAATGTGAAACATTCTCCCACACGACCTACATTTATATATTTAAGATATTTTCATGCTTTATTTAGGAGACAGTGAGGAGAGAACTTGTGGACTGGAAATGAAGCCACATCGCAGTGGTACATGTGCTCTAGAAGCAGCAGCTAAGAGCACTGAACCACCCTTGGCCATGCAAATAGATTTGGTTATTAATACCACTAAAGTTTATTGTTGTGTACCTTCGTTTTTGTATGCATGCAACTGAGTTAAGAATATACTGCTAGCTTGAAAAGACCACTGCTGGATAATTTGGCCCAAATGGTTAGAATGTTGTCAGCAACATGTGTTGTAAAGCAGAAAACTGCTGGGTTTTGCCCAGTGTGAGGGCAGGTGAATAGTCTTTGGGATATTGTAAACTGCTGGCAACAGCATGTTGGCATGGATTTCACGCGTGGTGGGTTCAGGTCAATGGACGAGGTAACTCGCTTGTGTAGAGTTTATATTGGGTTAGTGTAAGAGCGTTAAGAACATATCGTGAGCTCACTCTATAGCTAGCTTAAAATGTCACCAATGAGGTTATTAGTCCCTTTTGTATAGCTTAAACAGTTAGAATGTTTTTGGTTCTTTTATACAACTTGTTGCTTCCTACAAATACACTACCATTCAAAAGTTTGGGGTCACTTAGAAATGTCCATTCAAATAATAGATCAGAAATACAGCATAGACACTTCATGTTGTAAATGACTATTGCAGCTGTAAGTGTAAGTGATTTTTAATGGAGTATCTACATAGAGCCAAATTCCTCTTACAACAGGACAATGATCCAAAGCACAGCGCCTAACGATGCAAGAACTATTTAAGTCTGCACCCTATAGAGCTGTTGTGGGAGCAGCTTGACTGTGTGGTACTCAATAAAAAACTATTTCTAACCTTGTCAATTACTATTTCCTATTCAAACTAATTTCATGTATGTTTTCATGGAAAATAAGGTAATTTCTAAGTGACCCCAAACTTTTGAACGGTAGTGTCCCAGGAGATTTGGTTAGATAATGATCTAAACTGGGTAAAACTGCTTTAAAATGTTGCCCCAAACTCATAGAATGACATTCAGAATGATATAATGGTAAAAAACTTTACTAAGATAATATAGGCAGTAAATTGGAAAATGTAAAGAAAATTGTTTTTGTTTATGTGTATTCTCTCTCTTTAGTATATTTTTGGGCTCAGCTGCGAAAGAGACCTTAAAGGTGAAGGTGGTAAAGGTGTTAAAAAAGAAGGGCGGTTACACTGCAAACCAAAAAGGACCCTGAGTATGCACCCTAGCCAACAGTCAGTGGAGATACACAAGCTGTTGGGAACAGCATGTTGGTTTGGTTTTCTACTTCACAGCATATGCTCATTGTAAAAATGTTCTGTTTTTGCGTAGACCATACCAGGGAGAGAAAGGTATATGATGCAGTAAGCTTGATGTTCACCAACTTGTTGATGTTTGCCTCATTGTCCTGGTGGAAGTTGTGTTTTATCTGGGACTGCATTTCTGAAACAGAAAAACAAATACTTACCTAAAAGATTAAGAAAAAGATATGGGACTGGTATGTTGAATTGACAAATATTCAAAACCATGTGTTTCCCTAAACCATTACTCTAGCATGGTGGTTCTCAACCCCGCTCCTGGACACCCCCCTGCCCTGCATGTTTTAGATCTCTCCCTGCTGTCAGACCTAATTCAAATGATCAGCTCATTATCAAGTCCTCCATGAACTACGTCAGGTATGTTAGGGCAGGGACAGATCTAAAACATACAGGGCAGGGGGGCGTCCAGGAGCAGGGTTGAGAAACACTGATCTAGCACCTTCCTATTCTGGAATGAAAGAAAGGAAATAAATGAAGCATTGACATTGCCTTTCGGGTTATGAAATCATAACTGATGCTCTATTCAATACTATGTGTACTCTATTCATTGTTTATGCAATTACATCACTATGCCCTAGGGTTCTGGCTAGTGTGTCGAGAGGAGAGTTTAGATGTTTGCTTATGCTAAGGTGAACAAGCCTGCATATTTTAGCTATGTCTAATTCTGCACTTGAGTTAAAGATTGTATGCAGTCTAGTCTACATACACAACCCTGTTTCCAAACATTGGGACACTGCATAAAATGTCAAGAAACAGAATGCAATGATCATTTATCCTTATCCATTGAAAATAGTACAAAGACAACTGACCAAATGTTGAGACGTTATTGTTTTCTGAAAAATATATGCCCATGTCTCAAAAAAGTGGTGATAGGGGCGTGTCTACCACTGTGTTGCATCTGCTCTTTTAACAATACTCTGTAAGCGTTTGGGAACTGAGGAGACCAGTTGTTGTAGTTTGGAAAGTATAATGTATTCCTATTCTTGCTTGATGCAGGATTTCAGATGCTCAAAAATCTGGGGTCTCCTTAGTCATATTTTTCATTTCATAATGCACCAAATGTTTTCAATGGGTGACAGGTCTGGACTGCAGGCAAGCCAGTGTAGCACCCAGACTCTTACTGTGGAGCCATGCTGTTGTAAGATGTTGCAGAATGTGGTTTAGTATTGTCCTGCATAAATAAGCAAGGTCTTCCCTGGAAAAAAGACGTTTGAATGGCAGCATATGTTGCTCCAAAACCTCTATATACCTGTATAAACCAGCATTAATGGTGCCTTCACAGATGTGCAAGTCACCCATATGGGGCACATTACTGAACCCCACTTACATGCTGGCTTTTGAACTGTGTGCTGATAACAAGCTGGATGGTCCCTCTCCTCTTTAGCCCACGCAGTCATTCACAGAATGGTGAACCCCTCCCCATTCTCACTTCTGACAGACCCATCCTCTGGATGGATCTTTTAATATCCAATCATGTTACTGATCTGTTGCCAATAGACCTTATTAGTTGTGTGATATTCCACTAGGTTTAGTTCTATAGCATTACACAACTTTTGTTGCCTCTGTCCTAACTTCTTTGAAACGTGTTGCTGGCATCAAATTCAAAGAGGGCATATACTTTTCAAGAAACAATAAAATGTCTCAATTCCAACATTTTATGTTGTCATTTGTCATTGACTATGTACCATTTCCTATTAAATATAGGGTTAAAATTATTTGTAAATCATTGAATTCTGTTTTTATTTACATGTTACACAGCGTCCCAACTTTTTTTTGGAAACGGGTGCAATAGCTACAGTGCCAGGTTTGGCAGGTCGTAAGCTGACAATCTTAACATTGTTTTATATTAGAGGACAAGTTGAGATCCTCAGCTAACAAGTTTACACTTTGCACGCATTTTCAATTGTAGTATATAAGAACGAGGAATTGCTTCAGTACCTGAGTTGAAGGTTATTTTAAGAATAATATGGGAACTCTACGCTTATGTAGAGTGCAGATTTTAGAGCAGCATTCCATGTTTATAATACTTGCTAGATGGCTATATAGGTCTCGGTAAAAAAAACAAAAAAAACAGTATATGAATTAATACGTATTGAATTAATTTGAACACACTTTAGAGAAATATCTCATCGTTCTTACCTAACAACTTGCTGTGTTACCTGAGAAGATTTTAAGCTAGCTAGACACAGCAAACAATTTCAGTCACAGCTACCTCTAGCCTAATGTAAACGTCCAGTTTGTTGCATTGATGTAACGAATCGTCAAGTAGCACAAAGTTCTGTTTTACTTACTTTATCCAGATGTTTCCAATCACTACCAGAGACTGCCTCGAGCCTGTAGTATACCCAAGAAACTGGTACAAATGTTGTGCTTGCAGTAATTGTATTTCAGTGGGTAGGTATGATTACCCCGCGCCCCCCCCCCAGGTGTATTACTTTAAAAACAACTACACTACCGCCATCTATCGCGTTGTTGAAGATCCTTTTTGGGTTTCCCTAAAACACGGAGCATTATGTTGTATGGCACACCGAGAGCAGAGTGCGAGATCCATGTTCAATGCCAGTTCTCTTACTGGTATACAATGTTCAAAGTTAGGAGGAACCAATAAGCACACGTGTAATTTAGCAGCGATTATTATTTTCATGATTTCCTATAAATGATACCAGCAATTAACTTTAATTATGTAAATAATAACAATCCGATGAATTATGAATACTTGATAGGTTCAACTTCTATTAATTTTACAGAAATGTGAACAAGGATTTTGGCACGCTGGAGAATAACCTATAATATTACACTAGAAAATAAAATGTGCATAACTACTGAGAAATTCAGAATTTACTATTCAGTACATAATACAGGCCACATAATTACATTACATATAAATGTTACATATCCTAAATTCAAATACATGTTTATGTAAAATAATTATTGTTACCAATGTCATAAAACTTAATTTCCAACAACTCAGTCAGAGAGAGAGAGAGAGAGAGAAGCAAGGAAATACACTGAAGAGCCAAATAACGTAGATAATCTCCTAACAAGGGAACATGTCAAAGTCTGGGTAGATTAGATGGTAAACGAATTCGTTTTCGTCATCATCGTGTTGGCTGCAGGAGAGAAGACCTGAGCCACTTTGTCAAGTGCCAAATTGTTATGATAAGACAACTGGGTCAGAGCATCTGAAACAGCAAGGCTTGTGGGGGTGCTCCCGGTCAGCAGTGATGAGTATCTACCGACAGGGTGTTGGGCTGCTCCAAGGTGTTGGGTAATGCGCAAGGGCAATCAAGGCTATCTCGTCAGGTCCGAACCGACATAAGATCTACTGTGGCACCAGTCACAGAACATGTCGGTGATGGTTACGGGAGGAATGTGTCACAACACACAGTGCATCACACTCTGCTGCGTATGGGGCTAATTAGCCGCAGACCGGTCAGGGTGCCCATGGTGACCCCTGTACCACCGTCGAAAGCGTCTATAATGGGCACACAAGTGTTGGAACTGGACCTTGGAGCAGTGAAGGAAGTTCGCCTGGACCGATGAGCCCCGTTTTTTTTTACTTCACATGGAGCCGGCCAAGAAGAGCGAATGTCACTGACTGACTGGCAGACAATTGTTAAAAAGCGTTATGGTTAGAGACGCAGTTTGCCAAACAGAAGTCACGTTATCGAATCCAGCCAGCGGCAAGCACAATTAAAACTTCACTGACTACAAGCTTAGTTACATATAGTAAGCCAAAAGTGCAACAGTTTATGGCTATGTTGTGATGTACGAAATGCGACCGACATGCCAATGTTCCATGTACAGTTTTCCAAACGTACTGTTTTGGGATTAGACTAATCACTGTAAGCATGTTTTTACTTACATATGGACAAGAACAGGGAAAATTGTCACTGGTGATTCCTCTAAAACAGAAATTTTTCAGGAAATGGGGAAAAATAACAATAGTTTCCTTTGAACTAAAATACAATAATGAAAATTATGAATCTATTTCGAAAATATTTCTTGGTCCTAGAGTCTTTGTTTTGGTAACACTATATTTTGGGAGTCCCAAAAGTGTGTATGTTGATAATTGTCTACTGACTACAACATTTTAACTAACAATCTACTAACCCTAAGCCTTATCTATATCCTAATACTAACCTATATTCAATCCCTAACCTTAACCTTAGCAAGCAGTTGTTTATTAACTGACAGAAACTATATTCTGCTCTAAATCAGACAGGTTAAATGAGTACAAGACACTGATTACATTTTAAAAGGACTGCTGACTGCTGGTTTCAACAGAGGTGTCACGCTTCCACGCTCCTTAACTGAATAATTACAGTTTTGGAATCCATTGCAATGTCAACCAACTCATTTAGAATTTACATTTTTAAAAACCCAGAGAAAGGTGTCTGAACCAGCCATTTGTGAAATACTCCATGCTGCAATATTTTTATTTTTTTGAGTGGGTACATGGCTGTGTGACTATTGGAAAGGTTTACTGAGTCAACATAATACACGTCAAGGCCTGATTGAGGTGATTAAGCATTTTCAAAGATGACCGTTTAGATTCTACCACAGTTGTTACTTACCTCTGGCTTTCTTCAATGTATGTGAAACTACTGTGCTTTGTGACAATGTCACATCTTTTATTTAATGTGTTGATGTCTGAATGGCACTGTTCCTAGATGTTATCAATTATATTTCCTTATTATGTGGCTGGAAATAACAAGGGCAAGGTCCCTATGCTTTCTCTTTGTATTTCTTCAAATCCATAAATGCCTAATGTTTTCCTGTCACAGCAAAGCCAAAAAAACGGAGTAAAAAACCCCAGCAAAGCCATAAAACAACTAGTCTGCTTTGATTGTATCCAACATCTACCACTGATGTTGACTAAACATTTCCTTACACACCAGACAAGCACACATCAACAAACATAATAATACAGTTTTTCCAAGTATATTTATAGTTCAATCACCTAACCTAAACATACTGTTACATATTTCTATGCATTATATATATATATATATATATATATATATATATATAAAAAATCAAATACATTTGCATGATAAAGACACTGACCAAGAATTGAAAGGCAAAGGTGGCAGTTAACAAGGAAGTAACAGGCGGGGTTAAGGTCTGAATGTGTATCAGTGTGTGCAGTTGTTCCAAGCACAAAATAGAGAAGTAACAATGTAGTTAGTTACCAACAGCCATTATATAAGTTCAGAGGTGACAGAGAGGAGGCACACTAGAGAATTAAAAGTAAACACTGGCGTTATTAGGCAAATAAAGGATCTGTATAGGCTACTGAAAGCCAGAAGATGACCTAGCAGGCCAACATACTGGGGCTTGAGGTTCATACTATGTTGAATGGAAAATACTGATCTGGTGTGGATGTAGAAGTAGCTGATAACGACAAGTTCTAGGACAATTTAAACATTTGAAGTTATACCTCTGTGCCTTAGCCTGGCTGGATCTCTTACAATGGGATTGTTTCAGTTATTACTATGCATATGTGTGGTACGAGTGGGGGTAAGTGAGTTTAAATTTGCTTGTTACTTCCTTAGGTTAGACTGGGCTTGTGGTTTCGTGTATGCTTGTGGTAAGAGTTGATACAGACTGTTTTAATTGTCTGCTTAAAATGTAATTTTCTTATAGCAGAAAATATGCTTATGTTTGAGACTAAATGGAAAAGCGGCACTTTAATCAGTACATTCCATTTTTACTGTTATGTTATTAAATATTATATTTAGGTATATTTTATTGCAATCCTCTCAATTCAGGAAGTCAAATACAATTGTGATTAAAGGCGTTAAATAGTCAATAAAAATAAACACCTTACAATTAGTTAGAATTCAAGTTCTTCCCCTAAAGGTACATAATTAAAACTCCAGTAGGTGTGCTATAGAAGTGTAAGTATTGTTAACCTACACAGCATTTATTGAATTATTAGCATATAACGACGAGAATTGCTTTAAAGCAGCAAATAAAATATATTTGCTGTGTATTTTTTAGAAGATCAAAATGCAGATAGTCTATCAAGATGATTGGAAACAGAGATATTATACAATCAAGCTAGTATACTGTAGACCCAAATCGTGTAAGTTGGTAGTTTTTGTAATTCTGTAATTTCCTGATATATCACAATATCAGAAAATACAAGATTGTTTCCACAGAGCAAAGTAGTGGTAGAGACTTTCCATATTGTACATTCCATTCTTACATGAAATGTCCGTAACAGACATCTTGCAATTGTTCAAAGCTACTTATTAACCTAAATAAATTTTCTGTAGGTGGGACGAGCACACTGAGGCATAGTAAACACATTTTTCCTTTACAAAATAGATATCAGCAAAGTTATTGCTAGTACAGGGGGAAAAGTAAGGTAAGAGTTCATAACAGGCTAATATTCTGTGTGATTATTGAAGAGGCACATGGGACTATGTTGGACTAATGTTAGGGAGGGAGAAGATTGTTCATCGGCTTACTGGCCTGAGCTACCAGGTTAAAGGGTGCAAGGACCATCCGACCAGAGGAGTACCTGGGTTGAGGTACAGTATAGGGTTTGAGCATAGCCGGAAAGTAGGTTAAGAGAACAAAATAATATTGGGGTGCTTATATTCTTTTTCAGACATACTATACACAATGTCTTTTTTGCTTACCCTGTGACACAGCAAGATCACACACTATTCACTCTGTATATATATTGTCCTGCAACATTTTTTTCACCCTTAGTTAATATGAGCAAAAGAGGCTGTGATATCTGTTTTGTTTTATCTTACATTACAGTGCCGTGCAAAAGTATTTGCCCCCTTCCTGATTTCCTCTATTATTGCATATTTGCCACATTGAATGGTTTTAGATCTTCATTCAAAATGTAATATAAGACAAAGAGAACCTTAGTAAACACAAAAATCACATGTGTTGGAACTGGACCTTAATACAATATTGTCATATAACATGCAAAATCTAAAGCCACCCTCCCCTTTTCCATCTCCCTGGTCTCTCCCACCACCCAATCCTGCCCCCAGTCCCACCCCCAGTCCCACCCGCAAGTCCCGTCCCCAGTCCCGTCCCCTAGTCCCGTCCCCAGTCCCACCCTCATGTCCCGTCTCCAGTCCCGTCCCCAGTCCCACCCTCATGTCCCGTCTCCAGTCCCGTCCCCAGTCTCACCCCCATTTGCTCCATGCGTTCCCTCATGTCCCACACCTGCAATGGGGAGATGGTTGCTGCTCTGAGGCCCCATGTCGAGTCCTCCACAGCGAACACAGCTGAAATGGGGAGTTGCCAATGGAGGCCAGGGGGAATTCCCGCACCACAAACACCACATTCGGAAACATGAGGTCCCAATCGTGTCCGCTTCCTCATCAGGGTTTGGTTGAATTCCTCAAACAAACTGCCTGTCTGTGTCAGTGTTGGGGCAACGCATTACAGTAGTTAGACTACTTTTTATAGGTAATGCGTAATGTAATGCGTTAGTAATTTAATTTAAACAATCCCTTACTCAAATGTGCATAGAGCAGTGAGGCTTGTTGGGATTCATCAGAGTACACTGTTTATAAATGTTCTGTTGCCCACATTGTGTTTGTATTTCATGGGAGGTGTTAATAGTGGTCTAACAGCGGTCGTTCCAATTTATAAGCCAATTTGAGACACATTTTTCTTTTGTCAACTACAGGTTATAGTAAATTTGCTTTAACTTGCTATAAAAAATATATATTTGATTTAAGAGACTTTTGATTGAAGAACTAAACACAAATACTGTTTCTCATTATGGTACATGATTACTTTAAATGATAGGATTGGTCCCTCTTGCTGTATAATGATTAATGATTGGTAATGTTATATGCTGATGAGTGACACTGACCGTGCAATACCTGACTATGCAATTACACGATAACCCATTATATGGGTGCCTTCTGGGCAACACATGAATATACAACCCCGTTTCCAGAAAAGTTGGGACGCTGTGTAAAATAAAATAAAAAAACTGAATGCAATGATGTGCAAATAATTAAAACCCTATATTAAATTTAAAATTATACAAAGACAACATATTAAATATTGGAACTTAGACATTTTATTGTTTCTTGAAAAGTATTAGCCCACTTTAAATTTGATGCCAGCAACACGTTTCAAAAAGGTTGCGACAGAGGCAACAAAAGACTGGAAAAGTTGTGTAATGCTACAAAAAAATACTGGAAGAACATCTAATTACGTTTATAGGAAACAAATCAGTAACATGATTTGGTATTAAAAAAAACATCCCAGAAAGCATGAGTCCTTCAGAAGTGAGATGGGTAGGGGTTCACCACTCTGTGAAAGATGGCTTGGACAAGTAGTGCAACAAATTAAGAATAATGTTTCTCAACGTAAAATTGCAAAGAGTTCGGGAATCTCATCATCTACGCTTCATTATATCATTAAAATATTAGAGAATTGTAAGATATACCTGTACGCCAGGGTCAAGGCTGAAAACCAATATTGGATGGCCGTGATCATTGGGCCATCAGGCGGCACTGCATTAAAAATAGATGCTATTCTGTAGTGGAAATGCTGCTAGGGCTCAGAAACACAGGCCAGCCTTCGCTCCCCACATGCATCAATGAGCCTTGGCCGCCCATGATCCTGTTGTCTAGCAAGCAAGCCAGCAAGTTTATTTATATAGCACAATTCATCCATCGAAGCAATTCAATGTGCTTTACAAAGAAAAATATATGAAAGTACAATAACATAAAAACAAATACTCAAATGAAAACATCAAAGCAAATGAATACATCATAATAATTAAAAAAAACAATTAGAAAAAAGTGGGATAAAAACATAGGAAGCTGTAAGGCTAAACCGTGTGGTTAAGTTAAGTGCTCAGTCATAGGCATGTGAGAAGATAATTGTTTTTAACCTGGATTTAAAAATGGAAACGTTCGGGGCACATCTAAGATCTTCTGGTAGTTTATTCCAGTTTTGTACAGCATAACTGCTAAACGCAGCTTCTCCATGTTTAGTTTGGACTCTGGGTTCTCTTAGCTGACCTGTGTTCATTTTTAAAAGCCCTGCTCGGTTTACATACTGCAAACATATCAGAAATGTATTTGGGTCCTAAACCATTCAGAGATTTATAAACTGAAAGCACCACTTTGAAATCTATTCTGTAACTGCCTGGAAGTCAATGCAAAGAACCGGAGTGATGTGCTCTGTTCCCTTGGTCTTGATTAACATTCTAGCAGCTGCATTCTGAATGAGCTGTAGTTGTTTTACAGTCTTTTAGGGGAGTCCAGTTAAGAGGCCATTACAGTAGTCAACCCTACTAGAGATAAAAGCATGGATGAGTTTCTCTTGGTCTTTTTGGGACACCAGGCCTTGGAATCAGGCTATATTTTTTAGATGATAGAATGCTGTTTTGGTGACCGCTTTGATATGACTGTTAAATGTGAGGTCTGAGTCTAGTCATCACAATTTGGCTCTTGTCAAAGTCGCCCAGATCCTTACACTTGTCAATTTTTCCTGCTTCTAACACATCAACTTTGAGGACAGAATGTTCACTTGCTGCCTAATATATCCCACCCACTGACAGGTGCCATGATAACAAGATTATCAGTGTTATGCATTTCACCTGTCAGTGGTCATAATGTTATGGCTGATTGGTGTATATACAGGTTTTGAGGCAACATATGCTGCTACAAGATGATCTCTTTTTGAGGGAAGGCCTTGCTTATTTCATCAAGACACTGACAGACCACATTCTGCATGTATTACAACAGCATGGGTCCATAGTAAATTAGTCCAGGTGCTAAACTGGCCTGCCTGAAGTCCAGAACTGTCACCAATTGACAACATTTGGTGTATTATGAAACTAAATATATGATAAAGGAAACCTCAAAATGTGGAGCAGCTGAAGTCCTGTATCAAGCCAGAATGGGAATACATTTCACTTTCAAAATTACAGCACTTGGTTTCTTCAATTCACAAATGTTTAGAGGTTTTTGTTAAAAGAAGAGTTTATGCAACACATTGGTAAACATGCCCCTGATTCAAATGACATGTATGGATGTGCCATCCTGGAGGAGCAAGACTATCTGTCTCGTGCTACCAGTAGTGACAAGGACATTGGCAAAATGCTAAACTAGAGAAGAATCAACCAGGAAGGATAAGGAGAGAGCAATTGTCTGTGGCCACCACCTGCAAAACCATTTCCTTTTTGCGGTCGTCTTGCTGTTGCCTCTCCAGTGCACATGTTGTCACTTTCATTTGCATCAAAACAGGTGACACTGATTCACAATCGCTTATGCTTCCTAACTGGACCGATGGATATCCCTGAGGTTTAACTGACTTGGTGTTATACTGAGATTACGTGTTCCCTTAATTATTTCGAGCAATGTATTTGAAACCCCACTGAGACAGCTTTGTAAAAGGAAGACAATAATATGACTGCTAAAAAGGTGAAAACATACACTTCCAGTACTAAAATACAAATATACTATTGGTGGCAGTTTTCAGATGTAGCAAAGATCCCATGTGCACTGTAGATTTTTGAGAAGGGAGGGACATTAAGGATAAGTCACGTGCCTTGATTTACATTTTCTGAAATGGAGAAGGCCAAAAGCAGAAATGAACATCTGAAAAAGTCAGATCAGGAAATGGGGAGTTGCTGTCACAGTCGTGGGTAGGCAGGACACATGTTTTAAAGCCCAGAGCTTTAAAACATTCCATTTATTTGCTTCCTAAAACAAAGGCACATCACAAAACAAAGGCACATCACAAAACAAAGGCACATCACAAAACAAAGGCACATCACAAAACAAACAATGATCCACACAAAGTGGCGCAAAACCTAAACTTAAATAGGATCCCCAATTAAAGGCAACACAGTGCAGGTGCCTCTAACTGGGAATAACCAAAACTGCAGTGCGGAGATGCGTAGAGGTACCCCTGCTGTCAGGCCCTGACTATCACCCCCAGGCACATAGAGATGCCTAGAGGCACCCCATAGTCAGGACAGTTACAGAGGTGTAAAATAATACTTTGAATGCTATAAACCAACCATTAAAAATAGTTTTCTACTAAAGCTATGAATATGTGTGTGTGTGTTTGTGCTGACCTGAATGTCCTCTCTTTGTATGTTTTTCTAACACCGTTCTTATTCTGTTATCAGTGTGAATCAAGCACCTCAGTTGCAACCCCAAATAAACCAACTTCACCAACTTCACCAACTTCACGTATTCCCAGTGGAACAACAGATTCTGCACCAACTATAACAACAGAAACTATGAAATCAGTTACTACAACACCAACTACAACAATCCTACCAATGACCACTTACAGTATGTTTATAACCCAATATTCTACATAATTTCAGAGGAGATTGAGTCCTGCTTTACCTCACATAGATGTTATTTCTGTTATACTATAAATAATGTAAAGATCACTGCTATTGATGAAAGTTACTGATATACTCTGTTTTGTCTCTCAGTTCCAGCCGATGTGGATAATGTCACTGTAACAGGGCAAAATGAGACCAGTGTAACTCTGCTTTGGAAAAAGGTGGAAGGAAGAGTGACCGATTATATACTTAATTCAACCAACGGGCCAAATACTACTTGCCCCGCCAACCAAACAAATACGACCAATGTAACATGTACAGTGTCCTCTCTCACTCCTGGGACAAAATATGAATTCACCCTCTTCACTGTGTTTGGTAACGTTAACAGCAAAGGACGTCCATTCTCTGCAGTTACCGGTAGGTGGTTTCTGGAATTGGATACATCTCAGTTTGTCAACATATAAGCGTTTAATAATTATTTATATGAAATTTTAAAACAACACCATGCCATCATTTGATTATTTGACTTGATAAATAGTGTAGGAAAAACCACAGACATTTGTTTTGGTTTCCTGTCTCAGCTCCCATCAACGTGGCCAATGTCAGTGTGACAGAGCAGAATGAGACGAGCGTCACTCTGCTGTGGAACAAGGTGACGGGAGAAGGGATCAGCTATCAGCTCCAGTTCAGCAATGGGACAATTGTTACCATCGTGGGGTCTGATACCCAAATCACAGTCACATACACGGTCTCCCCTCTTGAGGCTGGGTCAAAATACAACCTCACTCTCTTCACTGTGTTTGAAAATATCCGGAGCAGTGGTTCTACAAATTTTCTCGCAATCACCCGTGAGTCTCTTTAAAAATGGATTCTCACATCCTTAAATGAGTTTATAAGTCAGCATCTTGCTAGTCATGTCTTAGTAGGAGAATGTTTAAGCGGATCATTTCTGGAAACGTTACTGTGGGTGGTATGAGTTGTGAATGCATTGTGAATACACTGCACACGTATGCACTGGGAAATGTACCTTCTGTTTAAGGTCCCTTAAGTGTAGCTGACGTCAAGGTGACAGGGCAGAATGAGAGCAGTATAACTCTGCAGTGGAACACGGTGAACGGATCAGGGATCACTTATAACCTGCAGGTCAACAACGGGACTCACATTATCATCACAAGTGAAACAACATACACAATCTCAAATCTCACAGCTGGGGAAAAATATAACCTCACTGTCTTTGCTGTGTTCGAAAACGTCCGTAGTTTCGGAAAGGAATTATCTACAGTCACAGGTGCGTCTTCATTTTTAACTATTGATTCCATTCATTACCTGTTTAATAAGTTTATGAACTATATGAAAAAGTATTATCTTAGAATGCTTGATAATTGTGGAATTCTCTAACACTGATGAGACCTAAATATTACAGTTTACATTTTTGTCACTTAGTGTTTCATGCTCCTTCTCTTTGTCTCTCCCTGGATCAGCTCCCCGCAATGTTGTGAATTTCCATGAAACAAACCGTAATATAACCAGTGTAACTCTGAGCTGGACCAGGCCGGAGAATGGCGTCACCAGTTACATGCTGAACTTCACTGACAAACAAAACACAATCATTGATGGAACCCAAATGTCATACACTGTTTCACATCTCCAAGCTGGTAAAAGATATGACTTCATCCTCTTTACTGTGTTTGAAGACATCAAGAGCAGTGGGAAACACTTCTTTACAGTCACAAGTAAACCTGCTTTTTTAAACCTTGATTTCTTGTTAGGATCTCATAACGCTTACCCTACTACTGCTTGATCAGTTGCTGTAAGAATAACAGTGAAAGTTAACTCTTTAGTCTCACTTAATTTGGATAATCCAGATCTATTCTAGACTAAAGTTCTATCTATATAGTAAGAATGATTACATCTAAATCCAGCAATTTAATTGTTTGAATAACACTATTACACACACACACACAAACCAAAACAAACAAACAAAATAAACAAAACACAATTTATCCTTTATTAAGCAATAAACGTTAACCAAAGTTTCTTGCTTTTGTCTGCAGGAATATTCTGTCCTGGTTTGACCTGGGTGGTCACCAATTCATCCATTAAGGCTGAGCTATTCTCCTATGATACTGTCGCCTATGGAACTGTAAATAATGAAAATCACACTGTCCGACCTGAGAAAGATAGAACGCTGACATTCACTAATCTTAACCCTGGCTCAACCTATGACGTGACCCTTTGGTTTAACAACACAACTGTAAAACTTGAACTGTGCAAACACAATGAGATTGTGGGTTAGTCAGTCTTTTACTTTGACAGTGCGTGTATTCAGTCCAATTTTCCATGAATAAGATTCATTATTTGGAACACTTGTAGGATAATGTCTTCAGCAGGACCATAATATGACATCTTTCATCCTTGTTTTAATCAGTTCCCCCAGACCTGAAGGATCTGACATGCAACTACCTGTCCGGGGGGTATGCCTTCTCTCTGTCCTGGGATGCACCAAAGGGACTCTGGACCAGTGTACAGGTGAACGTGACTGGGAAAAGCACTAACACGATCGAGGGAAAACATGTAAAGAATGCTGAAATCACTGGGGTTCAACCTGCCCAGACCTATCACATGACTTTGGCTTCAATCTCTGGGCATCGGAGGAGTAATGCCGTGTCTTTCAGCTGTCAAACAGACCCAAGGGGTAAGTGAGGCTGGGATTTTTCTTAAGCCATATCTTTAAAAGTATAATATGTCATTCATATGTGTAATATTGCTATTGTAATAACTGTAGTTACGCAGGATGTAAAAACTACAGAATTATGTAACATTAATAGTTACGCCCTCTGCTTAGGGAAACTATGAGTGGAAAATGTACACCAAAGTCCTTTTTCCTGAGATTTTTTGAAACAAATGTGTTTGACAGTAAACTTGTGTTGACTAGTATCCTAGGTAGAAGGTTTTAAACGTCTGACAATATTGCTTCTTTTTTAAAATGCAATGTGCGGTGTGTTACTCATAAGGGATGTCATTGATCTCTTAGTGGAAACTACTAATGAAGGGAAACACCCTCAAATTGTCTTGGTCACTAGAAATAATGTCAACTGGGAGGATTTGGGGAGACAATATAGAAGCCACAGTTTAAAAGCAATAAAGCTTAATCCCATAGTTTTGTTTTCAGTAGTCCTTGGTATTAGGATAGCAGGCTTCATGAGACATTACTTGTTATACTGGCAAACTAATTGTATGGTATCACTGTTATACCGCCTACCCAATTACTCACTTAACAAAAGAAGTCAATGCGTCACACATCCCTGGTTGGGATAAGCATGTGGAAGAAATGATAGAGGCAAATTAACTGTATTCAGGTTATGCCCGCTAAGTTTTATGCTAATTATGACTCCTACTATTTCTATCAATTTCATCTTCCTATCAACCTTCTACAGACGGGTAGAACAGGGGTGGAACATTTTACTAAAGAGGATTGGAAGTACGATGATATTGCTAACGTAGGTTAAGGTGCTGTCAGCTTTCTTCCTGTGATCTTGGACCCACAAGCCGTGAGTGACCATAATCCTTATCCAACCTAAGGAAAGTAAAATCCAGAACACAAAAAGAACAGCAATTGAAATGAATAAATCATTAGCTGGCATCACTGTCCTAACAACATCAACTCCTACCTCCCAAATGCCAACCTTCCAGCAAGGGGAAATGTAAAATTGCTTTAGGTGAAAACGCAAAAAAGCACCCGGCCCAGATGTAATATATTCTTCCTTCGATGTTGTTCCAAAGGAGTGGAAAGGTACTATTGGGGTGCCACTCGCCAAAGACTAATCCTTCCAGCCCTGGCAAAATCAGGCAGCCGAGAGCTTCATCACCCAAAAGCAAAAGGAGACATCCTCAGGTGGCATCGACAGCTGTATCTATGGCTGTGCCAAGGGTCAACTATAGCAAGGCCTTTATCAGGGTCATTCCTGCAATGAGATGAAGCCGGTGACAGAATACGCAGCACCAGAATATGTGTTGCACTCTGGTTCAAACCAGTAACAATATTTGCATAATTATTTTGATTATTAATGATGCAGCATAGATAATGTAGAGATTCTTAATTCATAAACATTGTTATAAATGACGGAATATAGATTTCTATAGGGAATGTCCACATTCCCCCGGTGATATCTCTTTCCAAACTAACATTAGTATAATAACGTTCTGGGTTTCTCCTTCTACTCAAAGGGCAAAGTCATTCCCCAGATACCTTACATGTTCATATATGAGCAACAGAAGTTTTTGATTAGGCCAGAGTGTCACGTTGCAGAAATAAGGCAGGACACATATGCAACATTATGGGTTTTTAAGACTTACTGGAACACAAGACTGGACAAAGCTTGCCAGGACTAGACTAGAGCTCAATGTAACAATATAGACAATGACCAACAAAAGAACAGGGATCCGGAGAGACTAAACAGGAAAATGATCAGGGTGAGAAGACTAAGAACACAGGGGAACATAGAAACAGAATAACTAGAACTGAAATACACTGAACATAGAAATGCAACACAGGGCAATGTTTGCACTGCTTGTATAGTTCTATACAAAATGAGAAGTAGGAATGGTCCTGAGTTTCCCTCATGTTTGGCAAAAAACTTGTTCTGTGCCTTGGAAAAAGGCATGCTTAGACCCTGGTAAAGATGAAAATGTAACAGGGTTCCATTATTGATGTATAAATCCTTTTTATATCCAAAAAAAGTTGTATATTTGTTCTGGCAATATTATCCTCTACACATGAATACAAAAAATGTAACAGAGGAAAATCACTGTATCATTAGACATTTCTAGAGCACACAATGATCATAGCGTGCATCAAGATGCTTCTTTCCTTTTACCTACGTAAGGATTTCTGCAAAAATAAATTTAGTTTTTGGGCACTGGAGTGGAGGCCAAGCAGGCCAAGCTGTTTGGCAGGTCTCTGCTGTCACCTAGATGTTTTGGTCCATCAACTGATGGCTATTTAGGATTCGGGGACAGGATAAAAAAGAACACATCATAGGTTGGTGTGCATTATCCTGGCTGTGAATACATCAACACTGACGCCACAACCGGCCTTCCCTGCAAACGGCCCTCCTTATATCTGCCCCTAGAAGCTCATGGTGACCTAGGAACCCGGCTCCATCTCTGGTGATGTGACCCGGTCCTCAACAATGTTGGAATCATCCAGGTGCTGCATCATATGTAAATGGCTTGGTCAACCAGTTTCTTAAAAATGCATTCCTGGCCACTGATTGTAAAAGTTACACTGTCGGGCTAAAACGGGTCCCTGGAAATTGTGTAAAGTCATATACTGTCATGTATGTGCAAAACTGTGCCCCTCGTGAACAAAAAACACTTGGTTTCAAACTATTAATTTGGTAGCTATCTGATGTTTGATAGTGTTCCTACTTATGTTACACATCCTGCCCAAAACAAGACATGTAAAAAAATTGCGTGTGTAAAAGTTTTGTAATATATAGATTTATTTTGGATGAGAATGTATCGCAGACAGTGAATTGATATCAACGCAATCAACATTCCGTTTCTTGTGCAGATGAGTCATTGCACATATTTTATTTACTTTCTAATGTTTGAAAACATTTGAAAGGCCTATTACCTATTTATTGTCATGTGCTGTGTCCCAATGCTAAGCCCATGTTTCCTCCTACAGGGGTCATATCGGGGTCAGTTATGGCTGTGGTTCTTCTCTGCATCTTGGTTTGTCTGGCTTTTGTCATCTGGCGACGAAAGCCAACCATGTTCAGGTTGGTGCAGCAAACTTCAAAAGAAAATTGGACTGTGAGATCAGTTGTACTCCACAATTATTGCTATGTTGCTCATTCTGTGTCCTTTTTCCACAGCCGGCCCAAGTCGATGTTTATGGAATCAAAGCTAGCCAAGGATAAATATAAGTATGCATAGTTCATGAAAACTATTTTTCAAGGAGAATCAATATAAAGTTAGATTCCTCCTCAACCTGAATGTAGTTTATTATATATATATACACACACATTATATACAGTGGGGAGAAAAAGTATTTGATACACTGCAGATTTTGAAGGTTTTCTCGCTTACAAAGCATGTAGAAGTCTGTAATTTTTTATCATTGGCACTCTTCAACTGTGAGTGACGGAATTGTATGATTTTTAAGTAATTCATTTGCATTTTATTGCATGACAAGTATTTGATACATCAGAAAAGCACAACTTAATATTTGGTACAGAAACCTTTGTTTGCAAATACAGAGATCATACAATTCCTGTAGTTCTTGACCAGGTTTGCACACACTGCAGCAGGGATTTTGGCCCATTCCTCCATACAGATCCTTCAGATTTCAGGGTTGTCGCTGGGCAATAAGGACTTTCAACTCCCTCCAAAGATTTTCTATTGGGTTCAGGTCTGGAGACTGGTTAGGCCACTCCAGGACCTTGAGATGCTTCTTACGGAGCTACTCCTTAGTTGCCCTGGCTGTGTGTTTCGGGTCTTTGTCATGCTGGAAGACCCAGCAACGACCAATTTTAAATGTTCTTACTGATGGAAGGAGGTTGTTGGCCAAGATCTCGCGATACATGCCCCCATCCATCATCCCCTCAATATGGTGCAGTTGTCCTGTCCCCTTTGCAGAAAAGCATCCCCAAAGTATGATGTTTCCACCTCCATGCTTCACGGTTGGGATGGTGTTCTTGGGGTTGTACTCATCCTTCTTCTTCCTCCAAACACAGCGAGTGGAGTATAGACCAAAAAGCTCTATTTTTGTCTCATCAGACCACATGACCTTCTTCCATTCCTCCTCTGGATCATCCAGATGGTCATTGGCAAATTTCAGACGGGCCTGGAAATGCGCTGGCTTGAGCAGGGGGACCTTGCGTGCGCTGCAGGACTTTAATCCATGATGGCGTAGTGTGTTACTAATGGTTTTCTTTGAGACTGTGGTCCCAGCTCTCTTCAGGTCATTGACCAGGTCCTGCCGTGTAATTCTGGGCTGATCCCTCACCTTCCTCATGATCATTGATGCCCCATGAGGTGAGATCTTGCATGGAGCCCCAGACCGAGGGAGATTGACCATCATCTTGAACTTCTTCCATTTTCTAATAATTGCGCCAACAGTTGTTGCCTTCTCACCAAGCTGCTTGCCTATTGTCCTGTAGCCCATCCCAGTTTTGGGCAGGTCTACAATTTTATCCCTGATGTCCTTACACAGCTCTCTGGTTTTGGCCATTGTGGAGAGGTAGGAGTCTGTTTGTTTGATTGAGTGTGTGGACTGGTGTCTTTTATACAGGTAAACCCTTGTTGAAAATCGAAAGCAAAAATGTATTTGTTTTGATATTATTTGAAACAATATCAAACACGCTGATTACTTCCATGTATATTTTGCTAGCAGTAGCTAAAGTTAGTTTTTAATTGCTGTTTAAAGAAACTGTAATCGATAATTCCGTTTTTTATCTTAGCTCATGGACTTAATCCAGGGAGAAATCATCTAACATGAAATTTGAAAAAATAAATCCTTTATTTCATCTCAACCCCATTATGTTAAGCTAAAAATATTAATATTGGCTTGATTTAAAGTGTTACAAATAGAAAGTGAATAGAAAGACCAAACTCAGAAGTATATTTTTCTTTTTTTTCAGGCCTATTCCATTGGGGAAGTTTCCCGACCACTACCAAAGAATGAGTGCTGACATGAACAGAGGATTTAGTGAGGAGTATGAGGTAGCACCAAGGATAACATGCTCGCTCTTTTTCAGAATCGGTGGATATGGCTCCTAAATTTCTCAGTAGTGAAGTTACTGCATTGCAGTACATTGATAAGGAGTTCAAGTCCTTGCAATGGTATTCTGACAATGTCCATTTGGCGCTTCACTTTGGGCAATGCAAATTGGCAGGGTTTAGTTTGGTATGGTTAGCTGTTACTCTTTGCAATGTAGCATATTTTTTCGGTGAGTCAGGAAACTACAAGTTCAACATGAATGTGTTCTTCTACAAGCATGTAGGTCCTGGCAGATAGTTCCTGGTGGAGCAAGCAGCATGATATGAAGCAAAACAGTTCTGTGAGATGTGCTTCATATCATACTGTTGTCTCGATCTTCAACTTATCTTCAACCTTAAGCGCAAATTGGATTTTAAGAATTCTGAAAAAGAATGGGTGTGCAGGTCTATTGTCTAAACATGTAATCCATCTTTTTGTTTATGTTTATGCCTTTATAAGTCTTGTCTGAATGTGTGAACATTACTGTTTGTCTTGACACAATCTATGCTTGGTATGCAGGATTTTCTGAATGTTGGCAAAGAGCAGACTCAAAGGGCGGCTGAACTGGAGGAGAACAGAAGCAAGAACCGCTTTAGCAATGTATTACCGTGTAAGCTGCCACTTCTACACATCGTACAAAAACATATAGTGGTATCATCAACATCACTTTTTATTTCAATAGATTAACTTTGTGTCAACTGAGTATACCTTAATAGCCCTCATTAAACCAATTATAGCCATCCGATTTGTTGGTTTAATCACCCCAAATGCAAAATGTTATACAATTATAATTTCTATGGGAATAATCATCCCCAAACAGAAGAATTAATCCAATATTGCAATCATCTTGCACTCTCCAGATGACTGGTGTCGTGTGAAGCTAATGATGCTAAACCATGACCCAAGTTCTGACTACATAAATGCCAATTACATGCCTGTGAGTACATCTACTGTTTATTGCTCAATAAACATTGCATAACACAGGAAAATTGTCCCCGCTATTCTAATAGTTACTGGCAGCTACCGGAAAGTATTTAATGCTTCTTCCCCTACAACCCAGTTATAGAAAGTATATTTTAATCTTGCAATGTGTCATCTACTTAAAGATGTCGATTTTGATACATTGATTAGTGAACCATCACTATAGACAATTTAAATAGAATAGGCTTGTTTTGTTAACCCTTTTGCTCCAGGGCTACGGCAACAGCAGGCAGTACATTGCTGCCCAGGGTCCCCTGCCCAACACCGTCAATGACTTTTGGAGAATGATATGGGAACAAAGGGTAAATGGTGTCGTCATGGTAACCAACTGCATTGAAGGAGGGAAGGTGAGTCACAGGGGAGTCCTTTTAATGGGTTTTCAATTTGCTTTGCATTGTGGGGGCTTCCAGATAAACAACAATGCAGACATCGAAATACAATAATTAGATTCCATGTAGATTATTTCTGTCGATATAATTAACTATTATGTATGGGTGTGCCCCTTTAGGCTAAATGTGAGCAGTACTGGCCTCTGGACTACACACCGTGCCTGTACGGAGACCTGTTGGTTACCGTCAGTTCAGAGAAGAGGGAAACCAGCTGGACATTGCGCGAGTTTGTGGTGAAAAATGTGAGTGACACGCTGTGAGATATGAAACCTGACACTTATTTATAATATTTTATATTTATTTCATATCATCAATATACTCCTTTTCTACACTCTTTGTAATTGCTGCTAGTTTACATTGTTATGTATATATTTTTATTTTTTTGCTTTATATGTTGTCGCGTGCTGTGTCATACTAATTTCACTGCTCAGAACGACACGGTTATTTTGTGCATTTGACAATAAAAATATTTTGACTCGGAAGTAATCCGTGTGAATTTAACTTCTGTTTCAAGTTAAAATGATTTGTAACATTCCAGAGAAACGTGTCTGAGGAGCGCCTTGTCAAACACTTCCACTTCACGGCCTGGCCCGACCACGGAGTCCCAGACGGAACGCAGGCTCTGATCCAGTTCAGAGGGTTGGTTCGACATTACATAGAAGACCAGCCTTACACTGGCCCCACCGTAGTGCACTGCAGGTAATGTCACAGTACTTAACACGCCAAATCATTACTACACACAGACCAAAACATTTGGAAAATCTACAGGTCTTCCAAACTGCCGTTTATCACGAATCGACACATCGGTTGTTTAATTGGCGTGTGGTTTAATTGGGTCGCCACTTCCTTGAAGACCGTGGAATATCGGTGAAAACCCACGTTGTTTTAATAATACCCTCTCGGTTCCTCAGCGCCGGGGTGGGCAGAACGGGCACCATCATCACCCTGGATGTGATTCTACAGCAGCTGGAGAGGGAGAGGGTGGTGGGCATCGCTGCCTTCGTGCACAAGTTAAGGCTGAGTCGACCCTTGATGGTTCAGACGGAGGTAAGGCCTGAGTCTGCCTGATACAGAGGGTGAACCTACCTGACAGGGCTGTGGTGTGCGAGACAAGCTTAAACAAAGCAAAGACCTTGCAAGTCAAATTCAAGACCATAACCGTAATTGCCCGACTGCCCCCATGAAAAGACCTCAAAACTTACGTATAGATTCTGTTATGGATAATTATAATTTAAAGTAATTAAAAGTTGAGTAAATTGTGAGTAAAAAAAATGAAGGATACTATAATGGTGCGGGTCTGACCTGGCAAATCTGGACTACATCATAAAAAACTGAGTCAAAATGTATGAGGCTAAGACAGTCAATATGTGGTCAGAGTCCTGTCAAAAGTACTACGAAACTGCAAGATACTAGTTTAACGTGGGTATTGGATTATCTGTTGACATAATAGAAAATGTATACATGCCATTCATGTGTGGCTTATCACTTCATTTACACTCTTTTCAGCCACAGTATATTTTCCTGCACCAATGCATCATGGATTCTCTGGAGCCCGAAGAGAAGATGCCACAAGAGCCCCTATATGAGAACACGGACATGATCTACGTTAACGCAACAGCACTGAGGGAGTTTCAAACTGCCAATCCAAAGATCTGAAGATTAGGCCATAGATTAGTCTGCTCTGTTAATTGTAACCTTTCTGGAAAGAAAATCCTAATAAGCCCAAGAAGATAAGTTTATTTTATGAAGCCATTTGGGTAAACTTTACTGAAATCAAAATCTAGGAGACAAAATATCACAACTTGGCTCTAAGGGGTGGTCTGTCCTCTCCTGGCTGTGCCGTCTGGAGATTGAAAAAAGCCCAACAATGTTCAATGCCACATTTATCTTAAACGATATTCAACAGATCTCATTACCAGCAGGTCAAAGACTACCGTTGGGGAGTGGCCAGCGACAACAGGGATCTTTACCAGCAAAACAAAACGTTGGACTTCGGACAGAGAAAGCTAGGAGTAAGACCAGTGAAAACACTGATCTCTTCTAGTCTTCTGCATATTTGTATTTCTTTTTTAATCTATTTACAATCACCTGTATATACTTTCTTAGCCTGTGTTGTGTGTCGTCATTCAATGTGTATGTTTAGGGATTTCAGCACAGTACAATTAGGTGTAATTGAGGTAATTTATTTTTTTCCATCAAGGTTTTAAAATTAACATCGCTGTGTGTTTTCAATAAGCTCATTTCAGAGCGTATCCACTTAATTCATCAAGAATTTGCATACTGACCATTTATATAAAAGAAATTCCTTAAAATGAATGTATCATAAAGCATAAAAAAATATAATCAATTTTCCACAACAAAACAGGCTGAATAAAAGACAACGTCCATACTTCCTCTGATTACCCCTAAACCGTCCGGTTGTTTCATTGAAACGTTCTCACCCGCATCAGTCTGAAACGCTGTCATTCCCAGAGGAATGGGAGAAATAAATGCCGATAATGGCCGCCCTGGCCTTCTCCGCGTAGCTTGGCACCTCCACCACCGGCACCTGGTGATTGTTGGCGGGGTGGATGGGCTCCAGCGTGATGTCACCGAGGGCCGGCACAGAGAACTTCTTGGCGATGTTATGCAGGACGCAGCAGGCCTTGATGATCTCTGCCTTCTTGTCCAGACTGTTCTGCTGCACGTGACCCAAGTTGGCCAGGCACCTGAAGCGCCTCTTCAATGATGTGATGGTACGCTGGAAGACTGAGTAGATCATGCTGTGGGCCGCGTTGAAACGACGATCTGCCTTCTCCCTGACCGGCGAAACGGCCGTAAGGAGGTGCCTGCTTAACGTGTAGCCTTTGCCGGCTGGGAGAGAAAAATAAAAACAAGAAGAATACAGTAAAATATTTTGCAAAATATCCATGAACTTTTCCGAAATTGCCCTGGTTTTCCAGACAACTTGGTTTGGCAACCTTGGTATGCATTTTAGCACTGGGTTGACTGAAAAAAGCCCACCATGCATTTTACTATGTATAATCAAAGAAATTGCCCATTGAACTATAGATATTTGGAACTTTTTTTTTTATTATGTTTTTACCAATATTCTACCTGTTTTGTATGTCATACTGGGTAGCTTTTAGACCACTGAGACATCTAAAACATTGGTCTGCACTAATTATGGTAATTTGCACTTTTAGATCTAGCTGTTTTGACAGATTTCTTTGTAGTTTATGTGAAGTGTGAGCCTTTTTGAGACATCTCACTGTCTACATTTTAAACAACTTGTAAACAAACTAACAAAATCCCTTGTAAAGTCTGTTATGTTTGTACCATCAACACAATATTAATGTCAAACATGACTTTGGAAGTGAAGTTATACATTTATTATTTCTCAACCTTATTTTGTGTTGTGTTGTTTGTGCAATTCCTAGCCATGACCTTCTCTTGTATTCAAACTATAAGGTGTTCTCTTTAAAACAATACCACATTTTGTTATTAACAGTTCCTGAGCTATAAGCTTTTCAGTTTGAGTATATATCATCTTAGAAGGAACTTCACAATGTTGTCAGTTCAAAGGCTAGCCCTAACCATTACCACACTGGACTATTACCCAATCTTAACCCTTGACCATTGTTTGTGCCGCAGCACTTCCCCTCTGCTTACATATACAAATGTTGGTGTTGACGTCCCCAATGCAAATTTGACAGTCCATTTTACGAGGAGTGTAGGGAATACGGTTGGCACGCACAATGTGATTTTAGCGTGTGTATTGCACACAGTTGGACATTTATTTCTGCGTTGTGTACATATGCCATATGAGCATATGGGCTGTGTCCTGAGAGAGAAGGCTGCAGCTGTATACTAGGACTCAGAACCGCAAGGGACCTTGCGATATGAGGTTCTCACGACACTTAAGTGTCAATGCAATATGCATTGCAAGGCAGCTGCATCAGATTAGTCAGGAAGTAAAGCGGGTTTGTCAGTTTTGTCTCGTATTATGGTGGCTCGGTCAGTTTCGTCAGGTAGTATGGCACCTCCGGCATATTACATGGTAGGTCCAGCAGGTACTATGTCAGCTCTTGTAGGTACCGCTGCAGGTGCAATGGGTGGGTATGGGACTAAAAGGAGGGGACATTTGGTATGGAGGAGGTATGGTGTGGGGGGACAGCAGATGAGGAGTGTGTTTTGCAATAGATAAAATGTTTTATTTATTATTTTCAGCCATGGGGAGTTGAGTAGAATAATGATAGTACAATGCATTTCATCCATCCCAACACACCCACCTCACTTGCTGCCACCCCCACCCCTACTTCCCCAGCACCCCACCTCAGTCCCTAACCCATCTATTTTTTCTTATAATGCTAGTTCTGTTTTTCAGGATTTCAGGACATATGGCTGTTGTGTTTTAAATTTGTTTTGTAGTGTCCATTGGAAATAATTGTATTAAAAATATATCTATTTCCCTCCCTGATGATTATTTTAAGACAGCTGAAGTACAGGTGTAAGACCTACTTACCCTTGGCAGATACGGCAGTGCATGCAAGACCTGACAAGGTACCTCACATATCTGCAGCATCTTCTGTAGCTGCAGGAGCCAACACAATACTTGCCGGACCTCCCATATAATAGCCTATGCCGGAGATGAAATTGACAGAGCTGCCATAAAACCTGATAAACTTTACGCAGACCAGTCAAAGATCCAAGCCTTACTGGTTACAAAGTCAATATCAGCATGTAAAAAGTGTTTCAAAAATTGTCTAAAAAACTGCACTATAAACTCAGATATTAAAACAAGGGTTAAGATCTTGTTTCTTGTTTTGAGTCTGAAACAGTGACTTCAAGAAAGTAGAGATCTGAACCATAATTGAATCAATGAAAGAAAGAACACATAACCATAGAGAGTGGCAGTTGGTACCATTAGGCAAGGCAGCCACCAATTGCCCCATGTTACTCAAAATGTCTTCTAATAAAGTGGTTCCCAAACATCTTCAGGGCCCCCCCCCCGGCCATCTCACCGTTTAGTTTTTGCCCTGAACTAGCTCACCCGATTCAACAGGTAAGGGTTTGTTAATTAGTTAATAAATCGATTCAGGTGGGCTAGCTCTGGGATGCATCTAATAGATGGAATGGCTGGTGGTGCCCCCGGAGAGGTTTGGGAACCACTGTTCTAATACATCATTTACAGTTGTGCTCATAAGTTTGCATACCCAGGCAGACATTGTGATTGATTTTGAAAATACAGCTCCAGAAAACATTAAAAGACCACTGTACCTTTTTCTTTCCTTTCCAAAAAAGCTGAAAAGGAAAGTTTTGAATGAGGAACAGAAGCATTCAATTTGCAGTGGTCTCTTAATTTTAACACTTCTGTACTGAGCCATGGGGAGCAGAAAAGAACTGTCAAAAGACCTGTGTAACAAGGTAATAGAACTTTATAAAAACAGAAAAGGATATAAAAACACATCAAAAGCCTTGCAAACAGATGAGAAAGCGCGACTTAAAACAATCTTAACTTACCAATTATCCAGTTCGTTCCATGTACTCCACGCTTAAGTTGTAGGGCAATTTCCGACGAATCCCAAATGGTTTGCTCTGGTGTGCTGCCAACACAGCAGTTTTCGACACTCATGAAATTCCCTTCACAGTCGCAAATAACTTGGGTCATGACGGTGTGGTTATCCATGGTGTTCCGAAAGGCATCCTTGTCGTGTTGAGGGGGCCTCACCTTGACATGCATGCATCCTACCAATCCCACGGAGGTCGGGATTCCGCATATTTTCTTTATCTCGTGTGCCACATTTGCTCGTTCCTCACCATTCGCCGGGAAAGTAATAAACTCCTTAACCATTCCTGACAACACTTTTGAAACTTTGTTTATTACTTCGTGAATTTCCTGGTGGTCCATTTGAATCAAATCTACGACTTTGCTGGATAGAATGCCGTTTGCATAGTAGTCCAGTGCCGCTATCACAATTTCGTCGACACAGGGTCCATTAATTTGCTCGCGCGTGGCTTTCATACGGAGCCTGACACAATCCGTGATGAACGTAATACATGGTCTAGTTAAATGGAACCTGTCGAATAAGGAATCATCGTCGTAATCGTCCAAGTATCTTTTCTGTGGCTCCGGGAAGGTGTTTGACTCGGTCTCTTCGTCATCTTCGTAAATTTCCGCTTGAGCAGCTAACCATACGGCGGGAGCAAATGCCATAAGTCCAAGCTAGGCTAACAAGTGAATGTTTACAAATAAAACAAACAGTGAGTGTTAAATTCTCGGTATGGAATTTGCAGTGTATGCCAAGTAACGTTACTTAGTCCAACAATGTCATTGTCGGACAACATTTCAGTAAGACTTCAAATACAGTCGTTTCATTGCTAAGAAAGATTGTAAACAAAGATCATAAAGCTAGCAATAGCGCATCTTCAACTTATAAGCTACAGGAACTGGAGACTGTCTTCAAGATGGACGCACATTGTTTCCAACGCCAAAGCTTTATTAGTCACCTGTTCTTGGGAGCTGACATGTTTTTAGTTCCGGTTCCAGGAGCCCTTTAGTACATGCGCACTAGCACTCGAGTCGAGCCTCACCAAAGGAGGAGACAAGAAACGTTTATTGTAGAACTGGATATATTTGTCAGCCATTTTACTCGTGACAGACACAATATTAACTAATGAAAGAAATGGAAAATAACATCTTAACTGTTTTATTTCCTTAAATGGGCTGTAGATATTCTTTATAAGAAATATTATTGCAATATATACTGATGAGCCAAAACATTATGACTGCCTGCCTTATATGCTATTGGTCCTCTGTGTGCCGCCAAAACAGCGCCTACCTGCCAAGGCTTGGACTCAAGAAAGTGTCCTGTAGCAAGACATTAGCAGATCCTTCAAGTTGCGAGGAGGAGCCCCGTGGATCGGACTTGTTGGTCCAACTCATCCCACAGATGCTCATCGGGGGGATTTGGTTTTAGAGAATTTAATTGAGACCAGGGTAACACCTTGAGCTCTTGTTCCTCAAACCATTCCCGAACATGTGTGCAGTGTGGTAGGGTGCATTATCCTGCTGAAAGAGGCCACTGCCATCAGGGAATACCATTGCCATGAAGGGGTGTACCTGGTCTACAATGATGTTTAGGTAGATGACACCTGTCAAATGGTCATCCACATGAATGCCAGGACCCAGGGTTTCCCAGCAGAACATTACTCAGAGCATCACATTCCCTCCACTGGCTTGTCGTCTTCCCACAATGCATCCTGGTGCCGTCACTTCCCCAGGAAAATCGTGCACATGTACACGGCCAAACAGGAGTCATCGGACCAGGTGCCTTGTTGCCCTTATGCATCGATGGGCCTTGGACGCCCAACACCCTGTCACCGGTTTGTGGTTTGTCCCTCCTCGGACCACTGTCAGTAGGTACTCACCACTGCTGACCGGGAGCACCCCACAAGCCTGGCCATTTCAGAAATGATCTGACCCAGTCATCTGGCCATAACAATTTGGCCCTTGTCAAAGTCACTCAGGTCTTCACTCCTGCCCATTTCTCCTGCATCCAACACGTTGACTAGGATAACTGAATGTTTGCATACTGTCTAATGTACCCAGACCTTCGCTTCACCTGTGATTGGTCATGTCATAATGTTTTGGCTCATCAGTGTACACTAAAAATAAAAAAAATGTGTATGCCAAATGTTATCTTTGTAGGCAGCATTGAGAAGGACATCTCCATGCTCCAAGTGGGCAGCATCACCCTCCAGCTGGTCCTGGATGTCTGTGTCTGCATCCTACACCCCGTCCAAAGTCATGTTACCGTCACAGTTCTTAGTGAGGATACACACAGATCAATAGAGGTTTCATAAACATTTATTACTTGTGTTATAACTAAGCAGTTATGGTTGTATATTGAAAAGTGGTGACTATAAAATGCTCAGTAGCCTTCATTCAGGGAAATGCCAAAAAAAAATCTGTCTATTTTAAGGCATTAAATTATGTCACAAGAAATCCATGTTAATTTAGGTATGAGGGGAAAATAATCACTATACTATACAATAAAATATGAAATTGTATCTCATAAGCTCACAGTGTTGGATACGTGTGATATGTTCTAGGATTGAAAAAGGTGGAGTGGGCCATTAAGAACAGCACAAAGTCAACTACAGGCCAAAGAAGAGAGAACAGGTAGAGCTAGATAGTTTTATGAGATAGAATTGTGAGAAAGTTAGGGGTTCAAGCCCAACACAACAGTGTGTTGTTTGTTCAGATGAGGGCTACGGTTCACCAAATTAGAAATCCGTGACTAATGTTAAACGTAGTTTGTGCATGTGTGTTTGTCTGAACTTACTAACCAACTAAACACGCTAACCAAACAAAACACACTGAACAAACTATATGCTTACCTGTGCTTTTGTTCTGCATGTCTAAGTGTTCCATCCTTGTAGAGACTTTTCAAAGGATATAAATTAAGGATCCCTCCAGGTCTAAACACTTATAAATGATTGTTAAGAAATGTACTAACCAACTGTGCAACCACTGAGAGACTGGTGTATTTAATCTGTAACAAGTGAAACACCCAAATAACACCAGTGGACCCCTAAAGACAGTTGACTTCTAAAGATTAGTTAGTTGCACCACAGCTTATTCAGGTGTCTCATGGCAAAAGGGGTGATTACTTTTTCTGTTTTATATCTGTAATTAATTGAAAGCAATTTGCAGATTTCATTTTTTACTTTGACATTATGAACTGTGTTGTATTGATCAGATTATCTACTGACAGTAGATACAGATTATCTATACTAACCTTTATACTAACCCTGACCTTTACCCTAAACCTTATTCTAAACCTAACCCTAATCTCTAGAAGGACCAAACATTAGTTAATGCTTTTATATAAGGCTGTCTAGCAAAAACCTCTGGAGTATATTACATGCTCTCAAGACTGGATTGTCCTGGAGATACCACAGGTCTATTCGCAACTGGGTCAAACTGATTTAAAATATTTTACCCCAACCTCAGGGAATGCCGTTCAGATTGATCTTAAGTAGAAATGCTTTAGTGCCTATAAGACAATTTAAATGCCTCACAAATGATATTTTGAGTTGTTATTTTCTTAATTTAAGTCTTCCATTTATTTACATTATTTTCATTTTAATACAGGCCTTATCTCAGAAACCGAGCTCTGTCTCCACTGGTTTCTCTGTATAAATAAAGATTTAAAAAATAATGCTTTCGTTTTCTGTCCATTATCCTTTTAAGACAGCTGGGCTACAAACAAACAAACATTCATGTTCACCCTTCAATAAACATGGGAAACTCTAAACACAGGTCAGCCAATGTCCTCTCCCAAATATTAACCAAGGGCTGTAAACTTGTGTAAACAAAGCTGTATGAACAGAGAGCTGTAAAACCTAGTGTAAAACCAAAAGGCTCCACACTACCCCCTTGTGGGAGTTTTAGATTCAGGGTGGAAACATTCAAACATTCATAAGCTTTGTTATACCACCAACAGAATACGTGCATTTCCATGTTGACTGTCCATAACAAAGTAGTTGCTATATCAACACACACTGTGGCCTAGATACATTCCTTGATTCGCTTTAGAACACACTAATCAATTGGGGATATTCACTGACAGAGGTGGATAAGGTCAAATGACATGTTTTACCAATTACCATTACATCATTAACTATATCGTAGGCTAACGTTTCTTTGGTGATATTTGTTTAAACAGCCAACCATAGTAGTCATAGTAACTCATCAAAATGTATTTTGGTCACTATCTATTTTGAGAGTGCCAGAAGTGTTTCTATAGATGCTCTACAGATAATTTATCGACTATCAGTAACATCTACTAACCCTAACTCTAACCTTAACCTAAAATGATCTTTCAAGTCGTTTTGGAGTAATAAAAAGTTCAGATAATTATTGTGCTCTTATTTGATCTATTACCACGCCATGCTCTGCATTGGGTTAAGTGTTTTAACGTACAAGTCAGTGGATTCTCGATATTCTTCCTCATTGGTATTTCCTTTAGTACTGTGTTGTGTTAAACACACTTTATTACCCATATTATCTGTATTATCTGTGTAGTTATCTTTAGTTCCCAGTCTGAATAATGAGCCTCTGGCCCCCCCATGATGGGGACGTTTTGTTCCCTCCATTCTTCCTGTTGACTGGAGCCAGTCTTCCTCTTGCGGTGTCATGTTGGTTAAAGGTTCTTCTCCCATCTGTAGTGGCAGGTGTGGATCCAGGTCTTTCTCCCCCTACATGTTACCGTGGTCGGTGTCGTCAGTAAGACCTGGTAGGGTCCCCTCCACCTGGAGTCTAAAAGGACTGTCTCCCACATGACCTTTTATTAGAACCCAATCTCCAGACTCTAAACCACAGGTGTCAAACCGGTTCCACGGAGGGCCGAGTGTCTGCAGGTTTTCGCTCTCACCTTGTACCTGATTGATTAATTAGTTCACTAATTGGTTAATTTCTACCCCCACCTGGTTGTTTAGGTCTGAACTGGGAACCAATTTAAAGGAAAACCCAAAGACCTGCAGACACTCGGCCCTCCGTGGAACCGGTTTGACACCCCTGCTCTAAACTATGGCACTGGGTGGATTTTGAGTGTCCTCAAGTCCTTAACCAGCCAGGATTTCATGTGGGTTCAGTGTTTTGCTCCACTGCCCAATACAACTGCCAACAGTTGAGGCAAAACGTGTTTGCTCGTCATTAGCATTGCTTCTCGGAAAGGATATAATTATTCTGTTGCCCTAAGGGTGTCATAGTTCCAAAAATCAATCTGAATATTTATAAAAATGTCCCTGGGGGGAGGATGTGCTCTGGTACTTATTACACACTGTTCTTAAAATTAGAAAACAAATGTAAATCCTCATTTATGTTTCAACCATTCCATTCATCCTTCAACCACCAATAACCTCTCCCTGATTAGAGCCCAATTTCAATTCCAGTGTGTCCTTATACTTTACAACCTATTGATATGGAGCACTAACTGATGATCCTGACTTGGAGAGTCGGCCAGTATTGTAGCTGCTGTAAATATAGCTCTTTGCTGAGTGACTCTTCAATCCAATCTGACCACTCATTATTATAGAAGGTATGACAGTTTTCATGGTTTCTTTTGGATCACTCTCCCTGTCACCACCTAACTGTAACCAGAATAATAAAGAAACCAATCCACAAAGACCCAAATAAAATTACAAAGACCCAAATATATAACTGTGTGTCATCAGCATAACAGTGAAAGTTAATATTGTGATTTCGGATTACATCGCCCAGAGGGAGCATGTATAGTGAGAAAAGTAATGGGCCCAGAACCGAGCCTTGAGGAACTCCAAAGCATACCTTTGACTAGGTTCTTCAAATGCTTATTTGAAAAACAATTATAAGGAGTTGTATGTAGTGTCACTTTGACATACTCAAGTAAACAAAGTTGAGAGATCCTCCAAGAATGTCATCTCTAGATAGTGTGAACCACAAAAAAATGCATGGTCACAGTTGTGTTAGTTCAATGTTCTTTAATTTTTTTTACTATTTTGTAAAAGAATCTACGGCAAACCAGATTTTATAATTTAAATATTTAGACCAAGTGTCAATGCATGGGGAAGATCAATATAACTTTTCACAAATAATTCGCCTTATCACCAGTCTCATAATTTCACCTTATGTACAGGTCAGCATAATTACTATTTATGTGTACCACAAGGTCTGGTTCTTGGCATAAGATACATAAGCGGTTGCTTAGGGCCCCCAAAAGGCTAGAGCCGGTACTGCATACTACACATTTTGGCATAGAAATGTACACTTACCTAAAGGATTATTAGGAACACCATACTAATACTGTGTTTGACCCCCTTTCGCCTTCAGAACTGCCTTAATTCTACGTGGCATTGATTCAACAAGGTGCTGAAAGCATTCTTTAGAAATGTTGGCCCATATTGATAGGATAGCATCTTGCAGTTGATGGAGATTTGTGGGATGCACATCCAGGGCACGAAGCTCCCGTTCCAACACATCCCAAAGATGCTCTATTGGGTTGAGATCTGGTGACTGTGGGGGCCATTTCAGTACAGTGAACTCATTGTCATGTTCAAGAAACCAATTTGAAATGATTCAAGCTTTGTGACATGGTGCATTATCCTGCTGGAAGTAGCCATCAGAGGATGGGTACATGATGGTCATAAAGGGATGGACATGGTCATGGCCGTGGTCATGGCCGTGGCATTTAAAGGATGCCCAATTGGCACTAAGGGGCCTAAAGTGTGCCAAGAAAACATCCCCCACACCATTACACCACCACCACCAGCCTGCACAGTGGTAACAAGGCATGATGGATCCATGTTCTCAATCTGTTTACGCCAAATTCTCTATGACTCTACCATCTGAATGTCTCGTGCAAATTGTAGCCTCTTTTTCCTATTTGTGGAGATGAGTGGTACCCGGTGGGGTCTTCTGCTGTTGTAGCCCATCCGCCTCAAGGTTGTGCGTGTTGTGGCTTCACAAATCTTCACAAAACTCAGACCGTCCCGTCTAGCACCAACAACCATGCCACGCTCAAAATTGCTTAAATCACCTTTCTTTCCCATTCTGACATTCAGTTTGGAGTTCAGGAGATTGTCTTGACCAGGACCACACCCCTAAATGCATTGAAGCAACTGCCATGTGATTGGTTGATTAGATAATTGCATTCATGAGAAATTGAACAGGTATTCCTAAGAATCCTTTAGGTGAGTGTATTTCTACTTAATGGCAGGCACATGCACAGATAGACCCCAGGGGGTGTTTGAGCCACTGCCCTTTCCCCCAGACTCAACAAGTGCCTTTTTGCTCATGGGTTTTCGGGGCCTGCAACCCATCTGTATGGGACGTGTCGTTGTCCGTCTGTGAGACGCGTGTCACTTCAGCAGATGTTTTTAATCAAAACAAATCTATAATTGCACCAGGGATTCACATATTTTCAAGCAGCTATGTATATCATTAGTTATGGAATGTTTGTGTAGATATGTTAACATCTTTGTGATGGCTTTAAAAGATTACCATACAGAGCTGCACATGCCAGTGTTTCATCCCAAATGTACAATATCTGCAGAAAATGTCTGCATTGTATTTTATACTTCTATAAAGAACAGCTGGACAAAGGAGCCATTTATGTTGTTTAACTAGAAATATGCACCAGACTAAACTATTTTTGTTCTTTTCACCTTCCTGAAAATCGTATCCATTAAATTAATAACCAGAGATAACCAGAGAGAAGAGCATTGCAGTAATCTAATCTAGAAGTAACGAAAGCATGGATACATTTTTCTGCATCAGTTTTTGATAGAAATTTTCGAATTTTTGCGATGTTTCGAAGATGAAAATAAGCAACTCTTGAGACATATTTTATATGTTCTTCAAAGGAGAGGTCAGGGTCAAGGGTAACGCCAAGGTTTTTTACAGTTTTTTGGGATACGACCATGCAGCCGTCGAGGTTCACAGTGAGATCTGCTAACAACGCTCTTTGTTTTTTGGGTCCTAAAAGGAGCATTTCTGTTTTATTTGAGTTTAAGAGCAAGAAATTCTCTGTCATCCACTTCCTAATATCTGAAATGCATGCTTCCAAAATAGCTAATTTAGGGGCTTCTCCATGCTTCATTGAAATATATAACTGTGTGTCATCAGCATAACAGTGAAAGTTAATATTGTGATTTCGGATTACATCGCCCAGAGGGAGCATGTATAGTGAGAAAAGTAATGGGCCCAGAACCGAGCCTTGAGGAACTCCAAAGCATACCTTTGACTTGTCAGAGAATATGCCATCCACACTAACGAACTGATATCTTTCAGATAAATAAGATTTAAACCAGGCTAGAACATGTCCACGTAGCCCAATATTGGTTTCCAGTCTCTCTAAGAGAAGGGAGTGATCAATAGTGTCAAAAGCAGCACTAAGATCAAGAAGCAACAGGACAGATGTGGAACCTTTGTCTGAGGCCATTAGAAGGTCATTTGTTACCTTCACGAGTGCAGTCTCAGTACTATGATGGGATCTAAAACCAGACTGGAATATTTCATAAATGTTTTTTGTCTTTAGGAAGGCATTCAGTTGTTGGGAAACACATTTTTCTAAGATTTTGGAGAGGAACGGGAGGTTCGATATTGGCCTATAATTGTTTAATATGTCGGGATCTAGATTAGATTTTTTAGATTAGAGGCTTAATTTCCGCAATTTTTAGTGAGTTTGGTACGCATCCGGAGGAAAGGGAGCAATTTATTATGTTCAGCATTGGCTGACCTAGCACAGGAAATAACTCCTTAAGTAATTTTGTAGGAATCGGGTCTAGCTGAGAGTTTGTGGGTTTAGAACTCATTACAAATTTTGTAAATGTGTCGAGCGATACGGTATCAAAAAACTCAAGTGTCCCCATTGACACCTGATCAGGGAGGCTCCGGAAATTTTCCGGACAACCGAGATTTTTAGGACCATAACTATTTAAGGATTCAGTAATTTGTTTTCTAATGGTGACGATCTTTTCATCAAAGTAGTTCATGTATTCATTACAACTAAAGTGAAGACCCACTTCACTTGCTAAGCTTTGCTTTTTTGTTAACTTTGCAACTGTATCAAAGAGAAATTTTGGATTGTTTTTGTTCGCCTCAATCAGGTTGGATAAATAAGCTGATCGAGCAGACGTGAGTGATTTTCGGTATTGTACTGTACTGTCTATCCAGGCTAGTCTAAATACTTCCAACTTGGTGGAGCGCCACTTTCCAATTTTCTGGAGGCTTGCTTAAGTGCTCTAGTATTGTCGGTGTACCAAGGAGCAAGTTTCTTGTTGCGTATTTCTTTAGTTTTTAGTGGTGCAACTATGTCTAATGTATTTCGCAGTATTGAGTTTAGATCCTCGATTTGATCGTTTACAGATTTATTTACTCTGTCATTTATGAGCGAACTAGTAAGAATATCAAGGAATTTATTTGAAATCCGAGAATTTATAGTACGGCTTTTGAAACTCATTGTTTGGGGGGCAAGTGGATTTCTTGTTTTAACGGTAAATGTAATAAGACAGTGATTCGATAATCCAGGATTTTGGGGGTAAATTATTAGATCTACAATATCTATTTCTCGTGACAAGACTAAATCTAAGGTATGATTGTGGCAATGTGTTGGACCTGAGACATGTTGGATGAAACCCATTGAGTCGATTATGGCTTGAAAGGCTTTTTGAAGAGGATCATTGGGGTTTTCCATATGGATATTGAAATCGCCAAAAATTAGAATACTATCTGCCATGACTACAAGGTTAGACAAGAATTCTGGAAACTCATTGAGGAACAATGTGTATGGCCCGGGGGGCCTATAAATAGTAGCTATGTAAAATGATTTATCGGCCTGGTTAACTTTCATGAGTAAAACTTCGAAAGAATGAAACCCTGTGATATGTTTGAGAGTAAGTTTATATTTACTGTCATAAATATTAGCGACACCCCCTCCTTTTCGGGATGCACGAGGGATATGATCACTAGTATAGCCAGGAGGAGAGGCCTCATTTAAGGCAGTGAATTCATTAGGCTTTAGCCACGTTTCACATAAACCAATAGCATCTAGTTTATGATCAGAGATTAATTCATTTACTGCAACTGCCTTTGGAGCAAGAGATCTAATATTTAGGAGTCCCATTTTGAGATGCGAAGTGATACAATTATTTTTATTTTTGACCGAGGTGGAGGAAGGCTTTATCTTAATAAGGTTGTTTTTGTTAGCACTACCTTGTTTAACTTTTCTCAGCCTGGAACGAGTCACAGTGGCAATAGGTAAAGCTGTACTAACTACTCTGGCTATGCTATTGACAGACTCCACTATGCTAGCAGGCTGGCTAACAGCCTGCAGCCTGACCTGCACCCTATCTCATATTAAAACTATAGGAGTGAGACTCCTGTCAATGTTCCTAGACAAAAGAAGAGCACCACTCCAGCTAGGATGGAGTCCGTCGCTCCTCAGCAGATCAGGCCTGGCCCTATTTCTGGGAGAGTCCCAAAAAGAAGGCCAGGTGTATCCAATAAAACAAAAAGACAAGCTACATTCAAAAGCAAAGGACAAAAACCAAACAGAACAGGCCATGTTCACAAACGAAAGCAAAACCAAACAAAAACTGAACCTACCAGTTGCCTAAAGTGCTAGAGAGTAGCAATTAGAGTTTTGCAGGACACCAAGCGCGGACTTGAGGTACAACAAAGGTGTTTTAATTAGGGACCTGAGGGAGGCAAAAACAAGAAAACGAAAAGAAGACAGCAGGAAAGCAGGCAGGCAGGCAAAACCACAGACTGATACAGGCACAAAAAGACTCAATGACTCAATTAAGGGCTAACAGAAGAGGACAAACTAAATGGGGAGCTAATAAAGACTAAACAACAAACAGGTGAAAACAATCCGAACAAAAAGGCCAAGCTATGTAAAGGATTAACAGCAAAAACAAAACAGAACAAAACAGAACCTCCCAGTAGTTGGTAAAATCCAAATCTGTATTAATCATTATAATTTCTTGAAATCATAGCTCAGCTAACTATAGTTACCTACATCTCAACACCAATTTTAAAATGTTGCCCTATACTTTTGGCCGGACTGTGTAAGTGGAGCCGGCCAAGAAGTGCGAATGTCTCTTACTGAGTGAATGAGTGATTGACTGACTACCACTTGGTAAACTGCATAGTGGTTACAGACGTGGACCTGCCAGCATTAAGTCCCGCATTAGAATCTCGTCAAGACAAATTACGCGTTAGAATTTGTTCCAGATAGACAAAAAACTTTGCTGGCTACCACCTTCAGTAGCTACAGTAAGCCTAAACTAAAACTGTTTACGGTTATATTGCGACTATTTCTGGTGGCTTTTTGAAGTATGCATCCACTCATGCTTTCTGGGGTAATATAGACTAGATCAAAACCCCTTGGGCAATAAAAGTATAGGGGTTTCCATGATTCTCTTGTCTTTTAACTTGATGAAAAAGTATGGTGACCAGACGTCCTGGTTTTCCTGGGACTGTCCTAGTCTTCCCGGGTTTCTAGCTGGGTGTCCCGGGTCCCGACAAATATCTGTAAAACACTCAAATGTCCTGGTATCGAAAAATGTTCTACCAAACAGTCCCATTTTTCACCCCAATAATAATAATAATACTATAATGTTTCCACATACGAGTCGGGGCTAAACAAACAACTTTGTAGAACTGCAGAGCAAAGCAACAATTCTCATTAAAGCTCAAAGCGCCCCCCGCTCCACCAACCACAAGCATGCATGATGACCAACATGCGTGCATAAGCACATACATGTGTGCATGCATTAACGTGCTGTTACACAAGGGCCCCGGTTTGGGGGTTTGAAAATGTGGTTACTCTATGTAAAAGTCAATTATCTTCACCTATATTGAAGGAATAAGGTGGCAGGGGCAACCGGGCTGCAGAGATAGCAGCAACGAGGTAGACATGCGTGTGTAACAACTGTAAAAATGCAAGTAGGATGGCAAGTCTAAATGTACAAAGTGGTAAATTGGCAAATTGAATGTTCAGGGTGCATGCGCAACTGAAGTGCAGTTCCCGAGGTAGACACCCACCTGTAACAACTGAAAACGTCCATTATCAGACTTTGCAAGGCAGTGTCAGAGTAGTACAAAGGGAATAGTGCAACAATTTCCCTGAGAAAGCGGGTGGGTGAGTATGGTTAGTGATGGGTCACAGAGTTCACAGAGTTCACAGAGTTCACAGAGTTCTCTGGGTTACAGAGTTCAGCAGGGTTACAGGAGATGGAAAGAAACTGTTTCTGAGCCTGCTGGTGTGGGAACGAAGAGACCTGTACTGCCTGCCTGATGGTAGGAGGGTAGGATGGTGTGCCGTGCGCAGACACCGCTTGCGCTGGAGGTCTACAGTGGCTGAAGACTGGGCACCAGTGATGTGCTGGGCGGTTTTCACCACCCGTTGCAGGGTCTTCCGGTAGGCTACGGAGTAATTGCTAAACCACCATGTGGTGCAGTTTGTCAGAATGCTCTCGATTGTGCGGCGTTAAAAGTTCACAAGGATATTGGGGACAGGTGGGGCTTCAGCCTCCTCAGTGAGTACAGGCCCTGTTGCACCTTTTTGATCAGGGCTGAGGTGTTGAGTGTCCAGGTGAAGTCCTCTGAGAAGTGGACACACAGAACTTTGAAGCTGGACACGCTCCACCTCAGTGTCATCGGTGAGAACTGGGGCATGGCTGCAGCCTTTAGACTTCCTGTAATCCATAATGAGCTCCTTGGTTTTCTTTGCGTTGAGGGCCAGGTTGTTATCAGCGAACCATGCTGCCAGCCGCTTGACTTCCTCCCTGTTGGCTGACTTGTCATTATCACTGATCAAGCCTTGGTTTCGTTTTCAAACTTGATAATGATGTTGTAACTGTGTACAGGCACACAGTCGTGGGTGAAGAGGGAGTACAGGAGGGGGCTCAGCACGCAGCCTTGTGGAACACCAGTGTTCAGAATCAAGGTATAGGATGTGAAGTTGTCTAACGTGACAGACTGGGGTCTGTTGGATAGGAAGTCCAAAGTCCAGTTGCAGAGAGAGGGGCTGATCCCTGGGACATGGAGTTTGTTGACCAGCCTACAGGGAATGACCGTGTTGAATGCTGAGGTGAAGTCTGTGAATAGCATTCTCACGTAGGTGTTGGTTTTGTCAAGGTGGGTCAGGGCAGAGTATAATGCTGTGGAGATGGCATCCTCTGCAGACCTGTTCTACCGGTAGGCACTGGGGGGCTATTTAGCTATTTGTTGTCCCTGCCGAAGTGGGCGTAGGACCTGTTTAACTCGCTTGGTGAAGGAGATGGCTGTGGGGGTGGGGTTCTTTGACCGGTAGTCTGTGAAGGCTTGGAAGCCCTGCCACATACGTCAGGGTTCAGAGTTGTTGTTGAAGTGCTCCTCAATCCACAGTTGTGTGTTGAAACTGGAGCCGAAGAACTGAATGTGACCTTTCTGGCCACACTTTATCTGTCCTCACTGATAGTTTGACACGTTTAATAAGGGGTAAATATTAGGGAAGTAATAACAGTGAAAGATGGTCTGACTGTCCCAGGTGGGGGAAGGGAATGGCTTTGTAAGCCTCCGGAATGTTTGTGTACACATGGTCTAATGTATTGTCTCTCCAAGTGGGGCAGGATACATTTTGGTGGAATTTGGGAAAAACTGTTTTCAGATTTGAATGGTTGAAATCCCCTGCAATCACAAAAACACCATGTTACGTTGGCTGTTTGTTAATGTCAGCCTGCAGTTCTTTCATTGCTAGTTAGCATTAGCATCCGGGGATACTGTATGTAGACTCCTGAGGCAAGTAAGGCCTGCATCTGATCCTCGTGTCTAGATTGGTTGAGCAGTGACTCCCGGTTAAGTTAGTGTTTGTACACCATGTTTTGTTTACCTAAATGCAGAGCCCCTCTGGACTTTCCGGAGTCCTACTCGATCCGATCTACTGTTAAGCCACCGCGCCATTCCAGCTCTATCACGTTGTCGGGTAAGTTGTTGTTAAGCCAAGTTTCTGAGAAAATCATGACGCTGCAAGATAATACATTTTTGTGAGATGATTCTCACAAACCAGTGACCGTATGTTAGCGACCATGTACGTTATATGACCATGGATTACTTGTTAATTTCATATGCCTGCTAGAATAAAATGTAATTATAGAATAAAGCGCTAAAGAGAATAAACCCTGTCAGTGTAATCTATTACATTTTAATACAGACCTAAAACAATGTGCTGGTCTAAGGGGGTCTTTTTCACCATCTAAGTTATGGCTGCTATACGCATGCAACGTTTAACTTGGCCAGATGATGTCTCCATGAGTCACATGGAATATTTCTCCTCTGTAGACAGATGCCAACTCTGAAACCTCATTGTGATTATTTATGTTATTTATCCTAACTTTGAATAGTCACGTACCATGACAGTAAATGGGCAAATAACACCAATGCCAATCAAAGAGAGTGAGTCAAACACGTTATTATCATATAATTAACATTTTATAAAGCATTTTGATATTCATAGGTGAATTTGTTAAGGAGAATAAAATATATTACAATCTAACAGCATTGTGTTAGAATTTACTTATTGTGTGTTTTCTTTTTAAGATTCCCTCACTGAGCACGGTCTGTGTTAACCATGAGCTATACCGTGCTTTCTCCCCTATATCACATGACTGTTGTGATGTCAGCTATGCTTCGATCAAGGACGGGGACCTCAAGTCAAAATGGTTTGTCCGTGCGTGTGCGTTTCGTGCGCGCCAGTGAGCATATAGCCTATAGGTGTGTATCTGAGAGAGGATATAATATGAAATACATATAAGGCTGGCTATAGGCTATTGAGCTTTTTACGCAAAATCATTCACAGGCTTGGGCCCATGGTTGTTTTTTATTTTATTTCGAAGGTCATTGGCAGCATATCACAAATTAGCCTGTATTCACTTGGGTCCTCCCACCTTCTTTCTCCGTTCTCCAATCCGCCCACATGTATTAACTAGAAAAAAACTGTCCACAAGGTATCGCTCCTCAAGGAGAACATAGGGACATAGAGAAACGTGCGTGCGAAGAAACAGGGAGGTGTCTACAGTCTATGCAATATCTCCATTGAGACATTGGGAGGGGGAAATATAGGAAGAATTGAATGGTAGCTACCCTGCGCGTGGAAGCGTAGAGAGGGAGAGAGAGAGAGAGAGAGAGAGAGACTAGACTGGCAATTATTTTTAGCAATAACAAAGAGGTGGGAAGGGGGCATTGAAATCGAAAGAAAATTGCCTGAGACAGTTTTGAGTGAAAATTCGGATCCCTTGGATGCGAAAGAATCAAATCGTGACATCAGCATGATCTTAGGTAGAAGTAAGCGGCAATAACGACAACTAAACGTCATTTCAACAGCAGGAGCACTCTTATTTTGACTCATTATTATCGGAAGAGACGCTGTTATCTGAAAACCGACAAGATACTGCATGGATACTTTCTCTAAAATCCTACCAAAAACAATATAACAAAGAAAACGTCTTTTTGATTGAGCTGTGTGTTAATGTGCGTGTTTTGGCACGCACGCGAAACGAACCCAAACCCAAATCAAGTGAGTATTAATCGTGTGTGTGTAATTGTGAATAATTTAATGTTTAAAACAAAATTTCTTAACAAATAATCTGGCCTTACATGCTGAAATAAATGCAAGGTGTCTACATTCAACAAGTATTGTTTTATTCCACCAGTAGACCTACATATTTAAGGTGAGCTACAAATACACGAGTACAGTTTCTACTAACAGAAAACATAAAGCTCTCAAGGGTTAATTTATTCACATAAAGCTACCTAGCTTATAGTTTTCTATACTTTTATATTTGACAGTATTGTCTCCTGGTATGGTTCCCACCATTTCATATTATAAAACTGAACATGGCACATCATAGATGATGTTACCCATTTTGTCCTGTCATTTTTAATAGCTTCAGGTCATATAAAAGTGTGTGTCTGTCTGTGTCTGCCAATGTCTGTTAGTGTGTGTTTGTGTATAAGTGTGTTTGTGTGTATATATATATATATATATATATATATATATATATATATATATATATATATATATATATATATATATATATATACACACGCACGTACATACATGCATGTCTTTCATTCATGTGTGTCCCTGTATGTAAATGGGCTGGAGCAGGGAAAGTGTCAAGGCCTGAAATGGAGGCTGTGTGTGTATGTGTGTACTATGTAGAATGGAGGTGGGGGTGGGTTGGTCACGCTGGTCACTGATACATCCTATAGATGCACAGCCCTGGAGGTGGAGGATGGTGTGATGTGTGGTGAGGGAGTTCAGAGTGGGAGATGAGGGAAAGAGAGAGAAACGGGAAACCACCAGATCGTCTGGAAGACCTGAAACGCATGCCTTCCCGACTTTAAGTGTCTGGAAGTAAAGCGTCTGGCATTCCTTCACTGTGTATGTAGCATGAAAAAGGGATTTGAGCCAAACAGGAACAGGAAGGATGTGTGTGGCGTCTAGGGACCACCTAGTACAGGAAATCGATAGAGGCAATATAATGTCTAGACACCCTCCCCTCTACTTCCGCCCACCTGTCACATCATCCATAGTTGAGCATTTTGTTCAGTTGATTAGCCAGCGATTCAATCACGTTTCCCCGATTTAATGTGTGTGCTGAAAGTCTGTCGTGTCCTCCATTCTGTATATCGCTCTCTTTCCTGGTACCATTGGGAAACCCTTTAATTCATGAGCACCGGCTACACCCCCAGTTGGTGCTGAGGCAACGGATGTCATTTCCTGGCTTATTTCCCGGGTTGCTTTGTCTGCATTTCTCCTTTGTATTATCGATCTAAACCTGTATCTATTTATAGAGAGAGGGTTACCCAGAAACGTCCCTTTTTCTATTTTTAGAACAACAAAAAAAACCAACACACTGTGTCAGATGTGACCGCATGCTTCAGTGCATCACTTCAGTGGTTTGCCAGGGGGTGTAACGCTGCTATGAATTGGTGTACCAATTTAGTAGGCGTATAGTAGTTATGAAGGTCACAGATACAATAGAATTGTAACCCCGAAAGCTTTTGTTTTACGTCTTAAACTGTGTTCGTTACAACTGTGTTCGTTACAACTGAAAGGTTGGGAGAACCTCTCCAACTGTGTCTGTGGTTGTGTTAAAAAATGTTTTAATTATTGGACAAATCCAGTTGAAGTGTTTTTCAACATCTCTCCAAGTCACACCCTGAACCCTTACAAAAGCCCTAATGTCTTCCTTAACCTCTGACCTATCCATTTAATAAAATCAGATCTCTATCGCTCTACCTTAAACTTTTACCTTTCACTCCCATATTACTCTTCGTTCACTTTTACCAAATTTTCCCTCCCTTACTGATCTCCACATCTCATTAACATTTTAGGAATGTAGCATACACTCTTATCCAGCATGATTTACAGAGGACGTTAGGGTTAACTGTCTTGGTCAAGGACAGAATGACAGACGTTTGACCATGCTGGCTTGGGGATTTGATCTCCCAACCTTTCAGTTACTGTTTGGATCGCTCTAACCGCTACTCTACCTGCCGTTTCGCATTTGTTCACCTCTCCTCCCTTCTGCACCATTTCATTGTCATCTGTGTCGAGGTTCATGGCCCGAATTCATTAAGAACCTCAGAGTAAAAGTGCTGATACCTGCTCAGTTTTGTATTTTACATCCTGATGAATCCAATTTACATGGACTGGCGGACCTGATTCTAGATAAGCATTCCTATTCTAATAGGTCTTTTAAATAAAGTCCCAGGGCACCGAGCGCTACTTCACTACTACCAGTTCCATCCCTAAATTACTCAGAATGTCTCCCTGATCACTCCACCTTCTAATGGTTGTAATCAGCCATGAAGGCCGGTGTCATTAATTAAAAATGAACCAGAGTTAATGACGTGAGGGAGAGATGAGGCACAGGGTTCAGAGTTCAAAACTACACCGTCATGCCGCTAATTCGATTAGCATAAGCCGGGGGTCACAGCGTTTTTGTTGGCTATGACTGGCCAACATGATCTCCCTATAGCATCCCTCTGGGCCGAGAAGTAGGTTACTGAGACAATGGCTCAGTGTGTCAGTAGGAGTGAAGGTCTGGCGATACGTTTTCGTCCCAGTTCCGCACGATCCACCTTCTGAATATGTGTCATATTTTGTGTTCAGTTTTTGGAAAACAGCACCTTCAAAATGAAGTGATTGTTTTGGGCTGGTAACAGCACAATGTCTTCCCCATTCTCTCTCTATCTCTGTGTTCGTTGGTGCCAGAGGCGTCGCTAGGATCACAATACATTCGGGGCTTAGCCCCCCCCCCCACCCCCCCCCACCCCCCAGGACAGAAAGTTCAGGGTTTTGAATGTGCACGCTAGCGGCCTACACGTCTACATTGTCATAATGCGCGATCGGAATTATAGATGAATAGATCAGGGTTTTCTATATTTTTTTTTTGAGATCTGGGGCTCTATTTCTAAAAGATGCAGGGCTATAGCCCCGGACGCCCAGGCCTGACGACGCCACTGTTTGGGCCATACCGCAGGGAGACATAGACGAGTGTTTCTTACTGTATAAGCTTAGATAAGCAGCTCCCTGTTTTACTGTTTCAGAGCTCTTTATTTCGTTTTGAGCCCACTGAACGTGAACTTGGGACTGTTGTCTTTACCTAATGTCCTAATCACTGCAACAGGTATCTTTTCCTCTTATGCACCAAACATCCTTTAGCCTTATAGAAGGCTATTACTACTACCTACTTTCTACTCACATTTTATAGGTCTGGCCGCCCAATTTACTTGGCTGTTCTTTAATTGTATTTATTTATGCAGGTAAGTCCCATTGAGACCACTGTCTCTTTTTGCAATGGAACATTGTCAGGGGAACACGTTGGTCAACACCATTTTCCGCTCAGAGAGACTTAGATAAAGCAAACATGTAATAAAATTTGTAGTTGTAAAAAAGTTTTGCTTACTTCTATCTAACTTGATATTTGGAATCACGCAACACATTAATTACATTTGCCAATGTAAAATATGCATGCACACATTTTTTTGTTAGACCTGTGACAAAACTGTTTGCACTTGTAAATCACAAACTGCAGTGGTACATTTTATTTGCAAGCAGAGATACATGAGGACTGGCAGACCTTAGCTTTTTCTACTGAATGCATGGTAAATGCATCACGTTTTCAACTTTTATCGAATCCGAGTAAACTCTGGAACATGCAACGCCTGTTATCACTACACTCCTTATACAGATGCCCAGCTTTAAAAGAAACAACAGGACATTGATGCACTATGGCTAGGAAAAACTCCCTAGTAGGATCAAGGCCTAGGAAGAGACTTAGAGAGGAATAAGACGGTGAGGGTGTCCAGTTCTCTTCCAGCTGTGCTGGTTGAAGATTATAATAGCACATTACCTTTTTGGTCCACATCAGTATTGTTGCAAGCTCAGATAACCTGCAGGTCAATAAATAGAGATGGGCTGTGTTTGGAGTCTTCATGCAGAATCCAGATCAGCTGCACAACCAGGTGGACAAGGACAGGGATGACCAGGTGGGCTGTGGGCAGTGACACCAGGAATCATCAGACAGAAGCTACATCTGCAGCTCAACCCAGAGGACTTTGGGCAGGGACAGCCAGGAGTCGCCAGGTCAGTTAGTTCAGACTGACTCTGGTCCCACAGCACATCAGCTATTGCCGTGGGAAAAGAACGGGTCTGGAGACAATTTCGTCCCATTCAAAGATACAATATCCAGTAAAACCGCTTCCCTGTGGGCCTCTGAAGATATGGTTTTACATGCGGATTGGTTGTAATAGGCACACCCCCCCGGGTCGCTGCATCTTTGTTGCCTCCTAGACAGGCAGGGTCCACAGGGAATTTGTTAATTGGTTGTCTTTCCTATTTTGCATTAGTTAGGGAACTGTTGTTTGCTATAAGCTAGCTCCCTTATTTTGGACAAAACCCCTCGTTTCCCGGGCATCTTGGCTATATGCATCTTATTCAAAACGGTTCTTCTTCAAACGATAAAGGTTTTTTTGCTTGTCACAGCTAAAACACTTTTAGAACCCTTTCTTTAATCCATATCCTCCATGTCTGCTGAAGGTACCTTTGAAACCTTTTTTTGCCCTCAACGAAAAAAGACTGCTTATAAAAGCTTTTTAGAGCATCTTTAAGTGGCCTTTTTCCACTCTCTATCCATGTTCCCCTCTCTCCTCTCTCTCCACTCTTTCCAACTACCATTCCAAACTACTCGTTTTTTGCATCCATTCACACTATCTCTGCACTCCTTTCCGCCCGCGCACTCCTGTCCATCGTCTCCGATAGGACGACAGCACGCGCTTTCCGCTGGTTGGGAGGGGAGAGCAGCGAGGCCAGTGTGGGGTGACACTGCCCTGGAAGGGGGAGGTGACTGCAGTACTTTCTCACTGCAGTGACTGCCTTTCCCCTGCTGGTGTCTCACCAGTACTGAGGAGTGTGAGGGAGGGAAAACCAAGGGGAAGGGTGGGGGGCATGGAGGAGGAGGGGGGGGTGTCAGAGACGTGGGGGGAGGGTGAAGACGTAGCGCGAGAACATCGGGGTACTTTGTGGTGCCACCCTTTGATGAGGAGAGGGCTGGTGGGAGAAGAAAGGGCTTTTCGCGTGCACACACACACACACACACGCACACACACACACACACACAGACACACACACACAGAGACACACACAGACATGCCCGCAGACACCCACACACACACACATACACTGACATGCACACAGACATACACACACACGCACACACACACGCACAAACACACACACAGACACACACACACAGAGACACACACAGACATGCCCGCAGGCACACACACACACACACATACACTGACATACACACACACGCACACACATAGACACACACAGACACACACACACACACACACACATACACCGACATGCACACAGACAGACAGACACACACACAGACACACACACAGACACACACACAGACACACACAGACACACACACACATACACCGACATGCACACAGACAGACACACACACACACAGACACACACACAGACACACACACAGACACACACACAGACACGCCAGCCCACCTATTTCCCTGCGGTTGCATTTGCTATTCAGCTCAGCTGTACACATACGTGTGTCTCTCTGGCATTCCTCATTCCTGTTGCTGCCTTCTTCATCTCCTAGCCTCTATATCTCCTCGTCCTCCTAATGCACTCAGTCTGTCACCCCCACCCCCACTCCCAGCCTGCTGTCAATCACCTCTAAATGTTGCCCCCCCCCACAACCCACTGCCATTCAGGTGCTTTAAAAGGCATTACCAAACCACTGCATCTCACCCTTTTCTCTCTCTCTCTCATTTCCCCTCCTCCTCCTCCTCCTCCTCGTCTTCCTCTCCTCTCATACCCAGCCCTTTATCCTCTCCCTATGTCTCCTTCTCTCTCTGTCTCTTTTTCCCTTCCTCGCCTTGTTTCTCTCTCACTCTTCATCGTTTCTCGTTCATGTTTCCCATCATTGTTCCTATAATTGTCCTCTCTCCCTTGCCATGTCCCTCACCTCTCTTCTATTCCTCTTTCTCCCCTCCAATTCCATCGTCTCTCCCTCCCGCTCAGTAATTTGGGAACGGGTTTAGCGTTTTTCCGCCAACCACAATGCACTGTTCCGCGCAGTCAGCACTCCTAACAAATGCATCTCTCCTCCTTCCCTCCTCTACCTTGCACTCTGCTCTCTCACTTTCCCTCTAGTCCCCTCCCCCCTGTTCCTTTCTGCTACTACCTCACAGTCGATGCGGCCCATAATCCCGTGCTCCCTCCCTCTCCTGCTGCAGTGTCTCTGCTAATATATATTAGCGTCAGTGCAGCTATCGTGCACGAGCAGTGCACTCTCTCTTTTTCCCTACCTCCCTCTCTCTCTATTTACCTCAGGGTTTCTGTTTTCAAGTTCATTACGATTAAGCGCCGTTTTGCCCTCAAATCCTTTCCTGAAGCTTTTTGTTTTGGTATTCAGCCAGGTGTGTGTGTTTGTGCGGTAGATGTGGACAGCAGGACACTGTGGCCAGGGGTTGTAATGTTCACGTTCCTCTCTCCGTTCCCTTTTTCCCCTGGTTTTCTAATTTGCCATTCACTCTCCGTGGCTTTTCTCTCCATGTTTCGATACTCATTCCACCATTTTATGCCGTACCCCGCTCTTACCTTCCTCTGGCTCCCCCTCCTCCCCCTAGCCCCCGTCACACTGCCGAGGCCAGCCCTTCATAAGACATGTGCGTAGCTGCCTCCGCACCACGCTCAAACACTGGCAAGGATTCTGAGACAAAACTTCCCCAAAGTCACCCAAATATATTGTTCACCTAAGGCCAGGTTAACTATATGCATTTTTCTTTAAAAGTTTGCCCTCGCACGCATTGATCTGATTGACCTTCTAGTTGGACTCATAGTGTAGAGAAGCAAAATGCAGGGATCTTCAATTCTTCTCTGTTGGGAGGTGCTGTGTCGAGACAGGGTTGTTGGTACAATTCAGTATTGTCAAATATGGGATGGGAATGGAAAATGTATATAAATAAATCGAATAGAAATTAAGCATTTACGTTTATCTCAGAAAACAATTCGAATTTACTCTATATTAGGTGACCATTGAATCAATATCTTTCTACAAAGAGTACCTGTCTCATCAGCGTGTATTCAGCGTATATAGTCCTTTAAGTGTCAATGTCTTAATGTAAGCAAAAGAAAGTCATGTTAATTTAAAAGTCCACAGTTTATTGTATTTTCAAACAGAAACTGTCAAGAAATAATACTGATAAAATTGTTGAAAGTTTTACAGTGTTTGTTTCATCAGCTTTTGTACAGTTCATAAATACTTGAAAAACACCTTAATACTGCAGTTGCGTTCTGATCACGTGAATATCCCTTTGAAATTGGCAAGCTTCTCAATAGGTGATTTCATCTTGGCCAACGCAACCTAACCTTGTCTAAAACCTGTCACCACCAATCACCATCCCATTCAGAATGAGGTCTCAATGCAGCAGGCTCTTTCGTGGGGGCGGGATATGCACCACTCGTTTTAATTGGAGGTAATTGGTTTCCACCCTTAGTTTTGTCTTTTCAACCAAAGGATTGGTTGACAAGGTGGAACTTTGAAGCGGGAAAGAGATTTCAGATGATCATGTGACTAGAGGAGCTCTTTAAATGCTGGCTGCATTACAGTCCACCACAACCCCTTTCCCCATCTATAAGGGGTGTCTGTCAATGGTGCTGAAATAATATCTGTCCAATATGCAGTGCATTGTCTTATTCAGTGCTTGCAGGACGTTTAGATTCTCTATTCTGGCCCCCTTAGAATTTGGGTACAGTGAAGACTATTCCACGGACCTCCAACCTGGCCCCTGGAGAGCTAACCACCTGTAGGTTTTGACTCCGACCCCAGTTGTCACTTACATGATTCAGCTTTTGAACGGGCTAATTGTCCCTCTAGGAACAGTATAGGAGAACCAGTAGTTCTGCTGTCTCTGGTGCTGCAGTCTGACCCCTGAACAATACATGTACTTCTCTGATGGAATCTCCCTCAAAAGGTTAGCCGATGCTGGCAGAGGAAAGTCTGGGTCGTCTACTGTCCATGGTGCTGAAATCCACTAGAATAAAGCACATATCCATCCGAATGCAAAATGTGCATGAAAATAACTGAGTCAGTTTGGATGAAAAGCTAAGATATAGAGGAAACAACAAAAAAACAACAACCTGGATAGTTCAATGCATTAGTCGCAATACATTTTGTGACTAAATGTACATACAACTGGCTTTTGGCATTACCAATGCTTACAGTTAGGGCTAGGATTAGGGTTAGTACATTAAATCATGTGTTTTTAACGTCTTTGTAGTGAGATAGAATTTTACATTCATAAGAATGTGTGTGTTTTCTACTCAGATTGCGGTGTCTAAACAATATATTCAGGGCCAGTACTTGTCCTTTTGGGGCCCTAAGTGGAATTTGTTTTCGGGGGCCCACCTTACGCCATAAATGTTCATGTTATAAATGTTTGTATAATGACAACATGTTTGTGCTAACATACAACAGCAAAGCATGAATAGATAAAGGAATACAGATGGACCTCTTAGTGGCAACAACATCATTTATTAAAACCAAAGAGTGAAAAAAGTCAAAAGAACCTTACTAAAACACTCAAATTATATCATGAGGTTTAACCTGTAGGATGCACATCCCTGGATATACTGTAATGCTATACAAAGAATAATACAGAAGCGTTTAATTTGCAGTGCTCTCTTAATTTTAACCCTTCTGTTCTTCGCCCAAAACCTTCCTTTTCTACCTTTTTGGAAAGGAAAGTAAAAGGTGCTGTGGTCTCTTAATTGTTTCCGGAGCTGTGTCTAAACCCTACTTATAATAACCATACATATCATTATATTTAATAATCCTTGTCAGGAAAGTCCTTGTCAAAATATTTACATTTACGTAATTAAGCATTGTATTTCGTACACATTGTATTGTTGCCAGACACTTTAGGACATTAAACCAACTTTCTTGTACAGCTAATAAAAATATGCAAATATACAAACATATTTAACAATGTAAATAATAATGCAGGATGTTGGTGATGACTCACCAGAAGAGGTTAGTAGTGTCTGTCCCTGTCCTCCTGGTTTTGTTGCAGATCGAGACGATGCCTGACGATTTCAGCTGCCACTGTACTGACACCTCCCCCTCCCCTGTGTCGTCCCTTTCTTTGTCCATCTGGTCATGCTGGACTAAGTTTAAATAGACTCTAGACGCAGCCGACATGCATTTATTAATTATTAAAATTGGGGAGTTTCTTTAAAATAGGGAGTTTTTCCTAGCCACTGCTGAAGTAAAAAGGGCTTTATAAATACATTTGATTGATTGGTTGATTGAGTAGTGTTGGTGATGATTCACCAGAAGAGGTTAGTAGTGGTGGTGATGATCCACCAGAAGAGGTTAGTAGTGTTGGTGATGACTCACCAGAAGAGGTTAGTAGTGTTGGTGATGACTCACCAGAAGAGGTTAGTAGTGCTGGTGATGATCCACCAGAAGAGGTTAGTAGTGTTGGTGATGACTCACCAGAAGAGGTTAGTAGTGTTGGTGATGACTCACCAGAAGAGGTTAGTAGTGTTGGTGATGACTCACCAGAAGAGGTTAGTAGTGTTGGTGATGACTCATCAGAAGAGGTTAGTAGTGTTGGTGATGACTCACCAGAAGAGGTTAGTAGTGTTGCTGTTGTTTCCAAAGATGTGCCAGCAGCAGTGGAGGTGAAGGACCTACTATGAAATTTAAAACAGTTATTTTCTGAATGGGAAATCTTCTCATTTTGTTTAGCATGCTTTATATTTATCATTTTTAACTAGATTTTTTAAACACTGGTTGATGAATGGCTGAAAGCAGTGGTAAAAAAATATAATAGCAGTAATGGATATGAATATAATCTGCTGCTTCATGCTAAGAACAACCCTTAAGCATGTTATAATGGCCAAATACCACACCTCCTCATGTCCTATGACTTAATTATAATGCTATTTGCCAATGTGGTATATGGCCAATATAAAACTAGAGATGCCTTCATGCCATTATCATTTGTATGCAAACTTACCAGCAATGCATCCAGGAGAGGTGGATTGACCTGCTAAATGGACAGTAGCGGAGGCAGGTAAATGTCTTCTTTGAGCTGACAGGTAATATTCTTCAATAGTGCATCAATGAGAGTGTAAGAACGTGAAGGAAAAGTGTGCTGTGAATTGGTAATGTTTCAAACCACATCTTTTAAATCATTTGGGTACTTGAATTTTAGACCGATGTAGTCTTGACCCTGCAATCTACCTGATTAGCATAGTATCAAATAAGATTGAAGGACATTAATTTAGGGACATTTGGTCTGAGATAAGTAAATATATATAATTATATTTCATAATTAAAATGTGAAAGCTTCACAATTCTAAACATCCAGTTGGCCAGGTAAATTATGTAATGCAATCCAGTTCTCAAACAAATTAGTGGTCCAACATTATTTCAGGTAGATTAAACACAATTTTGTTCACGGTTATATTGCGACAATTTCTGGGGAATTTTCGAAGTATGCATCTGTGCATGTTTTTTGGGTGAGGATAGACAAAACCTTTGCTGGCTACATCCCTCAGTAGCTACATTATAGTAAGCCTAAAATAAATCTGTTTATATTGTGACTATTTCTGTTGGATTTTCGTACGCATCCGTGCATGATTTATGGGGTAATATAGGCTACATAAAAACCCCTTGGGGAGTAAAAGAGTAGGGGTTTCCACGTTTCTCTCGTCTTTTCACTTGACAAAAAAGTAAGTTATCGTCACCTATATTGTCACAAATAAAAGAAAAACTAATGTTTTTGTGCCATGAAATAGCTTGGCTGTGTTACGTTCATATTCAGTCTCGCTAGAAATTGCTCAAATCTTATGATTATTCCAAGTAGTAAGTTAAATACTAGTAAGCCTATTACTGACTAATTAGCTGTTAAAACAGCTAGTGTTGAAAGCCATACATTTCATAGATTATTTTTTTTATGGTGGGGGTAAACTTAAAAAGAAACATTAGTCAGTTTAACACAATGCTTAATTGTGTCTAGTGAAATATTTGTGACAAAATGATCTAATGTTTAGATGCTGGGTGTTGTGTTATTTTTAGGGGACAGCAAATTTACACTGTTATACAAGCTGTACACTCACTACTTAACATTGTAGCGAAGTGTAATTTCTTCAGTGTTGTCACATGAAAAGATATAATCAAATATTTACAAAAATGTGAGGGGTGTACTCACTTTTGTGAGATACTGTATCTTGTTGTTGCTTGCTCTTCTGAGCTTAATATCTGGACTGGGTGTCTGTATAACCAGTTTGTGACAACTGCTGATGTGAAAAATGCTTTATAGAATTAATATGATTGATTGATGGCCTAATCACGCATCTTCGAAATGTATGGATCATGATGTAATCAATAAAAAATATAGTCCTTTTTTCACATATAATGTAGCTAGATAGTAAGTTAAACCAAGAACTACCATCCCATTTCATGCAGTAATGATATCCTGTACTGTAGCAAAACACAAACAGATTGTCTAGCCAACTATGCCAACCAACTAACTGTAGTTGGTCGGCAATCATTAGGCTATAACCACATTAGCTAACGTTAGCTAGTCATGTTAGCTAGCTTTCAGACTATGCAGGTAGCTAACAAATTAATGTTGACTTAGTAACCAACAAACGTCTTTTTGAGAAATAAGCTATTGTGAACAGTGTAGTGTTTATCCCCTATAAATTGATATATAATACACTGCAGTTTGTAACCTCTTGTAGTATGCAATAAATCTATGTTAAAAAGGTATCCATCACAAAGTTCTCCCACATAAAGCAGACACACAAACTTTGACAGTCCTAATTTCCTTTCATTCTTCAACCAAGATATCATAGATGAGACAAAACTGACCTGCTGTCTCTAAGGGCTGTAGTTATCGTGCAGTACCTCGTTATAGCTTGGATCTGATCAGAAGTAAACAGACGTCTTGACTAACAGATGAAGTTGAAACTCATAACTAACATTCTAAAGTATTAAGTATATGAACAAAACTATTTGAGAGTTTTAAATATGATCTGGTGCAGGGCTTCTAAAAATACTGTTAATCTTTCATTGCTCCATTTACTGATACTGTCATAATAAGTGTGTTGCTGTCATTTCTATCCATAGTCAAATACAATAATAAAGTATGCGTTGGGGGATATTTTGGAATATTGTTGTGTGCTGTACATTACCAGTAATGGCATTGTTCTGATGGCATAGCTAGACATTAGAAAAACAGACTAAGCCAGACAAATATAATCATGTAATCCAAAGATGAGTACTTAATTGACTGACATAATTCATACACATGTAGCTAGCAAATTTAGTGTACAACATAAGCCTATAGCCAGCAAAGTGCCACTTGTTGAGTTGAATTAGCCAAGTTTAAGCTAGCTACAATATTTAGCTGTCCTAGCTGGCTAGCATTGCTCACTGTTGGCCACAGCATTAAAATCAAGCAAAACTAAATAAAACCCACAACCTTCTTTCAGCTGATTTTCTAACTCTTGCACACCAAATTGGTGAGTTCCTGATCTTTTTTTAGACAAACTATCTTCATGCAATTCTCTGCAAAAGCCTATTGCTGTATTGATTTCCCTCCCCATATCTAAAATTGTCACAGCCACCCAAAGCATCCCTGATATAATGGCCCACATAGACATGCCAAAATATGTAGGCTTTCATTCATAAAATAAATATTATTCCAAAATGTATTTGACTTAGCACTGATTAATGTTGCTTGAGCATAGAACTGGTCCTAAATACAATGATATGCCTACTAATTGTATTCTAGTCTATGATGGTTTTTCTCTAATAGCAGCAGAGTCAATCTCATCCCAGCCAACAGTGTTGCTGTCCGTGGTGCTAAAACATCCTCTTAAAAATGCTACTCTTTCATGTGATTTCTTCCTCTGTTTCCTTTGCTTCAAACTTCCTATTTATTAATATATTGTCAATTAACTGGAGGAAATGCAGGAAGGCTCCTGATAATTTTGCAAACAAAGTCAGGAGTATTGCTGTAAATATTTCTGCCAAATTGGACTTGGGCAGTAAAGACTTAGGAACTAGAATCCCCTTTTACCTATTCTCAAACCTTGATAACTACTACTACAAGAAATGTTACTATTACTGCTCCTGCTTATTCTGATTTTCTTTATTGTTAAAACAATAACTATTTTCTTTTGTTAAGATTGTTGGTGAACCTTACCTGTGTGGAAGTTTGCTTGGATTTCCAGAATGTTTTTTTTCCGTACGAAACTCAGAAGTAGAAAGAAATCAGAACACAACTGTTCAAAAATAGAAGAAAAAATATTTGAAGTTCCAGGATACGGACTAAATGTTTATCTTTTTGGGAGAGCATACCTGTACGGGAAAGGCAAGAAATCATTCAAATGTTGATGAGAAAATAAACAATGAATAAACATATAAAGGAAATCAGGAAAGTCTTAAATGAACAGGGATAAAAAGAATTCAGTCAATGAAAAACACTTTGAAAAAGAAAACAGAGCAAAATTATTCAAACAAAATAGCCCAAAAAAAAAATAGCTGAGGAAGAAAGGAATGCAAGTAAACTGCAGTACAAAGCAAGCGGAAATGGAGTGAGGAGTGCAGGGATGGGGTGGGAAAGGAGTGGGGGAGAAGGAAGAAACTGAAGTCCAGATACCTCTTGAATGAAATATGAGTCCCCAATGCGGTATAAGAGAAGGAGCGAGGGACTACGAAGGAACCATGAAGGGGGGAGGGAGGAATAGCGACGGAGAGAGCGTCGGAGAGGGGGTCGGACGAGGATGAAGGGGAGGAACGTGGCGCAATCCTTTAAAATGGAGGTTCACAACAGGCAGCCAAACAGTTTATAGGACCCAGAGGCTTTTCACATTGAAGAATGCCTCCTTTTTTGGAAGCACTGGTACTCTACCCTGACAACGCACTGCAATGGGGAAGTGCTGACCTAGCGAGGGTGGGTGGGTGGGTGGGTGGGTGGGGGGGGTGCTAAAAACTGTCTTTTTACTGCAGTGGAATTCATTCACTTTTATAGCGCACTCTCTCTCCCTCTGCCCGGCTCTCATCCAGCCCCCCCTTCCTGTTCTCCCAATCTCTCCATCTGTCGATCTCTGTCTTCCAGTCTCCCTCTCCCTGGCACTTCTACTCTCCCTTAACCCCTGTCTTTCTCTTCAGACCTCTCACCCCTTCTCCATCACTGCCTGTCTTTCATTCTCTCTCTTTCTTTCTCTACCTCCTCCTCCAGTGCTGTTGTTTTCAGTCTGTGTTTTTGGTGTTCACTGGAATGTCGATGCTGAGGAGGTTGTCACCGTATGGGATTGGCTCATTTCTTGTCTCCTCTCAGAGGTTCTCTCTCTTCTGCTCTTGCTATGCTTTCCCAGGGTCTGAGCTGAGCGTCCCTCGTTTTTGTAGTTTACAATCACTCCATTAAAAATGCTGATTTATGATCTGTCTCTCAGTCCCCCGTCCTGTTCCTCTTGGTCTCTCTCTCTTTCTCTTTCTCTCGCTCTTCCTCACACACTCGCACACAAACACACGCGCACAGGCACCTGCACCATAGAGGAAACTGTGAAGCAGCTTGACATATCCCTGCCACAGCTGAGGGGACCAGGGATAAGCAAGCATGGTGCCTTTAGCTCCGTGATTAAGGCGGTCTAACATTAGTACGGACACGGCACTCATGGGAAGTAATTAACACACACACGTACGTATCGAATTCTGCGCCACCTTACGCCCTGCCCCCTTCTTCGCTCTCTCCTATTGGATACCAAGACAGGCAGATATCAGTTGAGGGGGGCGGGCTCTGTTGAGGTCTTATATGGCCTAATTAGAGATACTATTTCAATCAATTGGGTGAAATGTGAATCATTTCATCTTGTACACATCATCTCATAGTATTAGTATCAAGATGCACTGCATGGAGTGGAATGGAAGTGAATGTAGGTTCTGAATGAATAGTTGCTTTATAGCACTTTAATAACATAACATGTATTTACTGGGTTCAGGCAGGAGTCTTTGCCTTAATTATTTAAGGCAAAGAGTCTAATATATATTTCAACCTATGCATGTTTACTTAAAAAACTAAAACAGTATCATTAATGTTGAACCAAATGTTATATTCCACAGATTTCAGCTATGTTGTATGTTAGTGAGTGTGTGAGTACAAAATTGGCCTACATCTCTACTGTTCTCTGAACAGCCTTGTTACATTACAGCCAACCTGTTTTATCTATGGAAATATTTATTTATTACTTATTGCCTTAATAAACTGTCTGCAAGGTCATTTACTACCTAATGCACTTAAAATTATGAATTATAGTCTAAGTGTAGACTATTACTGTATAGCCTCAATAGATTTTTTTACGTTAATATTTTAGTAATTACCTTTCTTTTTTGCTAAAACGATGTCCTTTTCTCTCCCGCAGACTCCTCCTCCCTCCTCCTCCCACCGTTTTCTCTCCTCCTCTCCCTCCCCCTCGTTTCTCTATGCTCAGTTCGGTGTGTGTCTCCTCTTTCAAAGGGCGCAAGGGTGGGAACAAGTCGTCCAACAAAGCATGTTACAGTGCAGACATGACTTGTCCGTCGGAAAGCGAGAAAATCGTGATAAACTGCGGGGGGGTGAGGCATGAAACCTATCGAAGCACCCTGAAAACATTGCCGGGTACCCGCTTATCATGGCTTACTGAACCGGACGCCTTTAGCAACTTCGATTACGACCACAAAAACGACGAGTTCTTCTTTGATCGCCATCCATCAGTCTTTTCGTTCATCCTCAACTATTACCGCACGGGGAAGTTGCACTGTCCGAACGATGTGTGCGGTCCGCTGTTCGAAGAGGAGCTGGCATTTTGGGGTATCGATGAGACGGACGTGGAGGCGTGTTGCTGGATGAATTACCGGCAGCATAGGGATGCAGAGGAGGCGTTGGATAGCTTTGAAAACCCTGAACCAGAGCTGCCTGAAGACGACCCAGCGCTACCGGGAGGCGCGGATGGGGACATGAAGAGACTGTGCTTGCATGAGGATGGGAGGAAAAAGACTTGGTGGGAAATCTGGCGCCCCAAAATGTGGGCCCTTTTTGAAGACCCCTATTCCTCAAAATATGCCCGGGTGAGTGACTCTTTTTGTCAATGAATTTAATTGCTTCAAATGTCATATATGTCTATCAAACGTACATCTTAGTGAGAATAAGTTATTTAACGTTTTTTTTTAAATGTGCTTTGCATGAGCCACCTGTTTTTAACATTAATATTGCTAAGATTTTCTTTCAATAAGCTATCAATCGACGTGAATGCTACTTAGGCTACGACTTCCTTGACAGTTTTCTTGTCTTAAATTGCAAGATATACCGTTGACTCGCAGATACTGAATAATTAATTGTGATAGCTTAAGAAAATGGCATGCCCGCTATTTTCATTTTAGATATTGTTGGCTAGCTCAATGGTTGATATCGTTGCATTTTAAGGGAGCTGCCAAATCAAATCGTTGTAGTGATCAGACGTTTTTTTCCTAGAAAAATGACAATATTTTCGACATCATTTAGTCTCCTATAACACGTCCCATACCTGCATCCAAGCTCACAATTTCCCCCGTCTGTCTCCCTTATCAACATTCTTCATTAGACTGTGTGGGTGTTTATGATGCGCCTAAGCACGTTGTATTTCATGTTATTTATTGAACGCCCATTTGAGCTTTGATACGATCTCAAAGCTTGAACATAAAACAAGTGTCCTTTGCGTTTTTCCCCATTTGCCCTTGGTGATTCTCATTTGTGGCTAGCTTATCTGTCTCAGTTACACTGCCGAGGCTATGATAAATCCTCTTTACGCACGGTTTTCAGACCCAGAAGCTGCGTTCGATTCGAATCAGATTCTTCTCATGCTAATAGTATCTAGAGCCGAGGAGAATGTACGAACGCTTTCCCTGTTTAATGATTCTCTTCCATGATGCACAAGGCACAGATGTAGCATAACATTGGACTAATTACTAATAAGTATGGCCCTTAATGATTGGTTTTCATTAAGATGTGGCAATCGAATAAGAACAAATAGCTACTGTTGTTTTCTTACACGTGTGTTAATAGGAACATGGCTATGCCTAATTTGTTGGCTCTGTGGTTTTGAGAAAGACAATCGCAGGTCACAAGTTATCACACGTACATAGTAACACTCTTATATGCGGTAGGACTATAGCCTACTGAACGTTTCAAAACTCTCATCTCAGCCAGAGAATGGGCACTCTGTATGCCGCTGGGCTGCACATACAAACACAGGCAGACAACAAAAGCAGTACAAACATGCAGAGATCCAGGTGGCTGCTCGATATGTGCAAACATGTATAGGTACAAATAGATATCAGCACAGCACGTGCACACTCAGCATAGTACCGAACCGAGCCTGCGCACATGCACCCCATACTAACTAACTAAAACACTCAGCCCCACTCTACAACGCACAATGTTGTCATACGATCCTCAGTGATCTAATTTATAAATCAACGCGAAAACATGCGACATAGGCCTATGCAGCGACATGAAGACGATATGAAGCCAGCGACATGAAGACGATATGAAGCCACCTACGGGGGAAACGTTCGCCTAGCTGGTGAAGTGTCCCAAACACGTGGTTTTCACGCCTGACATTTTATGTGAAAATTGTTTGATCAGGCTACAGTTGTGGTCATGCACACAGGTGGTCGTTTGTTCTCCCTCTTTTCCTGTACAGACTGATGCGACTGTAGAATCTAGTCATTTCCCCAGGTAGTCTACTGTAGCTGGTCTCACCACAGGAAGAGCTGGAAGTCAGTGTTACATAGTCTGGGATCAGGTCACCGGATGCTTCCCTTGAGTTGCATTTGGCTCTAAAGAAGTTATCAGCAGTGGACACTACAACAAAAGTGCACTCCCTGGCTCCTTTTAAGTAAAAGGGAACAACTGTCAATCAAAAGTATAGACATCACTCTGGATGCCAGTACCAACCTGGCTTTGAAGATGCAGTAGAAACAATAACAAAGCATACACCCTGTAACTTTTCTTGTCAAAAAGCTGAGGGATGGGACTGTAGAATGGAGCCTTTCTCAAATTCATACATTGCTATGGATTAATGGACTGACCACCCATGATATCACAATTCCTTAAGGCAACACTTTCATCTCTATGCAGTCAATGGCTATGCAGTCAATGGAATGTTTCCATTCCCTTATTGAACATGTTGCATGTGCAAATTCTAAAGTTTGTATAAAAAGTATATATGCAGCCAATGTGCGTTTCCATCAAAACTGACTTGTAGCAAACTTAATATGTAAAAATATTATAATTTTTGAATAAAACATTGGACATTTTGACTGTTTCCATCATTGCTTTTAACGTAAAGTTGATTTGCGCATAGAAATGTTGTCCACATAACTGGACCTGTATCTAGTCTTGATGCCTAGCCAGCTAGCCCAAGGCTCACAAAATTGAGCAAATTCATCAAAAGTTCATTCATATTGGGCAAGTTGTCATCATTTTGACTTGGCAGTTGATCGCCATAGTTCGTGTCACCTTTTGAAAGCGACAGTGCAGAAACAAAGTACTTTGCCATATCATGATGCAGACAATGGTCCCTCTGTCACCTTGTTGGTGAATTAAATCAAGAACCCTCCTAATAACCTTGTAATAACATCCTTAACAACCTCCTTGTCACACGTACCTATTTCTTGCTGCTGCCCTTCCCAGACACCTGGCCATATCATATCACAGGACTGCAAACTTACTTGATGAGGTATTAGTAATTGGTAAAACACGTTTCCATTGGCATATATTGCATAGCCGAATATGTCGATGTTTGAAAAATCAACATCTGTTGAATGTAATCATTTTTTCATAAACAATGTTTATGAAATTCAATCGACATTTGCTGTTTTCATCTGAGCCATTACCTGATCCCTGTACCTGGTAAGCACCTTATCCAGGTGTATGTATGTCACTTCATATAGTGACCACCTATGTACCTTATCAAGGTGTATTTATGTCACTTCATATAGTGACCACGTATGTACCTTATCCAGGTGTATTTATGTCACATCATATAGTGACCACGTATGTACCTTATCCAGGTGTATTTATGTCACTTCATATAGTGACCACGTATGTACCTTATCCAGGTGTATGTATGTCACTTCATATAGTGACCACCTATGTACCTTATCAAGGTGTATTTATGTCACTTCATATAGTGACCACGTATGTACCTTATCCAGGTGTATTTATGTCACTTCATATAGTGACAACTTATGTACCTTATCCAGGTGTATTTATGTCACATCATATAGTGACCACGAATGTACCTTATCCAGGTGTATTTATGTCACATCATATAGTGACCACGTATGTACCTTATCCAGGTGTATTTATGTCACATCATATAGTGACCACGAATGTACCTTATCCAGGTGTATTTATGTCACATCATATAGTGACCACGAATGTACCTTATCCAGGTGTATTTATGTCACATCATATAGTGACCACGAATGTACCTTATCCAGGTGTATTTATGTCACATCATATAGTGACCACGAATGTACCTTATCCAGGTGTATTTATGTCACCTCATATGGTGTAACGTATTGACCTCATGCTTATTCCATTGCACATTCTTTTACTACATTTATTTTTGTGTAAGTGTTGTTTCTGCAATTGTCATGCATTTGACCAGGTCTTCATTGCTTATAAGAAGTGGTCCAAAATCTGCTTTCCTGGTTAAATAATGAAATAAATAATAACAATACAAAATATAGAAGAGTGTTTTAAGCATTTCAGCCTGTGTAGTGTGTACAAAAGCTGGAGTAGAACAGGTTTTGATGGGGTACGATGGACATACGCTTGTTAAGCTCAATAACTTTAAGATCTAATGGGTGCATACCATTCATTTATAATAAAGGAATGGAAAAGGATGGAGTGGCTGCTGATTAGAACTGAAATGTAGGGTAACGTAAAGTGCCTCTCTGTTGTGTGCTCTCATCGATGGTGATCGATGACATCGATACCCGAATGTCCTCTCCACGTGCTCTTAAGTCCAGGCTTTATTGAACCGGATGATATGGATGGCAGGCTTAAATGTATGGATCTACTTATGTATAAGTGTGTGTGTTTGTTTGCGTGTGTGTGTGTGTTTGTTGCTAAAAGAGGTGGTTACGGTAAAGATGCTGGGGCTTTGATCTGCGCTGTAGGGTTTTAATGCATCAGGGATCAATGTTGCCATCGCTGCTGTTACTCATAGCGCCGGGCGACATGCAGGTGTTTTCTTTCCTGTGCATGAGGTGCAGGGAGATACCGTAACGCCACACATACCGTGGCTGTTCTTCCTTTTTCTGCTGCAGTAGACATGGGGAGAGAAAGAGAGAGAAACCGAAAGAGTGCGCAAGAAAGACAGAGAGACAGAGCGTAAATAGAGGAGACAGAGAGAGTGATAGAGGATGCAATAGAGGCATGGGTAGAAAGACAGAGAGACAGAGCATAAATAGAGGAGACAGAGAGAGCTAGAGGGTGAGATAGGGGCATGGGTAGATAGACAGAGAGACAGAGCGGAAATAGAGGAGACAGAGAGAGTGATAGAGGATGAGATAGGGGCATGGGTAGAAAGACAGAGAGACAGAGCGGAAATAGAGGAGACAGAGAGAGTGATAGAGGATGAGATAGGGGCATGGGTAGAAAGACAGAGAGACAGAGCGGAAATAGAGGAGACCGAGAGAGTGATAGAGGATGAGATAGGGGCATGGGTAGAAAGACAGAGAGGGAGAGGGAGTCGTAGAGGGAGGGGGCAGAGAGCGAAACGGGGAAGCACTTGAGAGAATGTATCTGTGTGTGTGTCTGTGTGTGTCTGTTTGTGTGTGTGTGTCTGTCTGTGTGTGTGTGTCTGTGTGTGTGTGTGTCTGTCTGTCTGTTTGTGTGTGTGTGTCTGTGTGTGTGTGTGTGTGTGTCTGTCTGTCTGTGTGTGTGTGTCTGTGTGTGTGTGTCTGTGTTTCTGTCTGTGTGTGTGTGTTTGTGTGCCTGTCTGTGTGTCTGTGTGTCTGCGTGCCTGTCTGTGTGTGTGTGTCTGTGTGTGTGTGTCTGTCTGTGTGTGTGTCTGTGTGTCTATGTGTCTGTGTGTCTGTGTGTGTGTGCTGGATCCGTCTTCAATCAGTATAAAAGGCTCTAGCAATACAGCCTGCCTCTCTTTGTCCCAGCGCCTCATTGATTGACGTTTTATAGATTTCTTCTCTTTTTGTTTGTATTTTAATTTGTGTTTCTTGATGTAAGGATATTTAGATATGGTTTTGAGGTGGCATTATGTTATAATTGTACTGCAAATGTCCACTGTGGGGCAGAACGGTTTTGTTTGGTATATTATTCTACCTAGTGTCTTATTGTGCCATTCATCCTTAATGGCACGAGATTGAGTTTCACGGAGCATTTAAGCCCTGGAAGGACGTAGGATGTCTTGGAGTTCACACGTCTGTCATGGTGCTATAGCATCTTTGACTTTCCTTGATCCTAACTCGATAATGTCAATAGAACTTGTTAACGGTGTCGTTTTTCACAAGTTTGTACGAACTCATTTTAAAGAATGAATGTAACAACAAAGAAGTTATTGATTTGTTTATGGAACTAGTCAGATTTGGGTTGTCTTGCTGGTCAGTCAATTTACAATACTTGATTATTATCTGTGTATACATTGTTCAATAGAGTTTGTATGAACAATAGATTTCTGCGGGAAGCAGTGTGTTATAAAATGGTCTTACGTACTCTTAGCAGTTAACATACTTTACTATGATGTGGTATAAGAGTTTTAAGAGTCCCCGTGGCATATCACTTTTTATCACCACTTACTTTGCTGAAACAAGAGTATAGATCTAAATCAAATTAAATAGATCCTTTTCTGACTCTGCTGAATAGGATTAAATAAATATTTTCTGGAGACAAGAACAAACTACATATTACACTTCAGAAAGCCCTTAAATCAGCCCTATTTTAAAAAGCAACCATTTTGGAAATGGTACAGTTTAGTTGTAGGAAGTTCATCTTCTGGCACTGGTCATTTACTTGCACATTAAAATTGGTTGTGAATTTTACACATAACCTTTCCATGCTATTAGGCCCACCCAACCCAAACTCTGATCTTATATGATCATATTGGCTCAGATTTTTATGATCATATTGTCATGTTGTTGTTGCCTGTAATAGTTTGTTAGCTTTAACTGTGCTGTTGTCTAACAGTGTTGTGGCCTGTAACAATTTTTCAGCATTACCATTGTTGTAGGATTATAGTTGGCTGGTACAGTGATGTTTCCTGTAACTATGTTGTTGATTATAACACTGTTGGCTGTAACCGTGTTGTTGGCTGTAACTGTGTTGTTGGGTGTAACAGTGTTGTTTGATTAGCATTGGGGTCATGTTTAATGTTCAAACCCCAGAAGGTCATGTCTAAAGGTTCACTGTTTGCTTTTCTTTTCAACTGAACATTGTTGTCATAAACACAAATATAACCTAGAATACAGTGTATCTGGGTAGAAAACATTCTGCTGACCAGAAAATAATAGCATTTGCTAAATCTGTTGTAGATCTCCAATTGGCTTAGAATGTGAAATCACTTGCGCGTCACCAAAATCCTGCACAATATCATCACTCTATCCTCTTTTACTGTGATGCTTGTGGGCTGTCTATTCTGTACTGGGTCAATTCTAATTCTGCATTGTCTTGTGAGATTTTTTCACACTGTATTTCTGCCCCAAAGCAACTCCACCTCCTATTCTGAATTTTGGGTTTGTTGCGAAACGTGCTGAAGGTGACTACATTGTCAGGGAGTAAGCCAGTTACATCAGCCCCCTAGGCAATCAGGGTGGCATCCTGCTTTTCAGCTCTCCTCACTGCTCTGTGATTGGAAGAGACCCCTGCCCCCACACACTGCACTGTGTTTTTGATGACATTACAGTAAACACCATGATGGGGAAGCACTTAAATATAAATCTAAAAATGGGATATGTTGGTCCTCATCTTAAACTGATTTCCCAGAAACCGATTAGGCTTAGTGTCAGACAGAAAAGCTCTTGGAATAGCATATCTTGCTGACTCTTTAGTCCTGGACTAACCTCAGTCTTTGTCCAGGAAACTGGCCATACGTCGGCTCAAATGGAAGTATCTACACGAGGTGCCTGCGGAGCATTTGTTATTGTTTTGTTTATGAAATGGAAGCCTCCAATATGACAGCAAAGGAAATTCACAGAACATGCCGCGTTCGTTGTTTGAAGAACCGTCTTTGTTGCGATTACATAAATGGACACGCCTGTCTTACCATTATGGATCGCTGCTTTACTTTGAACTTCCCGATGATAACTGATGCGCTACGTTTTTCATAGTTCTCCCTTTCATTGTGGCACTTTCACCTATGGAATCCCTCTAGAAATTGAATGAGAGCGGCAAAGAGTCTTTAATCCCAGTCTGTCTCGTCAGGTCTATCCCTCTGTCGCTGTCAGAAAGATCTGACATAATTTTTTTCTTCATGTATTTATTTCTGGAGGTATTTTACATTTTTTATAGATAGTAGGATATCTCATTAGATGAGGACAGCCATTCTCAGTCTCTCACAGGCCCTGCGACAAACAAATTGATGCCAAAAATAGCCAGACAACACAGCAACTGTTTGGCTGCCAGGTAGAAGTGGGGTTGTTTATGTAGGAGACACCTCTCTGCGCTAAGCAAGTTTATTATGGTACGCAACGTGTCACCGGAGGACTCATGGGAAGGTCATGACAAACTATTAGCCAACTTCCCTGTCTGGTGCCTTGGGTTGAGGAAATCCATTGTGTTCAGTCTCTGTTTTCCCTGACCAAGTATTGTGCCCAGGTCCTCTCATCGTTGTGTCTACCCGGCACTCTGAACGAGTTTGTGCAGAGCCAATGAAATACTATCTTTGTCTGTTGTTGCTATTTTAGTGGATGGACGCATGATACCATGCCAAAGCAGAGACGTGGACACAACCGTTACTTAAATCCCACCAGTTGACTGGGGACTTACTGTCAACTGTGAACACACGATCTGTTCCTCCTTTGCTGATGCCTTTATTTGATTTGAAACAGTTTGCTACAGCAGGAACATACTTCTGCTGCCAATTTGCCATTGGTGCCTCGGTAAGTGGATTTTAATGAATGGATGTTATTTTGGTGCGGTTCATTCAATTTTGACTTGTTTTAATGCTTTTTCAAACCTTGAACACACTACATTTCACATTTCCTGTCGTTGAAGAACATTCCTGCAATAGCAGGAGGTTTAAATGTAGATGGAGTGTCTGTAACTGAAACATCCTAATAACTATTTTGTTTCACACTAATATAGATTAGATTAGATTCAACTTTATTGTCATTGAAGTACAAGTATAGTACAACAAAATGCAGTTAGCATCTATCCAGACGTGCAAATAGAAGAGGGAAGAAAATCTATTATATATTACAAGTATTAAGTATTTACAAGTATTAAGTATATGAAAATTCCAAGTGGAATGTATAGATGTGCAATGAAGGCAACTGCAGTACAAATGGCAAATTCTAAATGTGCAATTAAGGCAATATAGGAGGGAAGAAAATGTACACGTTTTAAGTATAGTGTATGTTACAAATGGGATAATAGTAGTGTGGGTACAAGTGGCAGTTCTGGATGTGCAATCGAGGCAAACTGAAGGAGTAAGGTGGCATGTGCAACCGGGATGCAGAGATAGCAGCAGTGAGGTCCCTGAGGTGGTCATGCGTGTGTAACAACTGTAAAAATGCAAGTATAATGGCAATTCTAGATGTGCCAAGAGGTGAACTGAATGTGCAAGGTGCATGCGCGACTGAAATGCAGGGACACACTCGTTTATACATTCATATATTATTCCCCCCCGGCAACGACCTCCTTGATCTGCCTTGTTTTCCCTCCTTCCTACTCCACCTTCCTACTCAACCTTCCTACTCAACCTTCCTACTCAACCTTCCTACTCCACCTTCCTACTCAACCTTCCTACACCACCTTCCTACTCAACCTTCCTACTCAACCTTCCTACTCCACCTTCCTACTCAACCTTCCTACTCAACCTTCCTACTCAACACCACCACTTCCTTTCCTCCTCCCTTTTTCTTTCGGTTCTTCTTCTAACACGCGGACTCAGCTTTCCCTCGTGCTGCGATGTTGCCGACAGCCAGTTAGTTGGTGCGCCGCGGTCATCCCCATTACTCTCCTTGACCGCTCTTTTGAACTGAAATCTGCTGGGACACTGGTGTGCTACCAAATCCCGGTTACGTCCCTTAAATGGGCCAGGATTCAGTCGAAACACAGGAAGGAGGAGAGGGCTTAGTATTGTATTGTGCATGAACATGAGCAAAAACCACTAGTAGACATACGGTTAATGTTGATAGTTTAAGTTCAGATCATCTCTTCATGCAACATGGATCTGAGTGCCTGAAACATTCCCCATTGAAAACCTTTCGCCCGGTCCATCTTTCAGTTTGCCTGACTTGTGATCAATCAATCAATCAATCAAATTTATTTATAAAGCCCTTTTTACAACAGCAGTTGTCACAAAGTGCTTTACAGAGACACCCGGCCTTAAACCCCAAGGAGCAAACAACAGTAGTGTTGAATTTCAGTGGCTAGGAAAAACTCCCTAAGGTCGAATTTTAGGAAGAAACCTAGAGAGGACCCAGGCTCAGAGGGGTGACCAGTCCTCTTCTGGCTGTGCCGGGTGAGAAATTAAGAGTCCAATTGGAATAATAAATACATTTCTCTGGGCTAAATCCAGAGTCTATTTGAATTTAGACTAGGTCAGAAGTATGACCAGGTGGACAAGGACAGGGACAGCAACGGGCCCCCCAAACCAGGTAATCCGCAGGTGTGGACCAGGACCTCATCTCCTTCTAAAATTTAAAACTGGAGGAAACTGAGAAAAGTTAGTAGTACATCCCTCATATCCCCCAGCACAATAATATAGCAGCGTAACACCTTGGAACTGAGACGGGGGGGTCCGGTGACACTGTGGCCCTACCCGGGGGAGGCCCCGGACAGGGCCCAACAGGCAGGAAATCAATCCAACCACATTGCCAGGCATCAACCAAAGGGACACCCACCAACCGCAACCCCCCTGAATGAGGGCCGAGTATTGCTAGCGGCGTACAGCCCAATTGCACAAGTGCGCAACAGAGAGTCAACAACAAGCCAGTGACTCTTCCCCCGAAAGGCATTGGAGGGAGGGCATCCCAGTGGCGACGAGAGCCCACCTGGCAAGACAGCAAGGGTGGACAGTATCAAGCCTACTGGTCACCTTCACGCTCCCGGGCCAGGCTACACCTAATTATAAACCGTGCTGTAGAGATGAGTTTTTAGTAGACACTTGAAAGTTTGCACTGAGTTTGCATTTCTAACCTTAATTGGCAGATCATTCCACAGGAGTGGAGCTCTATGAGAAAAGGCCCTGCCGCCAACTGTTTGTTTAGAAATTCTAGGTACAATTAAAAGGCCTGCATCTTGTGATCTAAGGTTACGTGTAGGTATGTATGGCTGGATCATTTCAGCAAGGTAAGTAGGAGCGAGTCCATGTATTGATTTATAGGTTAAGAGTAAAACCTTAAAATCAGCCCTAACCCTAACAGGCAGCCAGTGTAAGGATGCCAGGACAGGAGTAATGTGTTCAATTTTTTTTGTTCTAGTTAGGATTCTAGCAGCCGTGTGCAGCACTAATTGAAGTTTATTTATTAATTTGTCTGGATAACCAGAGAGAAGAGCATTGCAGTAATCTAATCTAGAAGTAACGAAAGCGTGGATTAATTTTTCTGCATCAGTTTTTGATAGAAAGTTTCTAATTTTTGCGATGTTTCGAAGATGAAAATAAGCAACTCTTGTGTGATCTACCTCTAACTGCTAAATACAGTCACTCTATTCTCCTTCCCAACCCGAACCATCCAGGTGATACTAGGTGATACTAGATGATACTACTGTAGGTGATACTGCTCTGGATCTTGGGTAAGGGAGGAGGATGAGGTGACCTGTCATGTTATTGTTTAGAGGCAGGATTCCACACAGTGCCCCTCTAAACGTTAGTCAAAGCATAAAGATACGTAGATGCAGTGGTTCCCTCTTTAGACAGCGAACATTAGGCCAACTAGCATTACAGATATGTTTATACTGGCCTACTTACACGCTCACTAGAGCTAGGAAAATAAACCAAACAGCATCAACATCGTGCTGTACTGACCGCACTGACCGCGTATCTCAGTGATTTTGCAAGCATTTTACAACACGATAAATGTCCTATGCTAATTGTTGACTTTGATAAGTAAAATAAAAAAGAAATGAGCTAATATTAGTAATTTGCTTAAAGGGACAATTGATGGCTACAACAAAACGAGTAGTAATAGTTTTGGGGAAAGACAGTGATGGCCCACGTGAACGCGATCTACACCTTGTTTTCTTGGGGCACCCTTCACAGCACATCACAGTGGAGGCTTTTTTGAACATCGAGCCTGTTAACCTGTACACGGCACCCATCTGTTCACATGAACCACGACCCATACTGCACGCCTCCTCGTTTATCCCCCACCCTGCACACGACAGGAATAGGAAGTACATATAACTCATGGTGTACTGTAGGTCGCAGTTCTGCCCATTAACCTCTATGCTGTAAATGCATGAGCGCATTCACCGGCACACAGCAACAGCATTGACAGACATCCATCAACAGAGTCCACGTAGACACCATCACACGTAGTTACATTGCCAACGGTGTTTGACATGATCAGCTTTTAAAAAAAAAAATCTGAATGGAGACTGTAACAGCTAGCATGAACGCTAAAGAATGTTCATTAGTGAGTTTATTCCTTATTTGCAGTGATCTGAGCCCAGTCTTTCTCACTAAATGTTGAGATCTCAGGGAATGGGCCAGTTAGCTTTCACACACAAAATATTTTTTGTTTCAGCCATATGCAGCAAAGACACACACATTCATGTAGGTTTTACCATGAAGGTGAGAACTGGCAATTTTGCTCCCAAAATAACACTTTTGCCTAACCCCTTCTGGCATTTTGGGGGCCTTAAGCAAAATCACTAGCAGTCGGGGCTTCCTGGTGGTCGGGGCTTCCTTGCGGTCGGGGCTTCCTGGCGGTCGGGGCTTCCTCGCGGTCGGGGCTTCCTGGCGGTCGGGGCTTCCTCGCGGTCGGGGCTTCCTCGCGGTCGGGGCTTCCTCGCGGTCGGGGCATCCTAGTGGTCGGGGCTTCCTGGTGGTCGGGGCTTCCTGGTGGTCGGGGCTTCCTTGCGGTCGGGGCTTCCTCGCGGTCGGGGCATCCTAGTGGTCGGGGCTTCCTCGCGGTCGGGGCATCCTAGTGGTCGGGGCTTCCTGGTGGTCGGGGCTTCCTAGCGGTCGGGGCTTCCTAGCGGTTGGGGCTTCCTAGCGGTTGGGGCATCCTAGTGGTCGGGGCTTCCTGGTGGTCGGGGCTTCCTAGCGGTTGGGGGCTCTAAGCAACCGCTTATGTTTTTTATGCCTAGAAACGGCCCTGTCTTCTGCTCACTGTAACCTTAATTTAAACCCTCTTACCTTAAACTTATCTCCAAGTCAGATAAAGCCAAATGACCAGCCAAATCTCTCAGTTTGCACAATTTTCCTTGTTTTACTATGGTAGGGAGTACCACAGCCACACACATACACACTCCTTCTCTCTCTCAAACACACACACACAAGGCTGCATACAGACAGACATCTGTCCAATATATTAGACAGGTATTCATCTGTACCCCATCCCCATGTCACCATGTGTTTCCATTAAGCTGAGAAATGTAACCGCTCTCAAATTCATAGACGGACCAGTGGATGTAAGGACTGGCAGGAGTCGGCATATTATATGCCACTTAACGCAAAGCACATATTGCAGATTGTAAATTCAAGTGTTAAATAGCCTACAGTTTCAGTAGAATTGTAAACAGACCGTTTTCAAACGGAGTGATCCTCAAGGGGTGCTGAGATCCTGCCCCGAGGTTCTGTTCACCAGGTTAAAGGTTTCCAGAGTGAGCGTGACGTTCACTTTCTGCCGTAGACCCCTTGCGCCCTGTGGCACTTAAAGCAGCCAAGCTGGATCCCTGCTCAGTCCCTCGGGAAGTAACCCTGCTGGGGGGAGTGCGACACTGGAACAGTTCCTGCGAGACCATCTGCCAGCTCCCGATGGTTCCAGCCCCGTAAGTTGCCGGTGATGGAAAGAGCGAGGGGAACTGAAATGGCCGGTTTAGGACGCATAATACTGTGTAATTTGTCACGGGGGAGGATTTAAGCTCTCGGATGGACCACTGTTCAAATAGGGTCACCGCCAAGCACATGTCCGAGTCCCCTCCCCATCTGGACACTAGGTAGCGCTAAGAGGACATTGGGTATTCACCCTGGAGATGTGCCTATTTTTAACTATTCATTGGCTTTTGGCTGGTGAAGGTGGGCTTAGCGGGTGAGTGGGTTGCTGCAGGCACGAGCTCTGAAATGTCCTGGGTGGCGGTGAACTGCAGCGTGGGGAATCTGCAGTCTGTCTGTGTGCCTCGTGTTTTCACTGCTTCTCTTACAAAGCTGTTTTTTTCTTTGTCACAATGCTCTTGGTGGACGAAGAAAGATAGAGATGGGAGAGAAAGAGAGAGTGAGAGTGAGAGAGAGAGAGAGAGTGAGAGAAAGAGAGAGAGAGCGAGAGAAAGAGAGAGAGAGAGCGTGAGAGAGTGAGAGAAAGAGAGAGAGCGTGAGAGAGTGAGAGAAAGAGAGAGAGACGGAGGAGATGAGAGACAGGCACTCGGTCGTCACAGCTGGAAGAACGGACATCTTTGCCAAACTATCTCTCGGGCGTTCACACAACCGGGAGGACGGGGCTTGAGGGGGAGCTGGATGGCTGTGTCACAAGGACAAATGGCTACTGGTCCGTTGCGGCGATCGGGATTGAATACAAAGCGGACAGTGGGCGGAGGGAAGTGTGATGCCTCTACTCCCCCTTCACTCTCTCACCTCTTCGCCTGTCATCAGAACTGCTGGACGGGACCGCTGGGGAAAATGAAATGGGCGTGTTGATGGCAGAATACAGCGTACTGTAATTCAACAGTAGTCTGTCACGTAGATATAGGCTGTCACACTATAGGTGCCGTAGCTTAACTTATTCATTTTGAATTGAATTACGATTAACGTCTGAGATTTCAAAGTGGGAAGTTACTAACTTCTGAAGCCTTTGTAAACCTTTTAATACAACAGGATTTGCGTTAACTGCTTTGGAGGAACATTTCTGCAACAACAGGATGATCCCATTTGGATTTGGCGTCTGACTTCAGTCATGTGACACCTGCGGATGGTGGAATATGAAAGTTAGAATCCTGAGGCTTTCTGTCATTTTCTCTTTCCCTCTTTTTCTCATAATCTTGCCTTGTGTTTCCAAATATACAGCAAGAAAACAGTACACACGACACATACACACAAACACACAAACGTCTCTTCCTCCATCTCAACCACATTGTACCCAGTCTCTTCTTTATCCTGCTGTATTCCTTGTTTGGTGACAGCTGCCTGGAGCTCCGGTCTCATTCCCGTCGCTCCACCGGCTCTTCATGGCACCGGTCCCCCAGGTCCCCCCCCTCCAACCTGCCTCTCCCGTTCAACGGTCTGCCCTTCCTGGCATGGGTGGTGACTGGCTGGTGCGCCGTCCCCCAGTACGTATTGTCTGACCGGTGCTTCTCCACCCAGCGTTACCCCTCGCATCTCCCCAGGGAGCTGCCACCTGATTCCCTGTAGCGCCGCGGTGAGGGGCCGGGTTGGCGGTGTGACCGAGGGGTCTCTGGCTACGTTCATTTATCCACTCTGCAGTGCAGTTAAGCAACACAGAATGGAAGTGTTTTTGCCATCGTTATGGTGTTTAACCCATTGTGTGTAGTTCATTTTTGAGTGTTGAATGTGTAACTTTATGGTGTCTTGCGCTGCCATGCCATTGGCCATATCGTCATTGCAAATGAGACTTGGTTCCTGGTCGGCTTACTTGGTAGAAAACAGGTGAAATAGATGAATAAATGAACCAACATAACTAAATTTGTTGCGTCCAGTTAATGCATGTGTTTGGGCTTGTGATAATGCATGTGTTGGGCTTGTGATAATGCATGTGTTGGGCTTGCGATAATGCATGTGTTGGGCTTGCCATCTACGTTGTACTGTAGGCTCCTGGGACGGACATCGGAATGCAGACAAATCATGTTTCTTCTTTGTTGTGGTCTCTCATCACTTCCTATTGTGTATTCATGTATGCATGCGCTGAAAAGTATATTGGTGTCTCGGGTGGCCTTGTTGTCGCTGACCCATTTGTCATCATGGATTCAGTTTCTAAAGCCCTTTGACCACCCATCCCGTTATCTTTCCAACGCTGTACAATTTCTGCAAAGAAACATTCAAACTGATTGCTTAAAATATTACTCCTTAAAACTTTCATTTTGATATTGACAGAAGTACACATTAATGTAATTTTTTGTTACAAGCTTTTCAGTAATTGGTCAATTCAGTCGATTTTTGAAATCAGTTTCTTGCAATGGTTTCCACTGACATATTTCATGGTCAGTCTCACTGAAGCTGGCGCGACTTTTACCTTGCTCTTTCTCTCTTCCTCTACTTCCCATGTTGTCTTCCTCTTTTCCCAGGTTTGGTTCATTTCATGCCCTTCCTCGTCATAAGATGCTGCTCAATCAATATCACGTCTGGTAGTCCCATTAGCCCATTGTTCAGCAGGAAAAAAAACTGAAGTTTTGTAAGGCTGTGCAGTACCTTTATCGTATGTAGTGGACATCAGGGAAGGTACTGCTTATGGAAATAGAAGGGGAATAGAAGTAGGAATGAATGTGACCTCTGGTGTTCTGCGACACAGTTGCTGTTTTCATATCTTTAAAATGTGTCAACCATGTTCTTTTCTGTACTGGTAATATTACTTCTGTCTAAGTGTTTAATTCTGCAAGTCAGGGAAATTACACATTATAGCTTTAAACATTCCTATTCACATTTCTTTACATTATAGATTTAAACCGTCCTATTCACATTTCTTTACATTATAGATTTAAACTGCCCTATTCACGTTTCTTCACGTTATAGCTTTAAACAGTCCTATTCACGTTTCTTCACGTTATACCTTTAAACAGTCCTATTCATGTTTCTTCACGTTATATCCACATCTTGTCCTCTCCCCTCTGGGGACATTACAAATGCATCGCGCATCTGCACAAATCTAACCAGTCAAACACGAGCCATTGTTCCATAATGAGCCACTCTATCCATGCTATTTGGTGTAAATTAAAGGAGCTGTAATTTAAAACAATTTCATTGTTAAAAAAATGAGTCAAAAGGAAGTTGACGAGCCTGTACTTGTTTTTGGTTAGATGGAGGTCATTACATTACACCTCAACTCAGTGACTTGTCCTACCAAGTACATGACAGGATTTCATTGTACATCCATGTTGATGCTTACTCCAATACCTGATTAACAGTCTTGATTTCGTTGAGGGTATTTACAGTATATTATTATCTTAATTTGTTTATAAGGCTTCAAATCCATTCTTGACCCACGTGACCGATCCAAAATATATTCAAGTTACTTTAGATATGAGGATGATGATTCGCTGCAATCTCTGCCAAAACCGTCAGTGAAAAGGTCAAGGATTTTGCTCCAAGTTCATTTAACATTGGATTTCAGTCAAACCATCTACGATGACAAATGAATCCCGTCATTAGAATGTAGCCTGTTGTACAGGTCGCCCTTGACGAGTTGATCGCCATCTCGTCTTCGTCTTGTTCCGTCTTTAAACATTCCCCGTCCGTACCTTCTTTCATGTACAGATTGCAGATCATTTTTCAATGTCTTATCACGTGCCGACTCTGCCTTTGGTTTAGGGCTGGTACGTATGGCTCTGGGGAATGTATCCGGTTTTCGCCTAAGTGATGGAGGTTCTGTTTTACTAACAGTGATCCAGTATCCTAATGAGTTTACACATTGTTGTTGTTTGAGCAAAACTATATTTCAGACATTTATCCAATCTACACACAAGGTCATTTGACATTCACACATCGATCTATCACTTTTCCATTCATTTCACCAAGTTGCCAGTATGATTAGTGTGTTGAACAGGTGACCAGTAATCAGAAGATTTGCAAGATCAAATAATGACTACGTAAGGTAAAAAATAAATAGTTTCTTTAAACTACTTGATGACGAATGCCTAATGAAATAAATATTTTGAAAATAAAATGTAACCAGACAAACCAGACAGAGGCTTGCTTTCTTCAACCATGTTGGGCAGTGGAAGAGCAGTATATATTTCTTCTGCCCCTCTCAGAAACGGTCTTCTGTTCCTTGCAAGCATTCGCCCCCTCGCTTCAATCCATTCCCACACAATCACATTTCTCTCTCATAAACTCCCTTTCTACTCTCTTTTTTTATTTGTACATTTATCATTTGTCTCTCTCTGTCAGTTGCTCTCTCTCTCTCTCTCTCTCTCTTTCTCAGTCTCTCCCTCTCTGTCTTCAATTTATGTTGATGATCTTTCCCAATCTAATTCCAGACCTTGCAGAGCGACTCTATTGAGGCTTGAAGGTCACTGGACCACGTACAGTACATGCACTGTATATAACGTGCGTTATTCCCACAGGGAACCGTAGATCATAGCTAATTCACTGCACTCTCATCAGTGGTTATCCATCGACATTCCGATATGTGATGGCTGCAGGGACGTTCTGTTCTGAACCCTCCAAGGTACCAAAGGCATGAGTTGGTCCGTTTCATTATGTTAACGTAAAGGAGTGGGTAGAGGGAGACAAAAGAGAAAGAATTGAGGGAGACAACCAAGAGGGATGAGAGAAGCAAGAGCGCGAAAGGGATGACAGAGACAACAGAGGAAAGGATGAGATATGCAAGAAAGAGTGATTAGGGAGACAAAAGAGAGAGGGATTAGAAAGACGAGAGAGACAAGATAGACAGGGATCCGGGAAACGAGAGATAGACGGATTTAAAGGAGCAGAGAGAGGAAGGAGGGAGATGAGAGAAGGGTGAGTGAGGCAAGGAAAAGGGATGATGGAGAGAAGTGGGAAAAGGATGAGAGGGACAAGCGAATGGGATGAGGGAGGTAAGAAAAAGGGATGAGAGGGAAAAGAGAGGGGCGATAGAGACAAGAGACAGGGACAAGAGAGGCATGCCAGAGAGGGATGAGAGACTAGAGAAAGGGACATGCGAGACGAGAAGGAGGGATGAGAGAGACAAGAGAGAAAGAGGGACGATCCTGTCCTTGGAGCTGAAAGGAGAGCGGGTCTAGCCAAGGCAGAGTGGTTGTCATGGAGACAGGCGCTGGTTAAAGCTCTTCTGGATTGTGCCGCAGTAAACACAGTCACCAGGGTCCCGCAGTAAACACAGTCACCAGGGTCCTGCAGTGAACACAGTCACCAGGGTCCCGCAGTAAACACAGTCACCAGGGTCCCGCAGTGAACACAGTCACCAGGGTCCCGCAGTGAACACAGTCACCCGGGCCCCATAGTGAACACAGTCACCAGGGTCCCGCAGAAAACACAGTCACCAGGGTCCCGCAGTAAACATAGTCACCAGGGTCCCGCAGTGAACACAGTCACCAGGGTCCCGCAGTGAACACAGTTACCAGGGTCCCGCAGTGAACACAGTCACCAGGGTCCCGCAGTGAACACAGTCACCAGGGTCCCGCAGTGAACACAGTTACCAGGGTCCTGCAGTGAACACAGTCACCAGGGTCCCGCAGTGAACACAGTCACCAGGGTCCCGTAGTAAACACAGTCACTAGGGTCCCGCAGTAAACATAGTCACCAGGGTCCCGCAGTAAACACAGTAAACACGGTCACCAGGGTCCCGTTAAAAAAGCGCCACACACACTGCATGCAGAACGGGCCAAAAAAAGAAGAGGGATCTCACGTCACCTCTCCCTCATCTCTTAAAGATATCACTTACCTTCATAAATTTTCTCCTTAGCCAGTTCGTTCCACCTTTCTGTCTCTCTCTCACACGTTCACCCTGCTTGTCTCGACATATTATTCATCCGTCTTTTCTCACCCTCTTGCTTTGTTTGAGTTCTCTGTTTCTTTTTTTCCTTCCTCTCCCTCAACGAGCCTGTCCTTTTCTCCCTCGCAGCCATTCACAGTCCCACGCAATCACGTTTTTCTCTCGTGAACTCCCTCACTAGAGTGACTTTTTCATTGTCCATTTCTCATCTGTCTTGCTGTCTCTCACTCTCTTTCTCAATCTCTCTCACTGTCTCTCATTGTCTTCATTTTATGTTGATGATTTTCCCTAATCTAATTCCAGACCTTACAGAGAGGCTCTATTGAAATATGAAGGTCATTGAAACACATACAGAACATGCGTTGTACATAACACACGTTATTCTGACATAGAACCATGGATCATGAACTCCAAAAAGAGAGGTTCCTGGAGGATCTTTTACGGGTTCTTCAATTTGAAACTGTGGGGAAATTCCTATCAGTTCCGTGAGAAACCCTATGAAAGTGCTTATCCATGGTTCCTCAAAGATCCTTTTTAAAAATGTATCGGAGTTGATTGTTGAGGAGATATGTTCTTTAAATTATTCTTTAAGAAACCATTAAAAGTAGGTATTTTTAAAAAACCTTTACATTTCTTTAAAGACCTTTTAGGAGTTCCCCCACACTTTTATACACTCTAAAATGAAATGGTTCTTGCAGGGTTCTTTAGGTTCTTCACAAGCTGTGGAAGATCCTCTGAGTTTTTGGATGGCACATTGTAGCAGGACCAGTGAAGAAATTAGCTTGAGTCCGAGGTTGCTTTTGACAGACAAACCTAGCTCACCGTGGAGTGCTCTAGTCATGAATCAACAACTCAAACCACCAGTTCAAACCTAGCTCTTATCCGTTGCACCTGGCCTCCTCTCCTCCGGAGTGACTTCAGTCACCTCCCTCTCGATGCGCTGCACCTGTCCTTGTGATTTGTGCTGCGTAGTCGCTGTGTCCTTCCTCCTTACGGCTGCCCCTGTCCCAAATCGCCCTGGTCCTGAATCATTCTAACTGTTCCTCAAAAACACATTAGGTTCATGAGTAACAAGTGAACATGGTTATTTACCACACACTCTGACATTATTCCTTGATTCCTTTGAGTGTAGATGTAGGGATGACAGAGAAAAGAGACAGATGAGGGAGACAAATGAGAGAATATCCACCCCCACTCCTCCTTTTGATATTTCAGTCATTTAGCAGACCCTCTTATCTAAAACAACTTACAGTCGGTGCATTTATCTTAAAATAGCTAGGTGGGACCAACATGCAACCCTGCAACAATAGGTACATTTTACTCAATGAACTAGAACATCAGTGAAGTCAACGCTGAAGGAAGGAAAACTCCTCTCCTCCTCTCCCTCCATCTCTCTCGCCTCCCTCTCCCTCAGCCTTCACGTTTGCCTCAGTGGAGTGTTCATGTAGTTACCAGTCACTATCTGAGATCTTCAAGTGTTGCACACCTCCCTCCACTTAGCCTGTGGGCTGTGGATCTTTTTTCTACTCAACTGACACGCGTGCCGGCACGCTTTGCGCAAGCTCACATGTACTGGACACGCACATTTGCATTCATAAAGAATTGATGAATTACTTCAGGTGTATGCAGTGTTCATCCACACACACACACACACATATAGCTCACATAAACAACCAGGCCAAAACAGATACATGCTTGATGTATGGCTAGAAGTACATTCAATTACTGGTCAAGCCGTGGGACTATATCGGTGTATCTTCATTCCACAACATAAACTTCTGTATGTAATCCAGATCGACTTTGGTGGATGTGTCTGTTGATATGGGTAACACATCTACATTTGGTTCACTGACAGAGTGATGAAATGTTATGCTTACTATTACTACTGAGCTACTTCTGTTACCGGGTGTTACTCTGAAAAGAAAAGGTTCTGGAAGGGTCCTTTAAGGGTTCTTCACAGTTAAGCCGCGGGGAACCCTTATAAGTTCTTACAAGAGCCCTTCAAAATGGGATTCTTCAAATAACCTATTTTTAATGGCTCCTCAAAGAACCATTTAAAGATGATTTTGTGGTGGGTTTTGAACGGGCATGTTGTTCATATGATTCTTTAGTAAATAGTAAACAGTATAAATTGTTCATTATAATATCCTTTAACATTTTTACTTCTTGGAAACCAAATTCTAGGGATTGTCCCACAGTTCAAACCCAAAAATACTGGAACAAACTTTTCTTTTCCTCACTCAAAACTTAGCTTTTCGACTTTTTTGCAAAGGAGAGAAAAAGGTGCAATGGTCTCTTAATTTATATGTATATTCTGGATAGACTTTGTTGCTCATCTTTATCCAAAGGGACAATATACATAGCTGGACCAGCACAGATGCCTTATTTAACCCTACCCAGGTAGGTCCTGTCCATTGACACGTCTGGGAGAGAATTCTCTGGGGTCTGCTAACGAAGGGTCTGGCAACAAACCAATTCATCCTATGTTTCACTCAGGTTTTTTATCCTTTGTTGTCCTCCAGTCCATTTATATCCTCTTAACCCCCCACCCCACCCCACCGCCGGTCCACCTGTGCAGCATATATGCACCATCTGATGCGACTGCAGTTTTTCTGCCCATTTAACTGGGGTAGGCTTTTTTGGCTCTGTGTGCAGCCGAGTGTACTGTGTGGGTGTGTGTGCGCACATGCATATGTATGTGTTTGTCTGTGTGTGCCTGTGTGTGCGTGTGTGTGTGTAGGGAGGGGTTGACTAAGAGAGAACAGACAGATGCCTCTTAGGCATGGCTATATACCATTTACCATAAACCTATCTTATGCTGTAGGACAGGCCTATTATGTTTTCCTTGAAAATGAATATGATGGATGACTAGCAACCCTCATCACCACCGTCATTGTCCTCACCACCGTCATCAAAATCACTGTCCTTACCAACAATGTCGTATTGACAGAAGCAGATGAAACTGTCCTCTGCTTTGCCCAATACGTGCGCCATGTGGACGCTCCTCGTGGACGCTCCTCGTGAACGCTCCTTGTGAACGCTTCTCGGGCCAACTAGGAAACACAGTGTGCAGGTCCTATATGTTCCTCCCGGTTCCATAGGAATGTGGCGGAGTGGAGAAGATTGAGAATTACAGCTCTGTCTCCGTTTCTGTCACCATCTCTGTCTCCATCTCTATCACTGTCTCCATCTCCGTCTCCATCTCTGTCTTCGTCTCTATCTCTATCTCCGTCTCCATCTCTGTCTCCATCTCTGTCTCCGTCTCTATCTCTGTCTCCATCTCTGTCTCTATCTCTGTCTCTTTCTCCATCTCTGTCTCTATCTCCATCTCTGTCTCCATCTCTGTCTCTATCTCTGTCTCCATCTCTATCTCCATCCCTGTCTCTATCTCCGTCTCTGTCTCTATCTCCGTATCCATCTCAATCTCCGTCTCTGCCTCCGTCTCTGTCTCAATCTCTGTCTCTATCTCCGTCTCCATCTCTGTCTCCATCTCTGTCTCCATCTCTGTCTCTGTACTGTCTCGGTCTCTATCTCTGTCTCCATCTCTGTCTATCTCTGTTTCCATCTCTATCTCCGTCTCTGTCTCCATCTCTGTCTTCGTCTCAGTCTCCGTCTCCATCTCCTTCTCTATCTCCGTCTCCATCTCTGTCTCTATCTCTGTGTTCATCTCCATCTCCATCTCCATCTCCGTCTCCGTCTCTGTCTCTATCTCCGTCTCTGTCTCAGTCTCCGTCTCCATCTCTGTCTCTATCTCTGTCTCCATCTCTGTCTCCATCTCCGTCTCTATCTCCGTCTCTGTACTGTCTCTATCTCTGTCTCTATCTCCGTCTCTATCTCCGTCTCTATCTCCGTCTTTGTCTCCATCTCTGTCTCCATCTCCGTCTCTATCTCCGTCTCTGTACTGTCTCTGTCTCTATCTCTGTCTCTATCTCCGTCTTGGTCTCCATCTCTGTCTCCATCTCTATCTCCGTCTCTGTCTCCATCTCTGTCTCCGTCTCCGTCTCCATCTCTGTCTCTATCTCTGTGTTCATCTCTGTCTCCATCTCTGTCTCCATCTCTGTCTCTATCTCCGTCTCCATCTCCTTCTCTATCTCCGTCTCTATCTCTGTCTCTATCTCTGTGTTCATCTCTGTCTCCATCTCTGTCTCTATCTCCGTCTCAATCTCCGTCTCAATCTCTGTCTCCATCTCTGTCTCTATCTCTGTCTCCATCTCTATCTCCATCTCCTTCTCCATCTCTGTCTCCATCCTCTTTCACTATCTCTGTCTCCATCTCCGTCTCAATCTCCGTCTCCATCTCTGTCTCTATCTCCGTCTCCGTCTCAATCTCTGTCTCTATCTCTGTCTCCATTTCTGTCTCCATCTCTGTCTCTATCTCCGTCTCCATCTCTGTCTCCATCTCTGTCTCCATCTCTGTCTCCATCTCCGTCTCCGTCTCTGTCTCCGTCTCCATCTCCTTCTCCTTCTCTATCTCCGTCTCTATCTCTGTCTCTATCTCTGTGTCCATCTCTATCTCCGTCTCTATCTCCGTCTCCATCTCTGTCTCCGTCTCTGTCTCTATCTCTCTCTCCATCTCCATCTCTGTCTCCATCTCTGTCTCTGTGTGTTATAGAGGAGAGCACTGCAGCAAACTGAAAAAGTAGGTCAGACAGAGTGGAGAGAAACATGGCAGGGGAGGAAAGAGGGAGATAATTATTATTCTACAATGTGGAAAATAGTACCAAAAAAAGGAAATACCCTTGAATGAGGTGTGTCCAAACTTTTGACGTGTACTGTACATATATTCATAAAATCCAACATAATTTCCTACTAATTACCAAATTTTGAGCCATAGTGAATTTTTATTTGACCAATAGCTTTCGTCTGGCTGGAAATTATACAAACAAGTGACAAAACACAGTAAGACATTGTGCTGGAGATACAAATGAATAAAATAACTATTTCTGTTTTTTTGTGTCTGCCATGTCCAATCCCATGTCCAAACTTATTCATACCCCTTGAAATAGTTGATATCCCTGCAGATTTTGAGAAAAAGCTAGTTTTTATACCAATTAAAATGGTCTTCCATCATGAGAGGGCATTCAAATAATCTACAAATTGATAACAGCTGAACAGCAGTAGTTCTCTAGTCAGTTACTAGTCAACTGCAAGTCATGGCTAAGAACAGAAAGTTCTGTTATTAATTTATGTCTCCAGCACAGTGTCTTACCGTGTTTTGTCACTTGTTTATGTCATTTCCAGCCAGAAGAAACCTCTTGGTCAAATAAAAATGCACTATGGCCATTAAATGTGGCATGGGTATGAATGCTTTTGGGCTTAACTGTACATACATACGTATAGTCTGGAAACACTGTCATACACACACAGAAAATGCCAACAAAACAAACAGCCTTAGTGAGAGGGTGAGGCAAAGGGGGCACGGACAATGATGAGGGGAGGTAGAGCCACTCACTAAAGCCTCTTTCTTTGAAAGAAACTGTATGGGGAAATTGCATTACTCTGCGTTGGAACACTTTCACTACATAACTGTTTTTTAAAGGGGCAATATGTAAGATTTTTACTCTACATTTAGCATAAAAACAAGCAAGAAATAACAGTGGACATCTGTAGTTGATGTTTTAAGTTAATGTTTCAAACAATCTTTTACAACAAAATGAATCAGAGTGAATTACATATTCCCTGTTTAAACCTACTGGCCGCTCCTTCTATTAACTTGTAACCCCCTAATACTTATACGCCTTCCAACCCTAAACCACCCTGGACTAGCTACAGTAGGACTATACCGGTCTGGTTTGGTAATGGAAGATGAGGAGCTGACAAGCTGTGTAATTTTTAGAGGCAGAGTTCTACACTGTGCCCCTTAAATGTTCAAAATATAAAGAGAGTTTCTGAATGGGATGCCAGATATTGGGTTATAGAAAGGGAAGCAGTTTCTCAGCAGCAGCAAGTGCTTTCTAGTCTATCCCATTGCTTAGTTGGCCTTGTGATATTGTTTCATATTAATGAGGAGTGTTGTCAGATATTTTAAAAGTGTTTAATTACTTTTTAAATGTTATTTAACCAGGTGGTTAGACCAGAACGGTCAGACTGACGGATTAGAAAAGTCGGGAGGCACCTCCTGCCACCCATGAAGTGTCCTCATCTTTAGAGAGATCAATATTGTCCCAATTTTGATAATTTAATCCTTAGTACAATTATGGAAGCTGGGTCATTCTTCAGGTCATTCTTCTGTTGAAAGCAGAGTTTTTGCTTAATCTGTTACTTATTTGAAGAGGAACAAATACTCAATATTACAAACATGCTGCCCACAAATGACCAAAGCATGAGTACGCACTACATTCACCACAATCTCATTGTAAGGTTTTCATGAGAAAGGGAATGATATGTAATCTTTCTTTTTGGTGTTTTTATCAATATCCTTAGTTTCATAGAGTTTGGGTTATTGGCACAAACGTCTTTACAGCAGAGAAAGGTATATTTTTTAATCCAGGCCTGCTTTAAAGCCACCCAGGGCCATAGGTGTGCACACCATTTTACCTCAGATAATAATTGAATGCTGTGACAATGTGCCATTCACCAAATGCTTTTACTCAAAGCGAATAACATTACAGCGAGTGCATGCATTTTCAGTAAGCCTATGAGATCTTTGGGAATGGAACTCATGAACTTGGTGTTGCTAACACCACAATTATCAACTGAGTAAAGCTAACCAGATGTGATTAAATGATCATAGCTATAGACTGGATGTCGTTGTTGGGGTGGTACGACATATAGGGATATCTACAATACATTGGTTGATATACAGTAGTGCAGTATTAATAGTATTTTAGTCTTTAAATTCAACATTTTCAATTGTGAACAGAAGATTTCGAGCTGCAGGTTTGACAGGTTGAGTGGCAGTAAGAAAGTAAGAAAAAGAGGCTTGTCTGGACCATGAAGCACCACCATTGGTCTACTGAAGACTGGAAGAAGGACTTATGGACCAATTCATCTTTGGTTCACTGGTGTGACATCTTTAGTTCATCACGCTAGGTTTTTGTACGCCGTCGAGAAGGCAAAGGGATAGTTCCTCAGTGTGTGACACCAACTGTCATGGAGGTGGAAGCATGATGGTCTGGTCTTTTGCTGGCTCCAGAGTTGGCGACTTCCGCAGAGAGTGAGTGGCACCCTGAACCAAAAGAGCTACCACAGCATTTAGCAGCGCCATATAATACCCTCTGGTGTACACCTAGTTGGTCAGGGGTTCATCCTACAGGAAGATAATGACCCATAACACACCTCCAGGCTATGTCAGAACTACCTTAGAAGAAAAGAACAAGACGGTAGGCTTTAAATTATGGAATGGCCAGTGTAGTCTCCTGGCTTTAAACCCATCGAGCTAGTTTGAGATGAATTGGCCAGCAACCTTCAAGTGCAACACATTTGGGGGAACTTCTTCAACAGTGTTGGGAAGAACTTTCTGAACAATATTTGATCTCCATTTTAAAAAGAATGACACAAGTGTCCTCAACTATTATTTCTTGAAAGAGTAGCTACTTTGATGAGTCCAAAATATAGATTACATTTCGTTTTTGGTGTCCAAAACTGGAAAAAGGTAGGGATTCTAAAACCTTTGACCGGTAGTGTATATCATGGGTTGGTTAAAGGTTGATCGTGTTCAAGCAATAATGTTTCTTGCCTGCAACTCTGCATACACTGAGCTTCCACTTGGGGAATATATTCTAAACATAGCTCCTTTAAAAAGTATCGGGTTAAGAACTTGATGATGTTAAGATACAGTGTTGTGCCAAGTACTTTGGGCTATAAGGATTTTTGACTGCATGATTAATATACATATTCATAAGTGTCCAAATATTGGTCAAAACATAATGCATTTTCCCCAAGTCAATAAATATTTTTACCTGGCTAGTTTTTGTAACATAGAAAAGGAACGAATACTCATTTAATACTGTTTCGGCTACATAGAGGCTCAGTGCCACATGTTTCAGGTTGTTCATGTTGAACATTCATACCCCACTCTGATATGAAACCCACCCAGCTTTATCCTTACATCATTTTCTTTTCTGTTTCCCCCTCCTCTTTTTGTGTCCTCGTCATCTTTTCTTTCCCACTTCATTCTCAGTTTCTATGCTGCGCCAATAGGACACTAGTAGTCTGCAGTCTCATTCCAGCCAGGTCCCCTCCCCCTTTTTATCCATTCTGCAGGTTTATGACGTGTGGGTCCCGCATTTCTTTTTTTCCCCATTGCTTCTTCTTGGTCTGTCATACTGATTACCGTTGCAGGCTTTTTTTTTTGGAGTGGCAGATCCAGTATCCCTCAGTGCTCGACCAGGTTTGACCATGCACTCAGCCCCAAGGTCAACAATTATCCCGCTTAGGTGCCTAGTCAGGCGTAATAATCCGGCCTCATGATCTCATCCAAGTTAGTAATACCCTGCAGTTTCCTGTAGGGGGCGACTAACTGTTGAGCAGGTTACACCATCTGTTTTTTATAGCGCTGTTGTTTGGAAAATTGCTGTAACCCTTATCTCCGTCTTTCCTCTTTTCCATCTTACTGTCCCCCATTCAACTCTTTGGCTTCCTGTCTTTCCCCATCCTCTCTCTGGATCGTCCTGTCTTTCCCCATCCTCTCTCTGGATCTTCCTGTCTTTCCCCATCCTCTCTCTGGATCGTCCTGTCTTTCCCCATCCTCTCTCTGGATCTTCCTGTCTTTCCCCATCCTCTCTCTGGATCGTCCTGTCTTTCCCCATCCTCTCTCTGGATTCCTGTCTTTCCCCATCATATCTCTGGCTTCCTGTCTTTCCCCATCTTCTCTCTGGATCTTTCTGCTCCTGTCCTTTAGTACTGTGCGTTCCTCTCCCTTCTCTTCATCCTCATCTCCATCTCCACCTTCTGCATGGAGACGCATGAGGCCTTCAACACCATCTACAACAGGACGGAGAACATGACGGTGGGCAACGTGACGCGCGAGGAGATCGTGTACGAGGTGGTGACCGACAGCTGGCTCACGTACGTGGAGGGCATGTGCGTTATCTGGTTCACAATCGAAGTCATGGCGCGCGTGGTGTTCTGCCCCGACAAGGTGGAGTTCTTCCGGAGCACCCTGAACATCATCGACTTCATCGCCATCATGCCCTTCTACCTGGAGGTGGGGCTGAGCGGGCTGTCCTCCAAAGCCGCCAAGGACGTGCTGGGCTTCCTGCGCGTGGTCCGCTTCGTCCGCATCCTGCGTATCTTCAAGCTGACGCGTCACTTCGTGGGGCTTCGCGTCCTGGGGCACACGCTCCGCGCCAGCACCAACGAGTTCCTCCTGCTCATCATCTTCCTGGCTCTCGGCGTGCTCATCTTTGCCACCATGATCTACTACGCGGAGCGCATCGGCGCCGATCCAAACGACCCTACCGCCGCCAAACACACAGACTTCAAGAACATCCCCATCGGGTTCTGGTGGGCCGTGGTCACCATGACCACGCTGGGCTACGGGGACATGTACCCCGAGACGTGGTCGGGGATGCTGGTGGGCGCGCTCTGTGCCCTGGCCGGGGTGCTGACCATCGCCATGCCAGTGCCCGTCATCGTCAACAACTTTGGCATGTATTACTCTCTGGCCATGGCCAAGCAGAAGCTGCCCAAAAAGAAGGGCAAGCACATCCCTCGGCCCACCATGCCGGGTTCGCCCAACTACTGCAAGCCCGACGCCCTCGCCATGGCCACCGCCTCGCCCCATAGGATTCTGGGTAACGTACTCAGTGATGTGATCGGTTCCGGAGGTCTCGACTGCCCCCTCGCTCAAGAGGAGATAATAGAAATCAACCGAGGTGAGACATTTCTTGTATTTTTATTATTCCCAAACGAACCTGCTTCGACCTAGATGTTATATTTCTGGTCAAACAGGTTGTCAAACTTCATAGACAGATATCCGACCAAACTTGGGACAGTGATTTGCTCAGATACTCTGGGCTGTAGAAGAAGACTCTAGAATCAGAATGCTCTTTGACAGCTAGTTAGAGGCATTCTGTAATCTTAGTAATAATACAGTTTGTTGAGGGGAGGGTGTGGGTGAGGGATTAGACTGCCTTGGTCCCTGATCAGGGTAGTGTGTGTGTGTGTCTGTTTGTGTGCGTGTATGTGTGTCTCTGTTAACTAGGTAACAGGGACAACAATGTCTCCATTTGTTTAGGGTAAGGGTACGTTTAAGATTAGTGAAAGGAGGCTTTTTTAAGGACAATGAACTTTGGTGTCCCAATTTAGCTAAGTAAAAGCATGCGTGTGTGTGTGTGTTTGGGTGGGGGATTGTGAATCTGCCCTTGAGAGATAACTAGCCCATCAGAAGTCATGGCTAATTTATGATAAACCGTTGAGTCCACATTTGCCGTGAGGCCTCCATCTGTCCCTGTAGCACACGCACAGTACTTTAAAATGAAACTAATTTGGAATCGTTTACACAACACTTCTGCCCAAAAACATTTGTAATGTTTGGAATGTGATATGTACGGTGTTAACCATTTATTTAGTATGTGATGTACAGTGCGTAACCTCGATTTGGTATGTGATAGGTACAGTGTTAACTATTTATTTAGTATGTGAAATGTACAGTTTTAACCATTTATTTAGTATGTGATATTTGCAGTTTTAACCATTTATTTAGTTTGTGATATTTGCAGTTTTAACCATTTATTTAGTATGTGATATTTGCAGTTTTAACCATTTATTTAGTATGTGATATGTACAGTTTTAACCATTTATTTAGTATGTGATATGTAGAGTGCTTAACATTTCAATTGGCATGGATTGTGTTTTGCCTGATGTAAACACAAACTCAACACCTGACAATAGCACATGTTGTGTTTTTTTGTAGCACTTAAACAATAATTGAGTCAGCCATAATAGCCTTTCATCACATGATCAGCTATAGCCCTCAGCTCTCCCCGGCTTCCTCACACGCTCTCTTTTGTAAGACTTCACACTGTAGTTTTGGCTGTATAGCCTGTCAGGAAGCTGGAGAGCTGGAACTCATTCATGTGAGATCAAATTTGACAGCTGTGTCTGAGGAAGTAAGGCATGGTCACCCCGCAAAATCCACCCACACCCTCAAAACACTGCTTATATCACCATGCCCAGGGTTCAGTTGGCCTAGCTAAGCCGGTACAAACTTTTAGAAATGATCCTATGCCTAGTTACATAAAAGAATGAATATTTTGGGGGGTTTAGAAAACCCTGTAGGTACTGATGGTATTTGGCACTCACCCTCTCACATAGATTACACTGCCTACTGTATATATAAAACCACTGCACTTCAAACACAGTCCTAAATATGTATAATTCACGAGCAAGTCCTAATTAACTCCATTGCATTGTTTTTGTTTATTAGGACACAATCGCTGGGGACTCTATTGGGCTCAGTTGGAGGCCATTCTTCCCAAATCCATCGCCTGTTGCGTGTCCAAACTGCAGTATTATATTGGGATTAGTAGCCTGCGTTAGCACTTCCCCTCCTTAACCCTTTGACTATTTTCTTACATACTATTTTTCCAGTGATGGGAGACTGGGGACTCTGGATTTCTGTGTCAACGCGGCCTACATGCCAAACCCTCAGATATAGCAGCCAATTAAAGCCAGACTACGTGGGAGATAGTATGTAGAATGAAGCAGTGTAAGAGGGCTTGCCCCGTGCCAGTGTGGGAGGCGCAGCTCAGTTCGGCCTCAGTCTTCCATCACAGCCTTCCTCCTCCGCTATCCAGACGCGTCACTTCTCTCCTTCTCGTTTCCTTACCTTCCATCTCCTTCAACCCCTCCCTCTCCCTTTCCCTGTCTTCCCCGCCTCCTCTGGAAAGACTCCAAGCAGAACGGCGATGCGGCCTCCGCGGCCCTCGCCAACGAGGACTGCCCCACCATCGACCAGGTGATGAGCCCGGACGAGCGGAGCCCCGCTGTGCGGGGGGGGCCGGGAGTGACCCGGGAACGCTATCAGCAGGACCGCGCCTGCTTCCTGCTCAACACCAGGGAGTTCCGCGCCACCGATGGGAACGTGCGTAAAGGTACGTCGCTCCCGCCAGTGCCCGGAAGCGTAAAAACGCGCACACATCCCACACGCACGTACGACAACAGAGCGACACACGAGGCGCCATATGGCACGAGCACTGATACAAGTACTTTGTATTCTCCCTATTGAGAAGCAGTCAACAGGGTAGGCTCAGAAGCCTACCCCCTGTACACGTGAATGATGCACACACGATCAAACACAGCCTATCTCAGGACTGATTTGTGGTTAATTAGAGAGTGCGCGCAGACAGAGCGTTTATGTGAGATTCCAAACACTAAGTTCTGACAGCTCATGACAGCAACCTCCGGCACCAGCACCAGCTACGACGACACATTTTCTCTTCCGCTCCGGTCTTCCTGTTTCCATCTCCTCACCTCCATGTGTGTCCTGGTTTCCGTCCATTGCGGTTTCATTTCTTCTCCATGTTTTCTGTCCTCTTCTCTTTCTCTCTCACCGCCTCGAGTTGTTGTGCGCCATGCTGTCCGTGGGCTTATGTCTGTCTCCTGGTCGTGTCTTACTCTCATGGCTTCTCTTTCTGTCTCTTGTGCTCAGACAGTTGACCATGCATTAATTTACCTCTTGCCACTTCTCTTTCTCTTTCTCCCCCTTCCCCTCTTTCTCTCTCTCTGCATCCTCCTTCTTGTTTGGCCTGTACTCCACTGTGACCCCCCCCCCCCCCCCACACCCTCTGTCCTCATCCACTGCATATTATCCCTCATCCCGTTGTTATTCCCTTCCTCCTTCCATTTCCCTTCGGAAACACGCCTCATCTGACCCCGTCAACCTCCGACCTTCCATCTACTTCCTTACCGCTGCAACAAATCCTTTCTTTTGGTTTACCACCTTCAACCACAATCACCAAAAACCTGCACCAAAACCTGCATCAAACACTTCCTCTTTACACTCCTCCCAAACTGTTGACAATAAACTAGAGGCCGCAGCCCTGGCAGCCAGCCCAGATTCGCCTTTGACTGACGATTGGTATAAATTGGAAAGGTCTCTGCTACAGCAGGACCTTAATGCCAACTCCACCTCCTCCTGGATCAAACCATAAGCCAAGAGGTAACGCCTTAGATTCCAAAATGGAAGCCTGTGGGCTTTGCCCGGGAGGTACTGAAACCTCTCCTCGGGGACCCCCAGATGATTCACTTTTTGGCTGTAGCCCTGATTTGGTACACCTGATTCACTAATCAAGAGCTTGTTTTGTCTAATCTAGTGTGCTAGCTCTGGGATAGATCGAATATCTGAAACAGCTGGGGGTCCCTGAGGAGAGTATTGAATCTCTCTGGCATATACAGTAAACACCTATATATATGTACTGTGTGTATATATATATATATATATATATATATATATATATATATATATATATATATATATATATACACACACATGTCTATATGCACATATTTATTTATATATGTATATATATAATAAAAATGTTTACCAGCCCTCAGCCAAGAATTTTAGGATGTCTGTAGTACAAGTTATTGCATGCTGGCGGTTGACACACAGACACACCTCCAACAGACACACTTAAACACGGAAGCACAGACACTCTCACACACACTGAGCATGACGGTGCATCACAACGATTCCTCACTACGTTCACAGTGTTGTGTGTGTCGGGTCACCCATGAACTGCCTGGGTGGGAATGTGGGTGTGCATTTCAATATAGTCCAATCAACAGATAGAATCAGTAGATATTTGGGAACACCAATGCCAATGTATTGCTCAGAGTTTCATCCAATCAGAAAAAAAAACGATTACTCTTGAGTGTGATTTTCCTTTTTCTTTCGTTGCCAACCTAACTGCATACCAGTGCACCATAACTACATCGTATGAAGTGGGACATTTTAATTATACTAATCTTTTGCCAATACATCTCCACAAGTCAAAGAATCAACATTGTGTTTATAATACTTAATGGATAGTTTGGGTGTCTGTGTGTGTGTGTGATATGCGAGCAACAGGCAGTGTATTTGAGAGACTGTGTGCAAGTGTACTGGTATGTGCATAATATATATTTATATATATGTGTGAGTGTGTGGTTGTGTGTGTGTGTGGTTGTGTGTTTGTGTGTTTGTGTGTTTGGGGCGACATTTCACGTACCGCAGCTGCACTGAAGCAGCAGTGTAACTCCTGAAGGGGTGTCGTGAAACGGCCAGGTCACGCGTTGTCTGATGTGTTCTGTGTTATTGTCTCCCTCTTCAGGTTGTGTAATATCACGCGTTTGTATGTGGGCTTATTCATTCCTACACGTAAACACTGTGTCACTGTCTTACCCCCAGTGCTGTGTCGTGCTGTGTCGTGTCGTGTTGTGCGTGTGGCTTTTACTGTGTTATTTCTTTGTGTCCCTGGCGCCCTTCGTTACCCCGCTGACATTCACCCTGACAGATAGTGAAAAGACACATCGCTCTTTAGAGAAATGGCCTTTGGCACTGGGACAACATTTCCCGTTTTACGTTATTCCATCATGGTGTGATTTTTTATTTTTTATATGTCTACTCTGGAGAAGTGCAAGAGAGGATTTACAATGCGATGTTGTACAAGCGGCCATCTTTCGAGGGTCAATGGTCAGTGGGGTCCGCCGAGCCTCCGAGGTGTACGGGAATAGCTCCTTACGACACATGCCTCACCTGGGACACATGCCTCACCTGGGACACATGCCTCACCTGGGACACATGCCTCACCTGGGACACACGCCTCACCTGGGACAAAAGCATTTCATTCCTTATGACACACGCCTGACCTGGGACATAAGCATTTCATTCCTTATGACACACGCCTCACCTGGGACAAAAGCATTTCATTCCTTATGACACACGCCTGACCTGTGACATAAGCATTTCATTCCTTATGACACACGCTTGACCTGGGACATAAGCATTTTATTCCTTATGACACATGCCTGACCTGGGACATGAGCATTTCATTCCTTATGACACACGCCTCACCTGGGAAATAAGCATTTCATTCCTTATGACACACGCCTGACCTGGGACATAAGCATTTGATTCCTTATGACACATGCCTTACCTGGGACATAAGCATTTCATTCCTTATGACACATGCCTCACCTGGGACATAAGCATGTCATTCTTTATGACACATGCCTTACCTGGGACATAAGCATTTCATTCCTTATGACACATGTCTCACCTGGGACATAAGCATGTCATTCTTTATGACACATGCCTTACCTGGAACATAAGCATTTTCAGCCCTAACATCAGATGGCTCCACTCGGCACTGGACCCTCCTCCCATCGATTTCCAAATGTGCCAAACAAACATCACTGTAATGCTGATTGGAGAAAACCAATGTTGTTTTTTAAGTTTGTCGTGTTTCGAAACCAGTATTCCCAAGACCTCGAACTGTGTGCTATCGGTGCCTAATGTGGTAAAAAAACATCAGGTAGGACTTCTCTTCTGTAGTGGAGTGACCTATGTCACTCCAAAAAACAATATGTACAGTAAGCTACACTTGGTGACAAAAGTGCTCTAACACTGACTGACTCAGACAGACACAATGACTGACAACTGGCTCTGTACGCTCTAAGGTAAGCAAGCCTTTACCTGTTCCACTCCTCTCCTGAAAGCCCCTGAATGCTTCGGCAATGTGTGTGTTCAACTGTTTTTTGTTTGTATAAAAAGCTCCACTTAATGGTGCAAATCCCTCTTTAAAACCAATAAGGAGGCCATTTGAAGCAGAACGCAAGAAGCACTAGAGGGTGTTAGGATGACATTCAGTGTTTCTTGAATGATTCCTGCTCTCATTATCTTGGTACACGTGTTTGGTCTGGAGGATAGAAAGAACATATTTAACAATCAGAACACTAAGAGGTTCTTTCCCTTTTACAATGTTTCAATTCAATATGCCAACTTACAGCTCTCATTATTGCAGAAATTAGAGGAATCTGTAGGACCCGTGGACCACCAAAATCTGACCTCCCTCTGTAACCTGAAACATCTAACAATAATGGAATACCGAAATAGAACGCCTCAGAGCTGGATTGCATTCAATCACATATTGACCAGCAATCTAATTGAATGCCAAAAGAATGGGAATGAGGTGAACAAACCCTGAAGGGAAATGCTGTAAACTCACCGGAGGTTTTATGGCCTTATTGCTCCAGTAGAACGGAATAATGGCTTAATGGTGTTTTCCCTTCTTTGTTTTAAAGTGGGATTCCCTATTTTGTTCTCAAACTCGTACTGTGCGCTTTGTCCGTGGTTTCTTGGGTATTTGCATATGCAGGCCTCGCTTATTTTAGTAGTCTCGCTATTATCATACTTGTCCATTTGACCTCCTTTGCTCAACATGTAATATGCATGGCTCGATGAGGTCAAAGGGTCAGTCGCCTCTTGTGATTGCTCACTGTCAATCATTCCTTCTCAATACTGTCCTTTCTGCACAACTCTCTACCTTTCTTTTCGGTGTTTTCTTTTTCTTTCTATTTCTCTTTCTATTTCTGTTTCTTTCTATTTCTCTTTCTTTCTCCCTTTCTTTTTTCCTTTCAATGATTCTCTTCTATTCTTTCACAAATTTTTTGTCTTTCTTTCTCTTTCTCTTTTTTTCTTCTTTTTGTGTTTCTTTCTTTTTGGTCTTTTACACTCTCTTTGTGTATGTTTGTGTCTTTGGCCATGTCCGAAATCAATCTTGCCTACTGTATTTACTAAATGGACAAACTTTGTCAACATTGTTTGTACAGTGCTGTGATGTCCTTTATCTAATGATCAGCTGTTGTCAACACCTGCCTCCAAAAAAAAAGATTGTTTTCTTCCATGTACTATATTTATGTTTTCATATTATAAATCCTAAAAAAATTTTATAATGCAATATAGAATGCAAGTAAGGGTATTAGACACGGCCAATGTGTGTGTGTTTGTGTGGGTATTTGTACAGTATTTCTGTCTTGTGTGTTTATTTTGGTGTATTGGTTTGTGTCTTTTCTTTTTTTCCTTCTAGATTTCATTTTGGTATGTGTTTATGTTGAATATTTAAAATTAATCAAGGACAAGGTATATTTGAGTTAACTCTGTTTGGTTTTATCTTTATTTGGTGTGGGATGTTGTTGTCAGTTACTTTACTTTGCCCATGTTCGTTTCTGTGTATTCATATATTATCTAGTTATCTATTTACCTTTCCTCCTCTCAATCTACTCATGACTTATTTTCCATTCACAAATAGGATAATTTACTTAAAAACAGTAATGAAATAAAAAATGTGTACTAAGCATTGCTAATTAATTCACCTATTTTAGTCTTACTTATTTAACATTTTAGTATAATAAAACTAAACAACAACCTTAATGTAATTGGACAATACCTTTTCATTCTGCACTTGATGGGAGGTAAGAGGTAACTTAAATATGCATAGTCTCTCATTTTAGTCATTGCTTTTTCCTATTAAATAATGCAAGTTTAGGCCTCTCCTATTTCCATCATGTGGACAATCAGACAGCTTTGTCCAGCTATAGTGGACTTGTTGTTCAGATTTATCGTACACTGATTAAAACAAAAACAACTACATTTTCTAAAAAGCTGCCAAAATTCACATGAATGCGAACATGCAGTAAATATTTTCTTAACACAAAATCCTCAAAATAATGAAATATATAATCCCAATATCTATATTTATAAGTTAGGATTTCATTTTGTTTGAGCCTTAATTACATTTGAAATTATTAAAAAATATATATATTTGACCATCAGAAAATTTACTTATACTGATTTCAGTATTTGTCTATTTTGTCTCAATATTATTTGGAAATAATAGGGATATATTAAAATTAGCTAGAAATGCCGAAAAACGACACAGACACATTTAATGCCATGTCAAAATGTAGATTAGATTTCAATGCTGAATGGTCCCAATTAGAATGTGTCCATTCTAAGACCAGGACAAAAGAACACATAATACAAGGTATAACTGCACTTTTGCCATATTTTTTGGTCACATCTGAAATGTTCTTACCTCATGGTTTTGCAGAGAATAGATGTTGGTTGATGTTGTCTCATGTGTTGCAGTGATTGTTGAAACCTTGAACTGGTTATCAGGCCTACATTTGATGAAAACTACTGAATGTTATAGGTTCCTATCAGTTTATAATTTTTTGTCATGTGTTTAATGTCATTGTTTTTGTCTATAATGATCAGGATATTGTGTCATGGTCCTGTGGAGGTTTTGTATACACTGTTACAGTTTACGGTTACTCAAGGAATGCTGGAGATTGTCAAGTAACCCCTTGAGTTCCTTCATGGACCATTATTAATTAATGGGTTGGATCTACTGACAGTTCTTGGTTGGATATCAAGGGTTGGATATCTTTTTTGACCACTTGTTAAGTAAATGTAATTCCAGTACATTTGTTCTGTTGTTTTCTGTTCAACTGGTGGAATAAAGCGACGTGGTATGTAGCTCCAATACTTTTTAAAAGGGGTATATTTTGGAAAGGTTATAATAGCAGTAACTAGTAACTAGTAGTAAATAGTAACTAGTAACTGACATGCATAGGCATCGATGGGCTGCCACCTCTGCAATGTTTAAAGGTTGAAATGTGCAATGTTTAAAGGTTGAAATACAACCCATCGGTTTGAACATTCATGTTTTCATAGATTTTTAACCCCTTTGGAAAATATTCAGACCTCTTCACTTTCTCCACATTTACCTGTGTTATGGACGTCATTTCGTATATATTACATAATTTTTGTTGCCATCAATCTACACATGATAGTAACAAAGCAAAAAACACATTTTAAGAAATGTCTGTTATTATATTGACAATAAAAAACTGAAATATCTCATGTACATTACTTAGAACAAACCAGGAACTAACCGTTCCTGCAAAGCTCCCCAGATCATACTTGAGGATGTACATGAAATTAGAGAGAACCTCCAGAAGAGCATGACCTAACATCCTGATGGCTGTTTTGTGACATTCCATCAGTGTTCTACACGTTGTTGGCAGGAATGTCTAATAGTTCAGTTACTTTTCTTTCATCTGTTACCTGAGATTTTCATCCTGTCTTATTTCATTTTTCTCTCAAAATATTTTTCAAATGTGAACTTTAAAATGTATTGTTGGCAGTTGCATTTCATACATTTGCATGCATCTATTTCACTGTGAAATATCACTGTTACAGTTCCTAACAGCAAATATTTTCACCTATGACAGATTTTTATCAAACGTGATATCAGGCATATAATGTACAGTAAGGAATACAGTGATTGGCACCATTGATGAGCAACACAATTTAAGCAAGGTAATGAAAAACTCCATTGAACAAACAGAATGCAGTGATGGGCAAATCATTTAAACCCTATATTCAATAGAAAATAGTACAATGACAACATATCAAAAGTTGAAACTGAGACATTTTATTGTTTCTTGAAAAGTATATGCCCACTTAGAATTTGATGCCAGCAACACATTTCAGAAAAGTTGGGACAGAGGCAACAAAAGACTGGAAAAGTTGTGTATTGCTAAAAAACTAAACCTGGTGGAATATCACACAACTAATTATATAATTTGGTAACAGGTCAGTAACAGGATTGGGTATTAAAAGAACATCAGAAGTGAAAATGGGGAGGGGTTCACCAATCTGTGAAAGACTGCGCAGGCAAATAGTGCAACAATAACGTTTCTTAACGTAAAATTGCAAAGCGTTTGGGGATCTCTTCATCTATGGTACATAATATCATTAAACAATTCTGACAATCCGGAGAAATCTCTGTATGCAAGGGACAAGGCAAAAAAACAATATCAGAAGGCCGAGCTCATTTAAGATGGACTGAGGCGAAGTGCAAAACTGTCCTGTGGTCTGACAAATCAAATTTTTAAATTATTTATGGGACACCATGTTTGTCATGGAGACCGTGTCCTTCGAACTAAAGAGGAAAGGGACCATCTGGCTTCTTATCAGGGCACAGTTCAAAAGCCAGCAACCGTTATGGTAAGGGGGTGCGTTGGTGCACATGGCATGGGTGACTTGGACATCTGTGAAGGCACCATTAATGCTGAACTATATATATAGGATTTGGAGCAACATATGCTGCCACCCAGATAACGTCTTTTTCAGGGAAGGCCTTGCTTATTTCAGCAAGACAATGCCAACAACAACATGGCTCCATAGTAAAAGAGTCCGGGTCCTAAACTGGCCTGCCAGCAGTCCAGACCTGTCACCCATTGAAAACAGCTGAAATCCGATATCAAGCAAGATTGGGAAGACATTTCTCTTTCAAAACTACAGCAAGGAGTCTCCTTAGTTCCCAAAGACTTACAGAGTATTGTTAAAAGAAGAGGTGATGCAACACAGTGGTAAACATGCCCCTGTCCCAACATTACTGAAACATGTTGCTGGCATGAAATAAAAAATGCCCGTGTTTTTTTCCAATAACGATACAATTTCCCAGTTTCAACATTTGATATGTTGCTTTTGTACTATTTTCCATTAAATATAGGGATCCATGATTATCATTGCATAATGTTTTTATTTGCATTTTACACAGTGTCCCAACATTTCTGGAAATGAGGGTTGTACATGGTAAACTATTGAATGATTTTTTTGTCATAAAAATGTTGTGATCAACTTCCTTTCAGTGCTTTCTAGACACCTTGCTAGGATAATGGCTAAAACTGAGCCTTGTTTAATCTTTATTGAGATATTTGTGGCCATTATTATGTGCAAAGGAAAGAAAGTGGACTAGAACTCGGACAGTGTGTCCTTAAGGAGCAGTAGGCTGGAATCCTACCAGTGCTGCAGCAGGGTACGTGCACTCGTCCATGTTGCCAATAAACCTACAAATCTCCTGAGAGGGGCTAGTTGACTCACATATGACGTAGACATGATTATTAAGACACTGCAAGCATAATGTATTGGGTGTTATCCCTTAACACGTCATAACAAAATGTATTGGGTGTTATCCCTTAACACATCACAGCATAATGTATTGGGTGTTATCCCTTAACACATCACAGCATAATGTATTGGGTGTTATCTCTTAACACATCACAGCATAATGTATTTGGTGTTATCCCTTAACACATCACAGCATAATGTATTGGGTGTTATCCCTAAACACATCACAGCATAATGTATTGGGTGTTATCCCTTAACACATCACAGCATAATGTATTGGGTGTTATCCCTTAACACATCACAGCATAATGTATTGGGTGTTATCCCTTAACACATCACAGCAGTATGTATTGGTTGTTACCCCTTAACACATCACAGGCAACTGCTGGGCACGTTGCGGCTTGTGTTGGATCAATACATGTAATTATAGCAAGAATGACCCCTCACCTTATTTAACAATCCATTGATCCTATGTTAGACTGTGATGCAATATGGGGCCATGTCTAACAGAGTCCAGAGTGGACTTGGTATTTAAGATGTATAAAGCGTGTTAACCTTCTATGAATGCTCATCTGCATAATGTCAAGGATGTGATCCTGACATGCCCAGGACCATTTTAATGAAGAGGTGAACAAGTAGTCTGGATGAAGTGATATGATGTCTTCTGGTTTATTGCCAGGTTATAGACATGCAGAACCAAAATGTTTGGTAAAAATCAGTTCAGAATATTTGCCCTGCTCCTCTCTTCTCTGTGTTTCCTCCATCCACCTCCCTTTTTTCTGATTAATCCTCATTCTCATTCCATTCTCAGGCCGCCATTGCAGTGCAAGTATATCTAAAGTCTGACAGTAGGTAGGTACTTTCTCTCTCATGTAGTCTCAGATACGTTTGGCTAAAGATCATAATCAGTGAGAGGTCGTAGATTCATGCCCCTGTATGTTTCATTTATCAATTTATTGTTATATATATAACCAATGTAATGAGAGGAGAAATCAATTCACTTTAAGTGGAATGCGATTCACTCTGAAAGCAGGTATTCACTTTTTAGTGTAACCAAATAACATGCTTGGCAGATCCTAAATGTAGATGTAAAGAAAGCTACAGTGGAAGTTCAGTTGTGACTAATACATGTGATTATATATACACACATCTATGTGTGTGCATATTTTTAAGCAGTAAGACATAAGGGGTGTAGTAGACAGCCAGATGTGGTTTATTGGCCATATACCGTAAAACCCTGAGGTTCCTTTTTTTATCCTGCAAACCCCTGAGGTACATATATATATAATGTATTTATATTTGCACTACAGGATCTTTTGAAGTCTTTAAATGTCTGCTTAATTGGCATTCATTTGTTATTTTACAGTACATCACGTAAAAAAATAATAATAACTTTACAGTAGCTTTTTTCTGTTTGGTTTTGGATCTTTGGATGGCCATCTATCTCTGTCTTTGTAGTCTATTGAATGTTGTTTTCTCCCAAGCACTATGGGCAAAAAAAATCCCATGATTTGCTGGCCAATATAGTTACTATTTGTGTACCTCATTATAATTGCTCTCTTTCCAACCCTATACTTCTGAAGTAGCAAACATAGAATTTCAACAACTGATGCGTGAACCCAGAGTATATTTGTCCTCATTAGTAAAACTAGTAAAAAAATAACTGGTAAAAAAAGAAGAAGAAGAAAATCTAAGAAGTTTGGCATTTAAATAAACCCAATGTTGACGAATGACCAGTGTTCGGAAAGGGACCCAGTTGTCACACTTAATATAACTAAAGATGCCTTTTGACTCTAGTAAATATTAAAGTATTCCAGTAATATACTACAGATCTTGAGTAAAAGTTTTTTGTATTAAAAGTATTCAAAGTTATTATAATAATTTCCCCTATTAACTAGGTGAAACCTTTAACTAGAGTGCCCTAATATTAGCCCCTTTCGTAAATATGGGCAAAACCGGCAGTGGAAAATATATGTTTGCTGTTTGTCCTCTTGGTCTTTGATTCAAAGTTCTGACAGAAAGTAATATGATTGAAAATAATAAATGTGAAATCAATTAAATAATTATTTTCTCCAAAACTTGTGTGCCACAAATATTGGCAGCCTTACAAATTCTTATGAGTAAAAAACTCATTGAAGTGTAGTCCCATGTGTATTTTACGTTTTTAAGTTCATTAGGAACATTTAAGTGATTAGGAACACTTAAATGGTGAGCCATGACCTCCTGTTTCACTTGGGTATAAATATGAGGTGACCCAGGCCAAATTCCCATAGTCGTCCATTACAATGGGAAAGACCCAAGAACATGTGTGACAACATTTTGTTGTTCTGCAGAAATCAGGAAACAGTTGAAAATACTTTCCACTATCACAGCAATAATTAAGAAGTTTATAGCAACTGGAGATGTTAATAATCGGCCTAGAAGAGGATGTGTCTATATTGGCTCCACGCACTGTGAGGTGGATGGTTTGAGTGGCCAAAGAATCTCCAAGGATCACAGCTGGAGAATGTGGCACTAGACAACTTGTTAGGTTACATGGTATCATGGACATCAAGTTCCCAGCATATATTAAATCAAAACCTGACGCTTAAACTGGGCTGTAGTTGGATTTTCCAGCGGGAGAATGATACAAAGTACACCTCAAAATCAACATAAAAATTGTTCAGTTACCACATAATCAAGCTTTTCCAATGGCCATTCCAGAGGAGAAGTCCACAAGCGTGAAACTTGGAATCTGAGGGATCTGGAGGTTCTGTATGTAGGAATGGTCTCAGATCCCTAGCCATGTGTCCTACAACGTTAAATGAGAACTCAGAACTGATATATTGGCAAAGGTATATTTTTCCAAAAAATATATTTATTTTATGATAAGATTTTATTTTTCAATTTCCAATTTTTTCCTTAGAGGTTTTGATTAATATTGAAAATTAAAGATCAAGATGATAATTAATTGACTGCCTATTTTGCTAATATTATCCAGGGGTGCCAATGTTATATAAGGGCATGGTAAATGACAAATACTTTTAAATATCTGATATTATGTTTATCACTTCTCCAACCGACAAAGCATTTGTTTTTAGGGGTTTTGACAGGTGTGCTTAAAGAGTCCACCAGATCAGATGCAGTGTGGGGATGCCTGGGATGTTCTCTTCAGTCTTCCAAATCAAAGTATTTTTCGACTTAACTTTTGATTGAAATGTTTTAAACCATCTTCTTGCTAAATATACTGTCAAATGGGCTGTAAGGACATTCCATTTATTTTTAAAAGAAGCAACAATTTCGATGCCTTTGAACCCTGGCCGTATAAGATACATTTTAAATGTGTTCTTTTACAATGTAAAATGATTCATGTGTTTAAGAACACATATGCAAGCAAACATGGAAACACACATTTGCGAGTACAAAAGGAAACTGACATTTTAATGTTACACTAAGCAGGATAAGCTGATGCTCCATCTGAGCTTTATAGCACCTCCAACTGATAGAGTCAGTGTTAGCGTGACATTGAAAAACTGAAACAGTGGATGGAGCAACCACAATCCTGTATACAGTAACCTAGTACTGCTTTAGACATGTCTGTGTGTGTACCATTGCAGGAATCTAGTAAAAAAATTCTTCATCAATATTTCACTGTGCTGCATTCCAACTAATGTGCCTCAGCAAGCTTGAATAAAAGGAGGATTTTTATTTATGGACGAGTGATGTTTAAAGTGGTCTAGTTGGTCACAGTGGACTGCCACGTTGCCATAGCAAAGTTTTTTTTCCCAATGCAGCAAGGAAGCACAAAAGGCATCATGCCAAGTAGTGTTACTTGTTCTCTATCTGTGAGATGAAGATCCATAATGCTTGGAGTTCTACATCCAGACCGTGACTCTTCTATTAGACTACGACCTATATTAACAATGGCTGAACTGACACATACTTTGTACTGATAGTCTAGTGACATGGTTGTGCTCTATTGACTTGAGTCACGTATTGACACCTGCACACCACACTATTCTGCCCACTACCAGAAACGCAGCCATTGTTACTGTAGTCATTATATAAATTGTTACGGTAGTCATTATATAAATTGTTACGGTAGTCATTATATAAATTGTTACGGTAGTCATTATATAAATTGTTACTGTAGTCATTTTATAAAAAAGCAATTGTTTCTACCTACCAATGGTGTTTTTTGACTGGACAGCACTCTTCAGCACACAACTGTCTAGTCTGGTGTCAAGTGTCTCTCTGTTTTCTACAGGTGGAGCTAAATGTTTGCATGCCTTATCCACTTAAATTACAGAGGGAAAAGCTACATGGTGTACAGTGCTTTAAACAGAAACCTTAATATGCAGTTTGATAGTGACACAAAATTTCTGTATTCATTCCCAGCATCTATTACGGTACCATTGACCATGATTGGTTTCAACACACTGTAGCAGCTGTGACGCTAAATTGTGACAGTGTTCTATCCTACATTCAGAGCCGTAGCACTGGTTTACCAGTTCCTTTTCCCACTGTTAATACATCTCTGTTACAGGACGTGGTTACTTTGAAAGAGGAAGTGAGGTTGACATTGTGGGGAAAGCTGTCAGGTTGTCAGGAACCTAAAGGGAGTATTAAGAGATGGGCTATTTGTAACCACAGATTTTGTGTCAATACGCCTCACTTTCACTTCACAAAATGGATACGTTTGACTCATGATAAGACCCGGTTTTATAAAAACAATGTTAAAATGACCCCTTTACTTCCTTGACAACTTAACTTGGTCAAATGTTTCAGTGAAACCTCAGCTTTCAGTTTGTTGTATTTGCTGCTGTCTTGGTCTTAAAGGGACATGCTCTGCCTTTTGGACCTGGTTGCCTAAAACACCTGAACACAAGTCGTGTTAGCAACTGCCTTATTAGGCCATGTTAGGTGCTTTATTCAACTGGTCTGATGGTTTGAATGTTTTATTCATGAATACCTATTAATAATAACTTTTGTTTTTCTCTTTTGAAAAGAATTATGAATGACATAAATCATAACTCGCATTTTCTTGTTTTGTCCTGTCTTGTCTCTATGTCTGTCCCTGTCTGTCTTTTAAATGTCTCTTAACATTTGATATTATTTGCTCACATTTTGATTTGTCCTAAATTTATTCTGTTATATAATGTTCTGTTTTACACTTATCTGTTAACACCCTAAACTAAATTTGGCTTTTATATGTAACTATTTTACACCCAAACAACTGTCAAAAATATTGATTTCTCGCATCCACGTTGTCATAACATGTATACATTTTCTTTAATTAAAAACGTATAATTTCACCCCAAAAAACTAATCCAAAAAAACATACAAAACATTATTTTAAACTATTGCTTGTCAATCAAATGTTTTCCTCTTAAGCAACTGGCTATGAGAAATCTCGCAGCCTGAGCAACATATCAGGAATGGCTGGGTCAGCTTTGCGCATTGCCCCAATCACTAGCCCTCCCTTTGAAACTTACGAGGCCCCAGTTACATTGCGCCGCTGCCGTTCCCCAATACCATCCATTTTGTAGCGAAAAGGAGGTTTGCTCATAGGACAAACAACATGATGGGTTGGCTTAAAGGACTGGAATGTATTTATGGCTCCAGAAGGTTCATACACAGTGCAAAGCACATAGCAATAACCACATTGATTTTGAATGTAGAAAGATTCTGACTACTTGTCTTGTGAATTTGTGGTTTGAGATGCATGCCTCAGGTAGACGATGAGGTAACATTTAGGGATAATACTTCATTTAACAGCCCAGTTTAGGCTGGTATTTACCTGGTCTTACCTTAACTCGGTAAATAACACGGTCACAACGGTTTCTGGTATTTACCTCAATTGATTCAATGCGTGTTGGTGACTAAACAAGTTAGTTGACTCACAAAAGCTGCAAAATAAAGACTTACAGAAGTAGATTTAGGAAAATATGATAATGAAATAAAAGGATGAGAAATGCTTGGATGGGATATTCGTGAACAAAGACGTTGAACTAGCTAAAAAGACACTCTAAGAACCAATGCACAGTTACAGCTGCAAGTGTAGTTGATAAGCGTGTAAATTTACATACTGCCAGTATTTTGTTTGCTGATCAACCGAAGCTAATTCTGTCCAGAAAAAAAGTTTAAGAAATGGAAAGTCTACAGTTCTTGTAGTGAATGGAAACATAAGGTACATGGTCAATCCTAAGTAATTTCTACTGAATTCATCACATGTTAATATCATTATTGTGTATGTATGCTAAACGTTTTGGGGATTCATCACATGCACCTTAGAACAAGGTACATTGAGCTTTAAATGTACTGAACCGTACAATGAAAAACCATACATTTAACAATCACAAGGCACTTATACACTCACCTAAAGGAGTATTAGGAACACCATACTAATACTGTGTTTGACCCCCTTTCGCCTTCAGAACTGCCTTAATTCTACGTGGCATTGATTCAACAAGGTGCTGAAAGCATTCTTTAGAAATGTTGGCCCATATTGATAGGATAGCATCTTGCAGTTGATGGAGATTTGTGGGATGCACATCCAGGGCACGAAGCTCCCGTTCCACCACATCCCAAAGATGCTCTATTGGGTTGAGATCTGGTGACTGTGGGGGCCATTTCAGTACAGTGAACTCATTGTCATGTTCAAGAAACCCATTTGAAATGATTCAAGCTTTGTGACATGGTGCATTATCCTGCTGGAAGTAGCCATCAGAGGATGGGTACATGGTGGTCATAAAGGAATCGACATGGTCAGAAACAATGCTCAAGTAGGCCGTGGCATTTAAAGGATGCCCAATTGGCACTAAGGGGCCTAAAGTGTGCCAAGAAAACATCCCCCACACCATTACACCACCACCAGCAGCCTGCACAGTGGTAACAAGGCATGATGGATCCATGTTCTCATTTTGTTTACGCCAAATTCTGACTCCACCATCTGAATGTCTCAACAGAAATCGAGACTCATCAGACCAGGCAACATTCTTCCTGTCTTCAAATGTCCAATTTTGGTGAGCTCGTGCAAATTATAGCCTCTTTTTTCCTATTTGTAGTGGAGATGAGTGGTACCCGGTGGGATCTTCCGCATTGTTGCCTACCCGCCTCAAGGTTGTGTGTGTTGTGGCTTCACAAATGCTTTGCTGCATATCTCGGTTGTAACGAGTGGTTATTTCAGTTAAAGTTGCTCTTCTATCAGCTTGAATCAGTCGGCCCATTCTCCTCTGACCTCTAGCATCAACAAGACATTTTCGCCCACAGGACTGCTGCATACTGGATGTTTTTCCATTTTCACACCATTCTTTGTAAACCCTAGAAATGGTTGTGCGTGAAAATCCCAGTAACTGAGCAGATTGTGAAATACTCAGACAGGCATATCTGGCACCAACAACCATGCCACGCTCAAAATTTCTTAAATCACCTTCTTTCCCATTCTGACATTCAGTTTGGAGTTCAGGAGATTGTCTTGACCAGGACCACACCCCTAAATGCATTGAAGCAACTGCCATGTGATTGGTTGATTAGATAATTGCATTAATGAGAAATTGAACAGGTGTTCCTAATAATCCTTTAGGTGAGTGTAGTTATAGTTTGTAACAGAAGCAATGTCACGGTAACACTGTCACACAAATCATACAACTAAAACTTAAGCCCTGTACTTGAAGGTCATGAAGGATTATGACAGTTGCCTACATATATTATGGCTAAAACACCACTCTGGATGGTAAGGTAACTAATACACTGTCACAGCCTTTTGGGTGAATGTAGTTGCTTACACTGTAGTTCCTATTTTAAAAAGTACATTATGCAGTATGGTAGTAAAAACAAAATTGCAGACATTTAGAATATTTTGTTTAAGATACTTTAAATTATACAAAATTATGTAAAATAAAGTTAGATTGATTATACTGTACAGTATTTATTAAGTATCACTTATCACAAAAGCAAGCACTTTACTTGACTAGACTTATTTTACTAAACCTACTCCAATTGAAGTTGCATGTGTGGATTATACATCAAACACACTACACTTTACATTACAATAATTACATATATCACATAAATAACTAATTATAGGGAAATAAATATCCTGTTGTCTCCCTGGCCTGATATTGGCTAGACTGATCCATTGATTTCAAACGGTTGGTAACTAACTGCTCATTGTCAATATTTCTAACAGTTGATGTTTAGTATATCTTCATATCTTTTCTGCTTCTTGACTTTTGATATAATTGCTTTTAATTTTCCATATATTTTGGCTCACTCCACAACTTCAGTCCACCTCTCCCCTGAATAAGAAATACAAAAATTAGATTAAACTATATATTACAAGTATTTAAAATAAAGAGTTTGTGACCAGTCGTCAATGGGCTTTGATTAAGATCAATCTATCAAAAAAAATCTATACTATAATCTTTATTATAATTTTTAAGTACAGGAACTTTGGTATCCATAAACAGTCTTCCCTCTTGGATTACCACCTTCATATCATAATTATGAAAATGTAATGTGATAAAACAAAGTAAAAAAAGAGAATCACTCATGCTCATATATGCAGAAATACATGCAATATTACATTAATGCTGGAAACATAATGTGCACGTAAATGTAAATATGCAAATATATTTTTTATCTTGAAAAAAGGACACAGACTTAATAGTTATTTTACCTATTTTCTTTTAAGGGTTCACAATCTAAATGTACTTACTGCAACTGTGACATGACCCATTTGTCTTGTTTTTCAAGTTTGTCATGTCTTGCTCGTCTTATGAATTTTTATGTTGTTGTAGATGTATACATTTTTTTTATGCTGAGTTATTTTTGTATTCCTTTTATTGGTCACATGTGTGTGTTATATTGTGAAAAAACTGATTTTCTGTAACATTTTTAAACAAATGTTTGTCATCAAAATGTCTTACCAACACTTTAAGGTCCATATCATTGTGAGTTCCATAACATAAGACAAAATTGACATGATAGACACAAGTGAAAAAGCAGATAAAGAGATAAAAACTTGAGAGTACATTTCAACTTGAGATCTACAAATGCCACTTGTAATTCTCAGATAAATCTATTTCTATCAACGCATGATTTAGAGTAGCACAAATTATACATTCATATCTTCTGTTTGGATTTGGCCATATGTAATTGAATCAAGATTTGAATGTTGACTGATTAACATCCTGCCTACCAGTACATCCTGCCTACCAATAGGTCTTGAATAATGTTATATTATTGTACATGAGTATCATGTGCCATAGTCAGATATTGTATGATCCTGAAAATGATGTGTATGTCCTGGAAATCCAAGAGCTTCCATACATTTGAGTGTCCAGCATATGAAGTAAGGCAAAGGAAATGTCCACTTTTTCATTCTATAATGTTTGATTATGGTTTATGGACAGCTGTGGTTAGAGAAATATACTTTTGTTCACATTTTGATTAACTATCAGTTCCATTCTACATTTGTAAAGATAGACCTGTTCAAAGTTGCAATGTTATGTATCTGAAGTATAAGAATGTATAAACTTTGTTTCTGTAGAGAATGATGGCTCATATCATATTGTTGTGCTCAATGGAACACTCTTAAAACAGACAAATCTTGAAAGTGCCTCCATGAGGCATCTATAAGATACAATGTCAATCTATGAGCCCATACAAGCTAGCTAGATTTCACTAGCTACACCTGCAAAGAAATGCTTATTAAGTAAATGGTGAAAGTTGAATATGTACATAACTGTATCTGCAAATATGAAACCATATTAAAATCACCCAAATAATATTTTTTTTGATGTATACTTTGTTAGTGAGGAACATGCAAGTTCAGATTTTGGATTTGGATTTTGCCTTCACTATATAGTTATTTTCTAGTTTATTTGTAGTGCTACATAATGTGCCTGGGAATATGGTAAGAGGAGACATTTTTAATATTCACAATTGCATTTTCATTACCATTTATAATGATGTGTAATTTAAAATGTTTCTTTTGTGAATTCATATAAAAACCAACATATGCATCTCAGTCAGCTGGAATAATCATGAACATTCAGTAGAATAATATGCTTATAATGAATGTATACAATGGATGGTATTTAATGCTAAAATTCAATTATCTCAGATTTTTCAAGGAAGTTAAAAAAGTTTTAAAAAAAACTAACATATATCGATATAGACAATAGACAATTATAATTAATTGTAATTATAGTGAAACCAATGTGATTTTTTTTATTGACTTATTGAAATTGAAATCTCTCTTATTGCATTTATTGACCTTTTTATATAGTATTTTACTTGAAATCCCAATTAATCTCATTGTACTTTTAAATACACTATATGCTATGGATGCTTACATCTAAGGCATTCATTTAAATCGAATGTGTAAATTTCTTTATATAATTCAACACAACACCAAATTCTCAATTGAATCCTTTAATAGATAATTTAAAAAAAAGTAGTGATTAGCACAACAAAAAAACTTGTTGTAATCAAATACCCAAAACCTATTTTCCATCAGAGTGAATGTTTATGGACCAAATGCTATATCTCTGTAATATGTGACATTCAAGACTGTAACATCAATTACATAAATCGTTAAGATATTTTATATTTGAAAATAAATATTCAAATTTTATTTAATTTTTTATATACAATATACTCTATTAAATGGCAGAAAAATATACAAAAGAAAACAAACTAGCTGTACCGCTTGACCACATAAATGTGTACATGTATCTAATCTATACCAAGATTTCTGTTTTGACCAGGTAGCTGAACTTATTAGCCATGTATCTAAAAATATGATTGTTAAGTTGAAGTGTGCACAACCATTAACTAAACTAAAGCCACACATGTAACATGTGGTATAAACACCTGTCTAAGGTGCAGAAATGTTGGTTGCATGACCTCCTGAATATTTTGCTGTGCCACTTTATTTAGGAAAAAAAGTGCACCTATAAAAAAAACACATGGTTACTGTTGCAAATATTTGTATTTGCCCTACAGTTTTTTCATACTTCGCTCAAAAAGTGAGTGCATTTTTATTAGCCTTTTGGTTTTACCATTACTACAGCAAATTGGCTTGTTTTTTTTTTCACATTTAGTTTTGTAAGTGCCTCAGTGTTGCATACATTTATAAATTTTTTCTTCAGTTATCTACATACCATAATCTATTCGTTTTTAGAGGAATTTCGTAATTATTGTTTAGATAATATATATTAAAAGTTGTACATTTCAAAATATTTGAAAGGCCTTGAATATTCCTTGGAGCAGGAGTCAAGAAGATTATTAAGTTGAAAGTTTATGGCTTCTCAAAAACCCTGCCTAGATCAGGCCATCCCCCCAAACTGAATGACTGGATGATCAGAGAGACTACCAAGAGCTTCAAGCTTTAATGGTCAAGACATCTGATGACAGTATCCAAAGTGCTCCAGAAATCAGGCCTGTATAAAGTAAGCCTTTACTCAAGAATGCCCATCTTGTACCCAGTTTTAAGTCTGCCAAAAGAAACAAAAGATTTTGTACCCATGTGACAAAATATTTTGTGATCTGACCAAACCCCAAAAAAGATAATGTCTTGGCCTTACATTTAGTGCAAATGGAATTTCACCCAAAGAACACCCTAATGTAATACATGGGTGTGGCAGCATCATGTTCTGGGACATTTTCTCAACATCAAGGAATGGTGGTAGACTTTTACAAAATAAAAGGGGAAATTAATGGAATAATCTACAGAAAAGTCCTTGAGGAAAAGCTAATGCCCTCTGTAAGACAGCTGAAACCGAAACCGAGTTCACCTTTCAATGTGAAAACGATCCAAAGCCCACAGAAAAAGCTACAGTGAAGTGGCTAAGGAAAAACATTGTAAATAGCTCTAACCCATTCAAAAATGTGTGGCATGACTTGAATTTTTTTTCCAACTCTGTAAGGAACTTGAAATCAAGAATTTGTCAAGAAGGATAAAATATTTGGAAATCTACAGTAAATATAAAAAGTCTACACACACCTATTAAAATGCCAGGTTTTTGTGATGTAAAAGAATGAGACAAAGATAAATAATGTCAGAACTTTTTCCACTTTTAATGTGACCTATAATGTGAACAATTCAATTGAAAAACTCTTCGAGGGGGAAAAATGAAAAATAAAAACCTTACAGTAACCTGGTTGCATAAGTGTGCACACCCTCTTATAACTGAGGATGTGGCTGTGTTCAGAATTAACCAATCACATTCAAACTCATGTTAATTAGAAGTCATTACACACTTGCCATCATTTAAAGTAACTCTGATTAATCGCAAATAATGTTCAGCAGGATTTACCTGACATTTTCTTAGTTGCACCTCAGAGCAAAAGCCATGGTCCGCAGAGTGGTTCCAATGCATCAGAGGGATTTCATTGTTGAAAGATATCAGTTAGGAGAAGGGTAGAAAATGTATGAAGTTGTCATGCTGAAGTTCACCTTTCAGCATGACAACGACCCAAAGCACACATCCAAATCCACAAAAGCATGGCTTCACCAGAAGAAGATTTACGTTTTGGATTGCCCAGCCAGAGCCCAGACCTGAATCTAATTGAACATCTGTGGGTTGATCTGAAGAGGGCTGTGCACAGATTTGGAGCGCTTTTGCAAAGAAGAGTGGGCAAATATTGCCACGTCAAAATGTGCCATGCTAATAGACTCCTACCCAAATAGACTGAGTGCTGTAATCAAAAGGTGCTTCAACAAAGTATTCGTTTAAGGGAGTCCACACTTGGGCAACCAGGTTATATCCACTTTAAGATTGCAAAGTTGGAAGAGACTAGTAAACTAGCTAACAACCTGATTGTTTTACTAGCAGGCTCTACATGCTTTGGCATGGGAAACCATGGGTTTTTAGCATGACCACCATTCACAACCACAACACCCTAGCAAACAGACACTCTATTTAACTATATATACGTTCATAGGTGCCCCTGGCGGATGGTTTCTGATGGAAGGTAAATGGCGCTTCTCATATGTTGACACTATTCGTAAAGGTAATAAGGACCAATAGCACTTGGACATGTTGATAGTTTTTACAAAAGGGTGGAAAAAATGGGAAATAACTTTTTACATTAGTAATTATAAACAATGCATACAATACAACAAAGTACAGGGTTAAATGTATCCATAAAAACCATAATCAACATTACTACGCAAATAAAATATTTTAGTAGAAGTTTAGTATAACAACGAGTGGGCACAACATTTGACGGTTCAGAAAGTCAAGAAAAGGATTAGCTTTTTCAGTTGATCATTGCTTATAGCTTATAATCTGATGTCTTGCATGTCATCACTCTCATTATTTGTGAAGACAGTCTACAATTGTCTATAGACTGCAATATGAAAATTGAGCTTTCATGCAATGTGAAAAACTTTTTTCACATTGCATGAAATAAAAAAAATATTTTATAATTTTAATAACAGGCATTTGGAACATTTCATAATACACAAATGTATTTACAAATAACATAAGAACTTCTAGACGTGTTTACTAGAGTTACCCTTGAACATGAATGTCTCTTGCAGCAAGTATTTGTATTGGTATTTTAAATAGGATATTATGATAAAAACATTGTTAAACTAGAGCTGTGGATTACATCATATGATCACGATTATTATACATTGTGACTATGAATTTTAGTTGTGTCCTCATTCATTTTCACTTCCATTACTATCAGCTTCTCTCTTATGAATTCCAAGATATTTAAAGGCCTAATGAATATGTTTTATGAGTTGACATGCTTCTATTGACAAACTGTTGTTTTTTCTTAAACCTGTCCAGTTGACCTGTCAATATAAAAAGAGCAAGTAGACATATATAATCAACATAAATTGCAATTATAGATCAGTGTTTTAACTAAAACAGAAGACTATTAGGTTTTAAGAACTATAAAGAGAAAAAAGGGACATTTTAATATCAATTAGTGGCAGGTAATTTTTTTCGTGGAACTTCTCCTGGAGAAAACTTTAACCAGCTATTTTTCTGTGGACATTGACAGTTGGAAATGGAATGAAGATCAGTTTGAGAAGAGATATTTTAAGTGTGAGAGTGTGTTGTGTAATTTGTGGCGAGACTACAGAATAACACATTCAAAAACAGTACATTACACAAACATCTTTCCAGTCACACGTTGTCATAACATGACCAGTTATTAGCACAAATGTATTAACGCTTCTCATGTTAATCTGCATTTGTTAGTCTACAAGGTATCATGCATGTCTTATGAAAATGTAATGTAGTTCTAATGAAGTTGTGTATTTGTTTTCTGATGTACCGTGCCTGTTGTGTTAATATACAATTTTCTGTCTTGGTTTCTTTATTAATATAACCTGTATGTGTGTTTGTCTTGAAAGTATTGTGTAATTCCTGTCTCACTGTATATGCATACACATTGATACACTTTCACAGTACATCCCTTCTCCACACACTAACATAAAACATACAGGTGTCATGTTGGACAAGTATTTTTTGCAAGAAAAGTAAGTAAATTGGTATGTGATATAAAGTGAAGATGTGAACGTGTGTAGGTTGATTGGAGAATGTGGTGGATAGTTGGGTGCTTTGTGTCACTGAATGTGATGTCTGACTGCACATTGATCATTTTTGGCTGTAGGTGAAGGAACATTCAAAAACGCCCCAAATGTACAGGTCAATGCCAAAATAATGGAAACAACAAAAATAGAGCTTTTGGCCACAAGAAGAGCTTCCATGCACATTGACTTTGATTCCATAAATGTCTGGAATTCCATTGGTGGGATGTAATAATTTTCTTATGCAAGAAATTATGTAATTTCAAAATGCTGGGAGATGCTGTGTCTGGCAACTTTCCAGAATCTTACCCAACTGTTTATTTGCTTTGAAATCCAGTATTTGAGACATGGCTTATTGTAAAATGCTTGTCACTGAAGCCCCAACCACATGTGCCCAAGCAATCACTCCTTTATAAATCACTCAGATTGCTTTGTGCCATTGTAGGTAAAATAATTACCAACCTGACTTGCATTATTTAATTTGACCCTACGCATAATGTGATATTTATTCTTCACCTGTGTGGAAGCATCTGCTCTCAATATAGTTTTTACCCACCTTTACTCAAGAGTTTCCTTTATTTTCACATATACCTGCATGTAAAATATTTGATTTGTATAGAATTTGAATAATAGTTTATGTTAAAAATATGGATATTTTACTCTCACATGAACAGTAAACCTGCAGCTTTCAGGTAAAGCAGATCCCATATCATTCTATAATGTCAGCTATGCGAAGTAGAAATTTACTGGAATAATATACTTTAAGTTACACTTTGTCGATTGTCAGTTAGTAACTGTTAAGGGCTGTATTCGCCCTTGTATACTCTGAAATACCTTAAAAAACAACTGTAGTTTTTATTGCATGCTAGTTTCTAATGCTGTAGGCTACGGCCCAAACGCATTCATTAATCTTCATTGTAATCCTATTCAAACTACAACTGTACTACATTAACTAAAGGCTGCTTCTTCTTTTCTTTGCAGTGTTAAGTTTCTAGCATTGGCCTTTTCTCTACAGAAGACATACTGAGTCAGTTGATCAGAAATTAGCGGAGGGAGCCACTTTACCAAGACGTGTGGACACGGGTGGACAGATGAAAGGTGGATCTTTGGCTTGACAAGAGAGAGACCAGAGGGTAATCAAGATAAATATACGGTTGCATCTTCACGATGTTACCAAAGCAGCCTCTCGGAAACTCCGGCCACACCTTGGAAGACTGACAGGTCATACTGACGACTGACTGAGCATGGCACTGACACACTCGTTGAGAAAAGACTCCTACAGCAACATTCCAAAATATGTTGTATTTTGACGCTCAACTAACTTATACAGTGACTAATGACCAACTTCCGTGCTGATCTACTGAGCAACTAAAAGATTCAAATAATTCATTCACCTGTACATGAGGGAACAGGTCTAACATATGTATGTAGCATCTCTGCTAACACTGTAGCATTTGTTAGCTGGGAAAATAACGTCATGACCTTACCCACTGACAGTTTCAAACAGAGGGATGCAGAAAAAAATGATGTGCTAAGCCTCTTCAGACCAAGACACATTGGTTCTCTGATATTTCTATGAGCAACTAAACCAGTTACAGGTTAAATTAACAGAGACCTGAATTTGGACATATTCGATAACACGTCTGCTCTGTCACCTTATGAATGACTTCATTACTTGTAGAAGTGTACAAAGATTGGTTGTCAATCAAGCCTTTATGTCTTCCATTCATTTCTGTTTAATTTGGTAAGACAGTGCCAGGCCCGCTAACATAGTGTAGTAGAAACCTGCACCTGAAGTACAAATCTAGATCACCTTAGAAAACATGTAGCATCAATGGAGGACATTACTAATACCATATATTATCCCCTAAAACGACTGACAACACTTTCTCTCTCACGTATTTACAATAATCCATGTGGCATTCCGTACCAAAGGTCCCATGCATGCACTTGCTGTATGACCTGCCTATAAAGTAACAACACCATGGGCTCTTATAGGAGGAACATTCTGTGTAGAGCAAAGCTTCGAACTGCCCTTAATACCTTCGCTATTGCCTTGCTTTGGTACAAAAGTACAAGTAGGAAAGGTTATTCCTGTACATGACTGAGGTAATTCCGGAGTGTACAAATTTATATTGAATTGAATTATATTTATTACGATGACATTCCTCTTGAAGAGCCCTTAATGCACAAACAAGTACGAATGACACTGCTATCGATTCCTGAGGCCATACAAACGTTGTTCCTTTTTTCCTCCCCAGATTCGTATTCTTGTTTTAGCGTTAGAGGTTTTGGGGTTAGGGGTTAGGGTTAGTGTTAGGGTAGTGAAGAGGTTTTAGGGTTTGGGTACTGAAGAGGTTTTAGAGTAGTGAAGAGGTTTTAGGGTAGTGAAGAGGTTTTAGGGTTTGGGTAGTGAAGAGGTTTTAGGGTTAGGGGTTAGGGTTAGGGTAGTGAAGAGGTTTTAGGGTAGTGAATAGGTTTTAGGGTTTGGGTAGTGAAGAGGTTTTAGGGTTAGGGTAGTGAAGAGGGTTAGGGTTAGGGGTTAGGGTTAGGGTTTAGGTAGTGAAGAGGTTTTAGGGTTAGGGGTTAGGGTTAGGGTAGTGAAGAGGTTTTAGGGTAGTGAATAGGTTTTAGGGTTTGGGTAGTGAAGAGGTTTTAGGGTTAGGGTTAGGGGTTAGGGTTTGGGTAGTGAAGAGGTTTTAGGGTTAGGGTAGTGAAGAGGTTTTAGGGTTAGGGGTTAGGGTAGTGAAGAGGGCAATGACGTTTGCATGGCCTAATTGACGTACCTACTGCTCAAATCAATCATGAGTGGAGCCCAGACTGACTGAGGTCACGTTCAGAAACCTGCCAATAGGAACACTACGTTCCTCACTTAACTACAGCAAAGAAGAGGCCTGCATTTAAGGGTGGTCCAGTGGTGGGAAGAGACCTCTGCTGTGGTCCTGCACATGTTATTTTAGTAGTAATAGTAGTATTACCGATGCACATATACTGCCACTGAGGAAAATCTGACCCCAGACACATATACTGCCCCCATCTTTCACGTTCGCCCTGCTGCCAAGCAATGACCAATGTCTGCTTCAGGGTTAGGTCAAGCCTCCAACGAGATAGGGGTGGCCCTTCAGATGAGACAACCGACACAGGAAAACCAAGGAGAAATGGAACAAAAAGTGCAAAGGGGTGGGTGGGTGGGTTGGGGGAGGGGGGGGGGGGTTGGTGGGTGTACAAAGAGAACAAATCTATATTTTGATAAACAAATCGACTATCCACGGCTTCAGATGGAGAAGGAGCGCTGACAGGGCCAAAATTGCGAGCAAGGAAATTCATATCATAAAGAACTATATTGGAACTGGTTTGGCGAGAATGGGACGGGGACAATGAGAGGAATATTAATGTGTGACGACTGTTTACGGAAGGGTGATTCGATGGACATTAGTATCTACGTTCCAACGTGAAAGAGATGAAGGGACACGAGGCAGAGGAAGACAATGGGACAGCCCGGAATGGGTGGACGCTGTGCTAAACGAATGAATTAGAAAAAAGAATGCATTTTTGTATCTTTGTTTACCAGCATGACTACTCTGCATGACTGTCTTTTCTGCAAGCCCTTAGTTGAAGACAAGGGTGCTAGAGATACAAAAAAATAAGATATATAAAATAAATTATTAAAAAAATGTCATATGCAATTCATATTTAAAAAAAAAGATTATAATGAAAGAGAAGAGCTATATTTTGTTTTGAAAGAGTAAAAAAAAATGTGAATATTGAAAAATGTATGTTCGCGAAATACACACTGAAACATGTTTTGTTAGATGAAATCTGTGCTACTACTGCCCCACATTCTGCACTCAATGAATTCACTTTATTAAGCTGTACTTAAGCGTTTGTTGGTTCTTGTTTTTATTTTAATAACATTCTAGCCTGTTATGATTCTTTTGAATTTGAGCATTTAAGGGGTGTTTAACTCATGTGTTCGTACCCCTTTTCATCCATTCAAAAACTACATTATCCCTCTTAAATCCTTTTCATCAACACTGTAGCAGCAGTTTTGAAAACAATAGCTTTCCATACTTTTGTCTGAACAGCTTATACAAATATTTCAGTGTTGCTTTTTTGTTTGGCAATAACATTAAATTTCTCATAATTATTGTAGCAGGGCAAATCGATACAATGGATGGGTAACTTTTAGGCTCACTTGTTTGGAGGAGTTTGTTACAGGTTATTACTGGAAATGGCTGCTTGGAAATAGTCCTGGAAATGACAGTCTTCTTGCATTTGTCTTTGGGAGAAGAGGTTCAAATGAGAGATAGACAGAAATATAATCCCATCAGCTGTAGATCTATGTTAGGTCCCGTTTGACATTTAAAGTCATTTCCAATTGAGAGGAATTATTTTGTTCACCGTGAATATGTTCTCTACTTACGTGGAACTTGTTAAATGTGCATAGCTGAGTAAGTGCAACTTTGACCAAGGTTTAAATGAAAGCAGATAAACAGGGTGTTCTTTGGTATTTAAAATAGATATAGAACTGCATGACTTGAGATCTGCTGTGTTTACGGTGAACCTGGGCCTGGCTTCCCAGAGCCTTTGTAGCGTTAAAGTCATCGTCGTTTTACGATTTATCTTGAGTAGCCGGGTCGTTTCCCAGAGCCTTTGTAATTAATGTACATGGCTCTCAAAAATCACTGCAGTGATCCAGAATACTCATTAGTGTGTTGTTCAATGCTTTTTCGCCCTTTATTGAAAGATCTTTACTAAACACACAGTCAAGATATTTGGGCAATCTGTATGACTCTTACGTCGATAACTACAGAACAAAGTTTAGCAATACCATGTTGTAATTGTTGCGAACAAGTGAAGGATACAATAATGCTTTGAATGAATACTGGACTGAGTGCATTGATTGATAAATAGAATGGATGAGCTTATTTTCAATAATAATGTATAGATCCCAGAGTACAGTATGTTTTTCATGTTCAATCAAAGTTATATTTTGCCTCTATGTTACTGTTTTTCCTTTTTTTATTCATATTTGTTATTATGTGTGACACCATTTGCGCTATATGAGCCCAATCTGTGATTTTGTGCATACTGTGTAGCCAACCTAAGCATGTCATGCCATAGGTAGGAATGTCTCAGCATGAAATAATCCCTAATAAGAATTGTCTAATGATTCTAATTCTAACATAGTATTTGATGGAGAATAGATTCTGTCAGTATAGACACACGGTATGACGATGGGTTTAGCAATGTTTTCTTATACATGCTTTTTGGGAAAACAATCTTACTTTGTATTGTCAATAATAGTATCATCGTAATGCTTAAGTTGAATCAAACCTGGGAAACAAGGCCTTGATCTATGAATTTAAAAGTCCATAACTGTGTGCTGGTCCTGTGTTAGATTGACTCCAGGGTCTTACTTAATCAATCCAATGAAGTGCAATATCTGTTCATGAGAGACAAAGGTTGGTCTAAGAGAGATACGTCACTAGTCAAAGAGAGATTTCAGGTTTGCATGGAACAAACTGCCATTCCAAAGTCCAGTCTGTTTTAAGAGACTCAGGTGTGTTGTGTGGATGTAGGTGATTTGCTATTTTTTCAAACATAATAAATTATAGTATATAGATAACATAATGTGAACACCTCACAGTGATGTGAAATGCATGCATTACGACTCGATCGTCGATCTCCTGAGGGAACGCGGTATCGACATATCCTGAGCTCCTTTTGTCGTTTGTTCTGAAACCAGTCCTGATACTATGAACACTGTGCCGTGTTGTGGGGCAGCGACGTCTTCCTCGGTGAGACAACTGAACGTTACACACACTTGCAGTGTCAGCATGGGTGTGTTGAGGTAACTTGTTCTTGTTTGGTGGTCAGATCTCACGTTTCTTCATCATCTATTGAAAACCATCCAGCTGATAGTCGTCGCAGTGGGCAGCTCCCAGTAGCATTTGTTGTGTAAAGACACGCTTCATACGCGTTATAGCATATTATATCACGGTTCATAAAAAGACCCAGAGCTTCCAAACTGATGTCATTGAAATACTTTAAAAGGGAGGGGAGACAGAAAGAACATGTGGCCACTACTGTGCAGATTGGGTTGATGTAGAAATGCATATTTCACTGGAGTTCCTCACTGTTGAACAGGTTGGGTGAACGTTGGTTTTCCGGACGCTATGTTTAATAACAGTGGCTTACTCTGAGGGCGTAGACTCTGGCTGGCCCAGGATCAGCCCAGGCAGCTGTATACATGACTTCTGTCTGTCCCTCGTCATGGGTTCTGAGTGGACTATCGACATGCAACCACTAGTAGACTCGATCAAATGAACTACGGAGGCTACCCACTTATTTGGTTGAGTGTATGTTAGTTTTTACAGGGTCCACAATGTTGTCTACTTTCCGCAAAATTAAATCCATTATCTTTTTTCTTCTTCCTCGACGGGTTATGTTCACTTTCCTTTCAAACTTTGATTTCAGTTTTTTTTTAGAACACATCTAGCCACTTAGGCGTAGAGGGTCACAAGGTGAATAGTTGATTAATATTTCAGAGGTTCTCTTCCAGCAACTCTTATTTTTTTACTTCCTCATATGTGGCTAAGACAATATGTTTTTCCTTTTCTATTGCACAATACTGCCATTTGATTTAGCCATGTTAAAAAGAAAGTGTTAACATTTCAATGTTGAGTGCTAGTCTGTTTTGTTGTTCCATTTACAAAATGCCTTCTATAATGGAGGAATATACATTGACTAGATAAGACTTGTTAAACCAATGCTTATCAACAGCAACTGTACATTACTTGGTATGGGACACACATTAAGTTCATGTAAAAATGTTGACTTATCCACTTAAATCATAATGATGTTATGTAGTCCTCATGTACCAATGCTGACCCTTTTGAATGCTGGATTGTCCAACAAGATCTCAGTGTAACTACAGAATTTGATGTTTGTCCAACAGGAGCTAAACAGTTAAAAGCCAACGTCTATAGGTGGAGTGATAGAGTAGTGTACACTGTGGGGTACTCCAGTCAATGATATATTATTTCCCTTTCACAGCAATTGTTAACATTACATAATTTACATGATACTTAATCTGCCACTCTAATATGTTATGTGACTGGCTGACACTTACAGTAAAGCTATCCAAGATGTCACCTTACACAAACATCACTGTTTGATTACCTCTAGCTTTTTCTCCAGTTAGCTGAAAATGTTACCAACAGCAAAGTTGTGATAGTTCAATGCTATGGTTAGGAATAAAGTTAGCAGTGTAGTTAAAAGTAAAAATCTGATTTTAGGAAGAGAAAATGTAGAAATAGCATGTTAATTACTATTAACTGGCTGGCAATGAAACATAGCATAATACACTCACCTAAAGGATTATTAGGAACACCATACTAATACTGTGTTTGACCCCCTTTCGCCTTCAGAACTGCCTTAATTCTACGTGGCATTGATTCAACGAGGTGCTGAAAGCCTTTTTTAGAAATGTTGGCCCATATTGATAGGATAGCATCTTGCAGTTGATGGAGATTTGCAGGATGCACATCCAGGGCACGAATCTCCCGTTCCACCACATCCCAAAGATGCTCTATGGGATTGAGATCTGGTGACTGTGGGGGCCATTTCAGTACAGTGAACTCATTGTCATGTTCAAGAAACCAATTTGAAATGATTCAAGCTTTGTGACATGGTGCATTATCCTGCTGGAAGTAGCCATCAGAGGATGGGTACATGGTGGTCATAAAGGGATGGACATGGGTCAGAAACAATGCTCAGGTAGGCCGTGGCATTTAAACGATGCCCAATTGGCACTAAGGGGCCTAAAGTGTGCCAAGAAAACATCCCCCACACCATTACACCACCACCACCAGTCTGCACAGTGGTAACAAGGCATGATGGATCCATGTTCTCATTCTGTTTACGCCAAATTCTGACTCTAGCATCTGAATGTCTCAACAGAAATCGAGACTCATCAGACCAGGCAACATTCTTCCATTCTTCAACTGTCCAATTTTGGTGAGCTCGTGCAAATTGTAGCCTCTTTTTCCTATTTGTAGGAAATGCTTTGCTGCATACCTCGGTTGTAACAAGTGGTTATTTCAGTCAAAGTTGCTCTTCTATCAGCTTGAATCAGTCGGCCCATTCTCCTCTGACCTCTAGCATCAACAAGGCATTTTCGCCCACAGGACTGCCGCATACTGGATGTTTTTCCCTTTTCACACCATTCTTTGTAAACCCTAGAAATGGTTGTGCGTGAAAATCCCAGTAACTGAGCAGATTGTGAAATACTCAGACCGGCCCGTCTGGCACCAACAACCATACCATGCTCAAAATTTCTTAAATCACCTTTCTTTCCCATTCTGACATTCAGTTTGGAGTTCAGGAGATTGTCTTGACCAGGACCACACCCCTAAATGCATTGAAGCAACTGCAATGTGATTGGTTGATTAGATAATTACATTAATGAGAAATTGAACAGGTGTTCCTAATAATCCTTTAGGTGAGTGTATATACTACATATTATGCTATGTTATGTAGTTTGTTGATTAGGTATATTCAATATGACAGACAACGCATATCCAAAATCTTCTAAGAATTATACCCAACAACATACAGTATTTGTTGGGTTATGATTAGAGCAGGAAGTATAACATTGGATTGCATGGCCTACCCCATGGTCTGCACCCTCCTGTAGGCATGGTCACATTAAGCCATGTCACTGTGCCTATCTAGAGCAGTTTTCATCACCTAGACAAATGTTTAATATAGGCCACACTTGTGTGAGCTTTCTGGATAATCTACCAATAGTCAGTGGATTCTTTGATTTCAGTTTGTTCTAAGATTAATGAATCATCTGATTTCAGTCTTTTCTAATTTTTAATTGAGGTTATGCAATCTACACCATAAATACTACTAGTAATATTCCTGAATCTCATAGGTTTACATGTACTATTATCTAATGTCAGAACATCAACCAGAAATGTTGTTTAACTTCTTTTAGTGAGTATACAGTGGGTATGGTTAAAGCTAACACCTGGCTGCTTTTGGGCTGTAGGAAAATATACACTCCCAGGACTGTATCAAACAACTAACCCTATGTAGTGGTATTTCCATAATCAATTAGACAGACATAAAAGCATATGATTTTCTCTTATATATAACATCCCTAAGAATAGCTACAGAGACACCCTTAAAACATATGCAGTAACACTTTATAATAACATGAACAAGCCATTATAAAAGCTTCTGTTCCTGGCATATTTGCATATAATACTAATTTATTTATAGTATATACACTATTCATATAGTATATGAACATACCACCAGAAAATCGAAATTTAAAAAAGGTGGTCTCACCCTCTCATGGATGTATTGCCAACAATCACAATCAAAATTAGATTAATTCAATGATTTGTTAAGAGGTGGGACTTTTCAGTGGCTGAGAGATTTTAGATGGAGGATCATGTAACTGAGTGCACCTTTAATGCATATTCTTCAATGTTATTATAAAGTGTTGCGAAAAATAAATAAATATATATATATATATATATATATATATATATATATATATATATATAATAAATGATAATGTAATTAGACTAACTGTAAAAGTAATAGACCATTATTACTTGTATACTTTCCAGAGGTAATGGAAATACAGATTCTTATTCATTATAAATGGATTTATTGTATGTATACCTAGTCATTGGCGTTACTAACAGACATTTTACACTCATCTCACATTTCAACACTTTATAAAGCAGACTTAGGCATAATTGTTTGCTGCCATGATAAGAGAAAAAGAAGTGGTCAGTGGAAGACATGTTTGAGACTAATACTGGATTTTATTTTTTAAATGTTGGAAACACAAAGAATAATCCATCAAGAAACTGTATAAAGTATATTTATTTCAATGGAATGTTCATGATCTATCTTTTTATATTTTGAAGAAAAAAATGAAACATATCAATAAAGTGTCATAATTGAACATCATTTCGACTAATGAGACTTAAAATGTATGAATGTCAATGCGATCTAATGTGAACACAAATCTCTATAGCCGCTTGAATTAATAAATGATTAAAGTCATGAAATGCCTTTTTAAAGACATTAAGTTGCTTCAAATCATAGAAATGAACTTCAATTAAATTAAAATCTTAAAATCATTTAAGTACAAAACCTTGTGTCGGCTACTGAATGACCTTGTATTTTATTTGTATAATGACCCTGTCAAAGTTATCTAGACTTTGTATTGATCTTCATAAAACTGACCATTCTCAAAGTCATTCAAACATTTTGCCATTTCAAACAGAAATGGCAAAAAAACAATATGTGATCACAATTGTTATTTTAGGCCCTTATATACTCAGCATACTGTATATACCCAAGATTAAAAACAATGTTGTCATTTTGTCACATTATTGTGTAGAAATGTTAAATAATGTCAAATTGACCCATTCAACCTGTGTTTACTGTATGATGTCACATGGCATCCGTCATGGCATAGAGCTGAGACATAGAACTCTATATATGGTTCCTGTGTTGGCAGAGTTTTAGTCAAACATGACCCCAATATATGATGTCATTACAAATACCCAATGCGGTATAATACGCTGATGCCTGACAAAATTCCATTTCAATTAAAGTAACCTTTATCTTCATCTGTGTTTTGTAACATTCTCATGTCTGCATTATGCCTATGTGTGTTACCCCAGAATGATCCACAGAGAGACGAAGGACCAAACAAGGATAAAATAACAAATAGAATGTCTGTTTAACGAGAACATCATGATTCATCTTTTTAACGTGTCAACACATTAAATATACATTAGGTGGTATAAATTGAGTGTTTGTCGATTAGATTACAGTCCAATAATCTGTGTAGGTTTGCAGGCTGCCGGCACAAATGTCGCAGAGGCCTTTTGCATCTTTCACTGCAATGTGCCAATACACCCCTCAGGTGGTGAGATTCAGTCTTGGCAGTGAAGTCGGACTGCTGGGGAGCTGAGAGGGAAAACATGTGGTACAGGACCGGTATCAAAGCATAAGAGGAAATGTAACCCCTGTCTCATGACACTAACTGACCTTCAGACCACCTCCCTGAGCCACCATCCGTCCTGGAAGCGTTAATCTCATCTCATACATTCATTTGAATCAATGTTTGAGATTTAATATGGATTTCATATTTGCCTAAAAATGTTTGAAAAAATAAGCATTTCCAGAAACATGATATTGTTAAATAAGAATTGTATTCTTATTATAAACTTTATTTGATTTGGCAATTCGGCTGTATTATGCGTAACCTCAAGGTTTATGGAGAAATATTGTTATGGAGAACCTTTTCTGTAATGTTTACGTCGATTTTACATACAGTTATTCTGATGAGGAGTAGACAATTGAAGTTAATGTTTCTAAAATTAAATGTCCGAGTTGCAAACTTGTGTGATAGATAGAAGTCATTGAATCCAAACCATAGCCTGCTAAATTCTGCATGCTTTTATTAAATATTCATTACATGAGACCCTAATGAACACCATCTTTACATAGGCACTATGTCAATATCATTTAGATTTTGGGGCGGAAATTTGAACTTTAAATGTTCATAACAGTCAAAGATCATTCTATTCAGTATTTACAGCAAGCCACCTCAGTTGACTGCCTTTGAGAGCAAAGCACATTTCAGTTGTCTGCTTTTAACGGCAAAAGACATTTCAGATGTCTGCTTTTAAGAGCAAAGCACATTTCAGTTGTCTGCCTTTGAGAGCAAAGCCCATTTCAGTTGTCTGCTTTTAAGAGCAAAGCACATTTCAGTTGTCTGCTTTTAAGAGCAAAGCACATTTCAGTTGTCTGCTTTTAAGAGCAAAGCACATTTCAGTTGTCTGCTTTTAAGAGCAAAGCACATTTCAGTTGTCTGCTTTTAAGAGCAAAGCACATTTCAGTTGTCTGCCTTTGAGAGCAAAGCACATTTCAGTTGGGGAGGGTGCAGCAATGCATCCCAGTACCGGGACAGGGGGGCAGAGGGGGTGACATTTGAGAGCAAGGGTGAAGGCTCTTCATGGCCCCGGAGCAAAAGGGAGGGAACGGACAGGAGGGGCCAGGGCCAGATTGAATTTCAGCAGGACAGCATTTCCGAAAAATTTCAAGACAGACCTCTCAGGAGAGAAGAGGGAAGAACAGGATTGTGAGTGTTCAGCTGCAGACAGGTGCAATAGTAGTCTGCAAAAAGGTCAGGGAAGTGATAATAAACAGTGGACGGATCTGGAGGTGGGTCCGTCAGGGTCTGGGAACTGGGTACGACCGTACAGGGCCACGTGTCAGGTGGACAGATGGACATGGTGACAGACCGAAGGAGAGACGGCCTGAAGAGTCATGGGAGACAAACAATGTGACTTTCCGTCCCGCAATTAGTGTCAGCGGCTGTTATTCATTCAGTGAGTGATTCTACATCTGGCTAAGTGTGTGCTAACAAGTGCTCATTAGTGGTTATGCCTTATATTTGTAGTGCTTTTTCTGGTCTCGACCAGTTCTTGTTTGGATGTGATATGTTATATAACCCTTACCTATGATAGGTGTGAACTGAGCTACAAACATATTTGTATCATTAGATTTTTACTCTCCTAGTGTATGAATATTACTTTTTATGCTCAAGAGTAACAGTGACATTACTGGATCCTGTTGTATGTTTGCTGCTTACTAATACTATATATTGATAATGCTTCTGCTCCTGCTCTGATTCCAACTCTGATTTCAGACCCACATTCTGTCTAAATCCAAGCTGTTCTTACTACACTCACAGAGGAGAGAGGGGCCGGAGTGTGGACTAGGCAAGGATGGAAAACAACGCCCCAGAAGGAGGTGGAAGTGGAGGAAAGAGAGACGTAGAAGAAGGTGAGAAAGACAAACACCTAGAGAACCATCTTAACGACGAGGAGAAGGGTGAGAAGGAGAACTTAGTGGGCGAGAAGGAGAAGAGGCGGGAGAGCCACCGGTCCGGTTCACTGTGGAGGAGTGGCTGGGCACTAAGAGAACGTATCGCTATCAACGTCTCAGGGATGCGCTACGAGACCCAGCTTCGCACCTTGGCCCAGTTCCCAGACTCCATGTTAGGTGACCCCAAACGCCGGCTCCGCTACTTTGACCCATTGCGTAACGAGCTCTTTCTGGACCGCAACCGGGCCTGCTTTGACGCCATCCTGTACTTCTATCAGTCGGGTGGGCGCCTCCGTAGGCCCGCAAATGTTCCCCTGGACGTCTTTCTTGATGAGTTGAATTTCTACGAGCTCGGCGAGGACGTCATGGCACGCTTCAAAGAGGACGAAGGCTTCCCTAAAGAGGAAGCCCCAGCGCTGCCCGTCAATAAGATCCAGCGGTATCTGTGGATGCTGTTCGAGCACCCAGAGTCTTCGTCGGGCGCACGCATCATTGCCATCATCAGCGTCATGGTGATCGTGGTGTCAATCCTCATCTTCTGCCTGGAGACGCTGCCCGACTTCAGGACCGAGAAGGAGCTCCGTGAGGTAGGGAGGAAAGATAGAGGGCATGGGGGGATTGAGGTGGGATGAAGAGGAGACAAGGACAGTGGGAGAAGTTGGGTTTGGTTTGTATCTGAGGTGGGCGTGCCTAAATATGCCAACTGGTTGATCCTTCACTTAATTCCTTGTCTTCATCTGCACCAGCTCTGTACTGGATGGAGTAACATTTCAATCGCAAACCATTGAAATACTACAATTTGGTCTAGCTCCCACTTATCTTCTTTTGAATATTTAATTGCATTTTGAAAACTGTCAAGTGACAAAGATGGATGGACAAAAGATAGATGAGAGCGATGTGTCATTTTGAAACAGACAAACGTTGTCCTATTATGTCTTGAGCTAACATTTCAAACAGATCAACTGGTTATTTGTTATTTCCTGTAGATAGAGAAACAGAGTTATTTGCGACAGGTTGTGTGTGGTACTGTCAAATCATCAGGCGAGTGTACTGTCGGCTGTGTCTTGAATGGGATGTGTGTAAATGCATGTCAAATAGAAACCTGACACCACTACCCAGTAGGTGTTTAGGTAAACACACTGCCAGCGGGCATAGCTGACCACTGCTATAAGAAGAACAAATATTGACAGGGAGGAAACTAGTGGACGAAAATGACAGGGAGTTGAATCGAGTAGAGATAAAAATAAATAAAAAAGGTTGTCAGGGTGATTATTTTAGCCGGCTGTTAAATTTGATACAATTGGATGGGAGGGAGCGCAAAGGGCTAACCAAAGAGCTAGACCGGGGAAAATTGTGGACGTTATTATACAAATAAAAGGAAATAATGCAAGGGCAGACTGAGGGTCAGATTTGCCCCAAGGCATCTACAATATAGACTACTGGGATGAGATGGGAAGAACTGGGGAGATCAAGCAACACGCAGTGTGTCATGTTAACACATTCCTATAGAGAGCTACGCTCGGCTGACGACAGCTGATTTTTCCACGAATGATATCTGCCAGGAAACGATTGTAACGGTGTCACCCGGTCTCCCGAGTGGGCAGCAGCAGGCTGCACGGTGACTATTGGCTATGCGACCGAGCCATGGCAGAGGGAGACGAGGCAGCGACAGTGGAGATGGAGAGCATGTAGTGGTGTGAACCCTCTCATGTTTCCCCCTTGGAGATCTCTGTGAGCTATATATAGGGCCAGGACAGCCCTGAGAGCACATCAACACATAGATCTACGCCTTTATTAATAACTACGAACTGCTACCGGGGGAACATCCTGAATAGGTCCACTACTAGATTAGCCTTCATGTTTTTTTGTTCGTTTTTATTCTCCAATTACATAGCAGAAGTTAACACATCATGTTCCTGGTTGTTGGGATGACCTTTTTCTCTCGAGACATTTTTAGAGTTAGACATTAAACACGAGAGGCTGAAAGAAATAGTCAATGTACAGTCTTTGAGTCTGGCTCTCTGACAGGGGAAATAGACAGACAGGTGGACTGGCTGACAGACTGTCACCCAACAGATTGAAACTCAAAGCTGGAATCGACGTCAATGAAAACAATTTATCATGCAGCGCCAATGGGCCCATGGGAGACACCAGGGCCACAACATTTGTTGTACATTTTGTTACTTAACAGTCGTAAAAAAATATCTAAATTGTTTATTGCAAATTGACAAGAGCATTGTATGATAACTTTGGGCCAAAACAACAAGATGGTTTGAGGTGGGGCATAAAGTGACACTAATAAGAAAAAGGTCTTCCTTTAACTTTTGAAGTCTGTCGATTGATCAGTAACTCATTGCACAGACAATTAAGCATTACATAAAACGCGGAGTAACAAACTGTACAGATGGCACCAAGACAAAAATATCAAATTTGGATCATCTGACAGTACAGCTGTTTTTTTTATGACTTTCTCATTTTCTCCTCTTCCTCCCTGGTCTGTGTCTCTCCCTTCTCCAGGAGTACTTCTACAAGTACCACTCCCAAGACAAGAACGTCTCCATCGACATGCCTCCCCCATCCAGTGTCTTCCAGGACCCCTTCTTCCTGGTGGAGACCATGTGTATCTGCTGGTTCTCCTTTGAGCTGCTTATGCGTTTCGCCTGTTCGCCCAGCAAGACACGCTTTTTCAAGGACGTGATGAACATCATTGACTTTACGGCCATCCTGCCCTTCTTCGTGACGCTGATCACAGAGTTGTCCAGGGACGCAGAGGACGGCCCTGGAGTGTCCCTGGCCATCATCCGAGTGATTCGGTTGGTTAGGGTGTTCAGGATCTTCAAGCTGTCCCGTCACTCCAAGGGCCTGCAGATCCTGGGCCAGACGCTGAGGGCCAGCATGCGTGAGCTTGGCCTGCTCATCTTCTTCCTCTTCATTGGCGTTATCCTCTTCGCTAGCGCCATCTTCTTTGCCGAGTCCGACCATAAGGACACGACGTTTGTCAGTATCCCCGACGCATTCTGGTGGGCCGTGGTCACCATGACCACCGTGGGCTACGGAGACATGTACCCCGGGACGGTCTGGGGGAAGCTGGTCGGCTCAATGTGCGCCATCGCCGGCGTGCTCACCATCTCGCTGCCAGTCCCTGTCATTGTGTCCAACTTCAGCTACTTCTACCACCGCGAGACGGAGTGCGTGGACCAAACCGAGTACGTGCACGTTAAAACCTCTCTTTGGGAGGACGAGGAGAATGAGGAGTGGGAGGAAGGGGATGATGAAGAGGATGGAGATTATTATATCATAGAAGGTACCTGCAACCCGCTGAATAGGACTCTGTTGGGGGGTCGGTGCGCTGGGCAGACCAGGGAGTTGAGCGGGGCAAAAATGTACCTCTGGGAACCTCTGGTGACTCAAGTATAGTGATTGGTTTGACTAGGGGGTGACCTTCTGGTGTGACCCTGTCGTTGAAGGAGGTTGAAAATAAAAGGAAGAACAGAATTGATTAGAGGGATTGAAAAGGTTTAAGCGCTACGTTAAGCTGACACTGAGTTATAATGGGAAAGTCGCAAGATGTGTAGTGGAAAAACGTGACGCGTTTCGGGTGCGCGTCACACTTTCCCCAGCAGGAGGAGACATTCAACGATTACATTTTGTAGGGACACAGATACAGTACTCCAGGGGCTGGGAATTATTCAAACCCACCATAGCAATGTTTACTCAGTGTCTTCGTTTACAATATCCGTCCCATGCCCACACACTTCTAATTCTGAAAAATTAAAGCATACTGAAGGGGTCACCCTGGTAGTAGTTATAGGTTGTTTATCCTGTAACCAAGACCAGGCAGTCAGTTCATTTGTGCATTTGAAAAAGAACTCCTGTGTAAATGCTGTAACGTGGGTTTGATTCAGTTCAGATCCTAGGCTGCTTGCAGGGAAAAAAAATAAAGAAAACGAGTAACATGCTTATTATTTTCCACGGCCATACCGTTTGTAATTTAAGTTATGATTAAATGCAACAGTAACTTGTGTTTTCTTTTAAAGAGTTGAATCTTAGTTGTCATTTAATGCTATTGATCTGAAACCACAGTGTTGTCTCATCTTAAATATAGGTTATAACTTTTACAAATTGTGTTTTAATTAATTCAAATGTTTTATGAAAGAGCACTTCTCAGACTAAAACTTAAAGAAGCACAGAGCACAGTGTTACAATGTTCAACAACAAATGACAGGTTTTAAAAGCTACTTCAACATTCTCAATCTGACTATAAACTACAGTGTGCTAATGGTGATGTGTGACTGCTGCTCTAAATGATGCTTTAGAGAGAACATTTCCTGACTGCAGGAGCTACAAAAATGTAGCAACGTTGTGTATCCTAGATTGAAAGGCACTAGGAGAGTGGAGCTACATCATATTGGGTTAACATGGTGTAAATTCCTATGTTTCTGTATGTGTTTTTAATAAAGAATATATTTTTTAACTTTTCTTAAGATGCCATGTGTCATCAATTGTTGTTGATGACCAGAAATGCTATATTTGATGGAATTTGCCCGTAATGTATTTCTTTGGAGTACTGGTGATGTTATACTAGAATCATTTATTATGTTTTATTTTGGATAATTCATTTTTCTTTGGGAATAGCATTTTATTTTAAAGAGAGACTGATGAAGAGATGGTGGTTGAAAATTTCACACACAATTTATCTTTTCTATTAAGGCCTTTACATTTTCTTTTTTTCTATCAATTTTTGTTTGTATGAACAGGATTCCAGACGAGCCCATCCTATCTACCCTTTGGTTGCGCTTATTAAGGCAGGCAATTTAAAACTATTTTAGGAGATGATCTGATTGGTAAAAGATGATTTCATACAAAACATATCAGAATGGGACTGTCATGTAGTAATGGCCATGCGAGGCTTCATTACCGTTCATTTGGCAGCAGGATATTATGCTAGCAGCGCTAACTCAGATTTCCTTTTTCAAAATAAAAGCCATAATTTAAATATATAATGCAATATACACTCACCTAAAGGATTATTAGGAACACCTGTTCAATTTCTCATGAATGCAATTATCTAATCTACCAATCACATGGCAGTTGTTTCAATGGATTTAGGTGTGTGGTCCTGGTCAAGACAATCTCCTGAACTCCAAACTGAATTTCAGAATGGGAAAGAAAGGTGATTTAAGCAATTTTGAGCGTGGCATGGTTGTTGGTGCCAGACGGGCCGGTCTGAGTATTTCACAATCTGCTCAGTTACTGGGATTTTCTCGCGCAACCATTTCTAGGGTTTGCAAAGAATGGTGTGAAAAGGGAAAAACATCCAGTATGCGGCAGTCCTATGGGCGAAAATGCCTTGTTGATGCTAGAGGACAGTGGAGAATGGGCCAAATGATTCAAGCTGATAGAAGAGTAACTTTGACTGAAATAACCACTCATTACAACCGAGGTATGCAGCAAAGCATTTGTGAAGCCACAACACGCACAACCTTGAGGCGGATGGGATACAACAGCAGAAGACCCCAACGGGTACCACTCATCTCCACTACAAATAGGAAAAAGAGGCTACAATTTGCACGAACTCACCAAAATTGGACAGTTGAAGACTGGAAGAATGTTGCCTGGTCTGATGAGTCTCGATTTCTGTTGAGACATTCAGATGGTAGAGTCAGAATTTGGCATAAAAAGAATGAGAACATGGATCCATCATGCCTTGTTACCACTGTGCAGGCTGGTGGTGGTGGTGTAATGGTGTGGGGGATGTTTTCTTGGCACACTTTAGGTCCCTTAGTGCCAATTGGGCATCGTTTAAATCCTCTGATGGCTACTTCCAGCAGGATAATGCACCCTGTCACAAAGCTTGAATCATTTCAAATGGGTTTCTTGAACATGACAATGAGTTCACTGTACTGAAATGGCCCCCACAGTCACCAGATATCAACCCAATAGACCATCTTTGGGATGTGGTGGAACGGGAGCTTCGTGCCCTGGATGTGCATCCCACAAATCTCCATCAACCGCAAGATGCTATCCTATCAATATGGGCCAACATTTCTAAAGAATGCTTTCAGCAGCTTGTTGAATCAATGCCACGTAGAATTAAGGCAGTTCTGAAGGCGAAAGGGGGTCAAACACAGTATTAGTATGGTGTTCCTACTAATCCTTTAGGTGAGTGTAGTTAGCAATACAGTCTGTATATTTTATGTTTTATGTCCATTCCAGTATTGTTTGTGTCTGTTCTTTTTTACAGACTATATTAACTTTATTGCCGTAGACATTTCAATGATGCCTTTTATCGGGACAAAAGAAAATCTGAGTGCTGCCAGCATAATATCCTGCTGCTAAAATAAAGCTAATGAAGCCTTGTTTGGCCATCACTACTGTCATGTGTTAATACAGCCTCTGTCTTAGGAGGAAGTGTTGTTATAGTGATGATAAGAGGTCTCATCTGTGCATCAGTCGTCGTATCCAGTATGTTCCAGCATGGGCAACACCGTTGATGCCATCCGCATGTTGAATTGTACATTTCAGCAGAATTCATTGGCTAATCCCTATTGATCATCCAAGTCCATTTGTTATCACTTGAACAACTGACTTTAAAACTGAACGTAAAATGCTGGACGCCTTCAATTGCGATATCCAGGCTAAAATACAGATAAGCCATCTAAACATCTCTATGAGAGTTGTTCATTTTATACCTTTATCAACAAGTTAATCCTGTCTTGATAAAGATTTCCCAAACCTGTAATCAGCCCCCAGGCGTTTCATGTTGTATTTTTAACAATAAACTAGCACATCTGATTGAGTTAGTCAGCTGATCATTCAACCTTTCACTATTGAATGCGATATTTCAGGGTTAAAACATGATGATTGCATTTACTCTTATGTCCACTAGAGAGCAGTCCAAATCAATATTTGAACACTGAATTATTGCGAAAGAACTTGTAAGTAAAGCTTTTTGGTGAAGTGCTTTACACCTGTTGGTTCATATGAATGCCACAAATAAACTTTGACTTAGTCATACATCATGCAGTAGGGAGCTCTTCAGCAATTTGGCTGCAGCCATCGAAGGCCTAATCTACACAGCTAAAAAGCAGCAGTACAGTATATAGACAAAAGATATACAATTTAGTCATCATAATCAACAGAAAGACATGGTATATGAAACCATGTATATATGTGTGTATATATATATATATATATGTATGTATGTTATATAAATATATATATATATGTGTGTGTGTGTGTGTGTGTGTGTGTGTGGTTGACATGACATGGCCTTTTTGTGGTCCTAAGTGTCAAACACAAATAAATACAATTACAGTTCCTTACTGCTTTATGTGAGCATCCTGAACATTCATGCAATTCATCACTTGCTATATCAAACATTTTCAACCAATCATGATCTATCCCAAGCTTGTTTAACTTGAATAAAACTAATGAAAATAAATGCATCTCTCCTTAATAAAGTACAGAATGATTACACAGAAGTCTATTTGTTAGTCTGATATTTTCAGACTCCCAGCATAATATTTTGAGTCAGCTCTGATCAAAAACATTTTGTCCCAGAAATGGATATCAAATGGTGTGACACTATATTGTCCCAGAAATGGATATCAAATGGTGTGACACTATTTTGTCCTAGAAATGGATATCAAATGGTGTGACACTATATTGTCCCAGAAATGGATATGAAATGGTGTGACACTATATTGTCCCAAAAATGGACATCAAATGGTGTGATGCTATATTGTAATACTTAAATGTACAACTGTTTGTAGATCTTTTTAGAAGAGGGTTTTTTGTTCAACCAGGAAGTACATAAAACTCCTCAGTAGTACATGGAAGGGTTACAAAGTGAGTTGTCTCTCGTTTTTTCAACCAAACATGAACCAATCACTTTTTCAATAAATCAAATATTTTTGGCACTCTTCAGTAAACAGAGTATCAATTCAGTAGCCTTGTCTTTTAGTGTGAAGCTTTTTACATAAAAATGACAAAGATAAATTACTTTTTTGGTCATTATTTCTTCTAAATCTGTTACCAGGTTGCAGTGGGTATGCTGCTAGGATGCTATTGCCTAACCACAAGTGCATAAAACCTCATATGGTGTGACACAACATATTGTGTGACAGGTTTTGCTTGTCACTTCATATGATCCATTCATCACACCATAATGATATGAACTGTGTTGGAATATATAGTTTGTAATGAATCGAGCTTTGTGACATAGTGCATTATCCTGCTGGAAGTAGCCATCAGAGGATGGGTACATGGTGGTCATAAAGGGATGGACATGGGTCAGAAACAATGCTCAGGTAGGCCGTGGCATTTAAATGATGCCCAATTGGCACTAAGGGGCCTAAAGTGTGCCAAGAAAACATCCCCCACACCATTACACCACCACCACCAGCCTGCACAGTGGTAACAAGGCATGATGGATCCACAGTCTTCAACTGTCCAATTTTGGTGAGCTTGTGCAAATTGTAGCCTCTTTTCCTATTTTGTAGTGGAGATTGAGTGGTACCCGGTGGGGTCTTCTGCTGTTGTAGCCCATCCGCCTCACGGTTGTGCATGTTGTGGCTTAACAAAATGCTTTGCTGCATACCTCGGTTGTAACGAGTGGTTATTTCAGTCAAGTTGCTCTTCTATCAGCTTGAATCAGTCGGCCCATTCTCCTCTGACCTCTAGCATCAACAAGGCATTTTCGCCCACAGGACTGCCGCATACTGGATGTTTTTCCCTTTTCACACCATTCTTTGTAAACCCTAGAAATGGTTCTGCGTGAAAATCTCAGTAACTGAGCAGATTGTGAAATACTCAGACCGGCCCGTCTGGCACCAACAACCATGCCACGCTCAAAATTGCTTAAATTCCATTCTGACATTCAGTTTGGAGTTCAGGAGATTGTCTTGACCAGGACCACACCCCTAAATGCATTGAAGCAACTGCCATGTGATTGGTAGATTAGATAATTGCATTCATGAGAAATTGAACAGGTGTTCCTAATAATCCTTTAGGTGAGTGTATATGTTTTGTCCTTCTTAGCACTTTTGTTGTCTATCAGCCTAGTTCTTTTGCCCAGCCAGCCTTGAATGTCTTGCGATCATCATTAACTTGACTCAAATTACCTAACCTTGTTTTTATGAAATATTTATTTAGAGGTAGTTATGATTAAACAATACACTGCCTGGACAAAAGAAAGTTGCACAATATGTTGTTGGACCACCTTTAGCTTTAATTAATTATGGCATGCATTCTCCGTGGCATTGTTCGACAACCTTATGCAAAATCACAACATTTATTTCCGTCCAGAGTTGCCTTTGAGATCTTGTATCGATGATGGGAGAGTCAAACCACTTCGTAAAGTCCTCTCCAGCACATCCCAAAGACTTTGGGGCTAAGGTCAGGAATCTGTGGTAGCTAATTCATGTGTGAAAATGATTCTTCATGCTCCCTGAACCATTCTTGCACAATTTGAGCAATTTCATCCCGGAATATGCCAATGCCATCAGGGAAGAAAATATCAATTGATTTGATAACCTGGTCATTCAGTACATTCAGGTAATCAGCAGATATTTTATTGCCACATTATGTTGCTGAGCCTAGACCTGACCGATTAAAGCAACCCCAGATCATAACACTGCCCCCAGAGGATTGTAATGTGGGCACTGTGCATGATGGGGGCATTGCTTTATGCACTTCCCTTCTTACGCTCTGGAATAGGGTAAATCCAGGGTAAATCTGGACTCACATGACCCCATGACCTTTTTCTATTGCTCCAGAGTCCAATCTTTATGCTCCCTAGCAAATTGAAGCCTTTTTTCTGATTAGCCTCATTAACAAGTGATTTCCCTGTGGACGCATGGCAGAGTCCCAATTCTGTGAGTTCTTGTTGCATTGTGCGTGTGGAAATGCTCTTACTTTCTCTATTACACAGTTTTTACAATTCGACCATTCATTTAAGTGATCTGTGATCATGGTCATTCAAGATTTCTTTCAAAGCATATTTATTCCACGAAGTTGACGGTTTACAATTATCCTTCCAGGTTTTAATAATGAGTTGGACAAATCTTAACCCAATTTCAGTAATTTCAGCAATCTCCTTAGTTGTTTTCTTTGCTTGATGTAGGCCAATAATTTCACCCTTGTGAAACATATACGACTCAAAAAAATGAAGGGAACACATATCACACACTGGGTCTCGGTGAACGAAATATATTAAAGATCAAAACCTCTACTGTATATTGTGTAATTCGTTAAGAAACAAATGATGTAACAACTGTAAATGGAAACCAAAATCACCAACCGATTGAGGGCTGGATTCAAACTCACACCGAGAATCTAAGTAAACAAATGAAATCACAGGCTGTTGTGGATTTCATCATGGGAACTCATAATGTGACTCAATATTGTGTATGCCCCCCACGCCTGTATGCACTCCCGAGAATGTTGGCTCCTGATGAGATGATGGATGGTGTCCTGGGGGATCTTCTCCCAGACCTGGATTAGGGCATCAGTGAGCTCCTGGATGCACCAATTTGACGCACCAATGCATAACATCTCAGAGGTTCTCAATTGGATTCGGGTCTGGGGAACATGAGGGCCAGTCAATGTTATCAATGCTTTCGTCATGCAGGAACTGCCTACACACTCTGGCCACATGAGGCAGGGTATTGTCCTACACCAGGAGGAACCCAGGGCCCACTGCACCAGCATATAGTCTGATGATGGGACTGATGATTTCATCCTGGTACCTAACAGCAGTCAAGGTACCGTTAATAGACCACTGCACATTTACCTTTCCTTTACAAAAAAGTTGAAAAAGACAGTTTTGAGTGAGGAACAAAAGTGTTCCATCTGCAGTGGTCCTCTTAATTTTAACCCTTCTGTTTCTGACTCGAAACCTTCCTTCCAAACTTTTTTGGAAAGGAAAGGTAAAGGTGCAGTGGTCTGCACATTTTTTCTTGAGCTGTATATTATATTTCAAAAAGATTGACAACCAGTTTATGATAAATACGGCATCTCTGGTGATTGTGGTATATAGCTAATATACACTGGCTATGGGCTGTTTTAAGGCAGTCTGCATTGCATTGTGCCAAAGAAAAGCCCTTAGCCAAAGTGCATTGGCAACATCCCTTTATAACTCACTTCTTATTATAACATTGTTTAATAGTCCCTATTCTTACCTTAGATCACTGTGCTTCTCCAGTGTTGGTCAATCTAGGATAAATGCAGAAAGCTTTGTCATACTTCTCTAGAATACATTTATATACAATGGGGAGACCAAGTATTTGATACTTGTTCTTTTGATATGATTTTGCAGGTTTTCCTACATACAAAGCATGTAGAGGACTGTGGATTTTCATCATAGGCACACTTCAACTGTGAGAGACGGAATCTAAAACAAAAATCCAGAAAATCACATTGTATGATTTTTAAATAATTAATTTGCATTTTATTGCATGACATAAGTATTTGATCACCTACCAACCAGTAAGAATTTTGGCATTCACAGACCTTTGAATTTTTCTTAAAGAAGCCCTCCTGTTCTCCACTCATTACCTGTATTAACTGCACCTGTTTGAACTCGTTACCTATAGAGGTTCCCTGTCTGAGATCTTGTTCCATGCAAGATCTCACCTCGTGGGGCATCAATGATCATGAGGAAGGTGAGGGATCAGCCCAGAACTACATGGCAGGACCTGATCAATGACCTGAAGAGAGCTGGGACCAAAGTCTCAAAGAAAAACATTAGTAACCCACTACGCCGTCATAGATTAAAATCCTGCAGCGCACGCAAGGTCCGCCTGCTCAAGCCAGCGCATGTCCAGGCCTGTCTGAAGTTTGCCAATGACCATCTGGATGATCCAGAGGAGGAATGGAAGAAGGTCATGTGGTCTGATGAGACAAAAATAGAGCTTTTTGGTCTAAACTCCACATGCTGTGTTTTGAGGAAGAAGAAGGATGAGTACAACCCCAAGAACACCATCCCAACCGTGAAGCATGGAGGTGGAAACATCATTCTTTGGGGATGCTTTTCTGCAAAGGGGACAGGACGACTGCACCGTATTGAGGGGAGGATGGATGGGGCCATGTATCGCGAGATCTTGGCCAACAACCTCCTTCCCTCAATAAGAGCATTGAAGATGGGTCATGGCTGGGTCTTCCAGCATGACAATGACCCAAAACACACAGCCAGGGCAACTAAGGAGTGGCTCCGTAAGAAGCATCGCAAGGTCCTGGAGTGGCCTAGCCAGTCTCCAGACCTGAACCCAATAGAAAATCTTTGGAGGGAGCTGAAAGTTCGTATTGCCCAGCGACAGCCTCGAAACCTGAAGGATCTGGAGAAGGTCTGTATGGAGGAGTGGGTCAAAATCCCTGCTGCAGTGTGTGCAAACCTGGTCAAGAACTACAGGAAACGTATGATCTCTGTAATTGCAAATATTAAGTTCTGCTTTTCTGATGTATCAAATACTTATGTCATGCAATAAAATGCTAATTAATTACTTAAAAATCATACAATGCAATTTTACTTCTACATGCTTTGTAAGTTGGAAAACCTGCAAAATCGGCAGTGTATCAAATACTTGTTCTCCCCACTGTAAATACATATTTTACTTACATAAATAAATATTTCAAGTATAACAACATGACTGTGTAGTAGATTTTTTATTAGGCAATATGCTGTTGGGCTAGAGTATAAATAATCCCTTAGAACTAATGTACTTTTTAAAACATAATTTAGGCTTCATCAGTTTGAAAAATATAAATAATAATAAATTATAGCTACATTTCAACAAATTACAGAAAAAAAAAGAGAATACTACATATTGCATACTCAACTTGACCTTCAATATGAGACAATCTGCTTGGCCAGCTTGGCCACAATTAAGTTTTTGCTGTGGTGCAATAAATGTGAGAGTGTTTCTATAAAAGGTTAAAAAAATCCCTTTGGGAATGAACATAGCAATGCAATCCAGTCAACCTTAAAATAAATATTTGTCTTTATAAACAGTTCCTTGTATTCTTCCATCTGCAAACTTTTTTTCTGCTTCATCTCTCCATAGAGAACTGTGGACTATATACGCCAGTGAGAACCATGCGAAGAGGGTCATCGGAACCCATGTTGAGCTGTAGCTGACTCTTTTGTTGGTTTTCAGCTGTATTCTCTGTCAAACTTCCAGATAACAAATCGCTTCTCATGGGTAGGAACCGAGAGAATGGGAGTCCGTTTTGCTCTGTGGAGACTTTTGAGGATAGCGACACAGGAAGCTGATGATGTGAAGAGAGGAAACGAGTGTATCCGTCAGCTAGCAGCAGCTCTCTGAAGGTGCAGTCGGCCTCCGTGTAAAGACTCTGTGGTAATTGATCAAAGCAAAAAATGAAAATTACATATTTGTTATATGCAGTAAAAAAACAAGGCTTTCATTCATAAACTGTGGCATTTAACCTGTGTTATATTTTAAACTACTGTCAAATGTTTTTTCCACTGCTCACCTGCCCCCTCAACTGGCCGGAGCTGTCAATGCAGAGGTAAAGGGAAGACGACACACCTTTGATGACTGTCAAACCAACTTGAACAGATTTCAACTCCAACACACCTGACCAAATAAGGCAGACTCATTCAATACAAGTTTTGTAATGTATTATTCCTTCTAGGTGTTTGGGAGATGACCTGATAATATTACATTCTTAGTCACTCTCACACTCTCGTTCTCCATGTCTTCCAGACACTTACTGAGAGGGGTTTGAACTGAACTCCCTGTCACTCTTCCATCAGGGGTGATCTCCAGAAACAGTCCTCTCCTTTCATTATCTGGGGGAAAAACATTGCATGTTAACCTGACAAAGATGTCAACACAAACAGTATTAAAGAGGCAAAAAATATTATTACTTTTCATACAATATGGCCCACATTGAAATACAAAAAAAGCTTAATACCTGTGTAAAGATGTCTTTCACGGACTTGATCATTGTAAGGCAGGACTGGGTTGGAGTCAGGGATATAGAATGACAGGGAGGAAGGTAGGAGGAAGAGAGAGAAGGAAAGCATGGATATGTGTTCACACATTTAGAAGACTAGATCCAGGAGCAAGCTCTAGTAAAAAAAAAAAGGAAATTAATCTGGTTCTTTGTTTATGGAAGGAGACAAAAATAATATTATAAATAAAATAAATATATTAAATAAAGCGACTATCAAAATAAATATTAAGGATATTAGAAAAAGCGATCTGTCTTCACACAAAATCTTCATCAAAAATGCTAAAGTGCACTAGGGTGAGCATCCTTATAAAGGGGTCGGAATAGATGATCCGGGGGAGGGGGCATGGAATTACATTAAAAACATGAGTCAGGTTGATTCCAGGGAATTTATACAAATGACTGTTTTAGACCTGAAGAGCGTCAAAAGACCATGGTAGGAATTCCCAACAGCCATACAAGGTCTTACTAGTCGATACTGACTTCAGTGATTAAATCAGTAAATATTTATTTAAGGGAAAGAAACAAACATGTTCAGATTTCGTAATGTAGTAGTTGTTGTTCAGTTCAATCACAGTGATTTCAGTGATGGGAATCTGAGTGAAGAGAGTTTGAGAGTGAAAACCTGAAAATATTGGGAAAATTCGAAACCTGAAAAGATTATTAGACATACAAAGAAAATGTAATTTGGAAAATGTATTTAGCTGAATAGAAGCTGAAAAAGGTCATTACAATGTGAATGGGTTTGAATGCGTTAGTAGAGTGCTACATCATTTTGCATATTTACATTTTTTATTAGATGTAATATATTAATCTGAAAAAGGTTCTATGACTATAACTCAACATGTGTTCAAAGGTACTGCCAATCACCTGACAACAATATTAATGGATTGAGAGGTTCCCTGTCTGTGATCATTATATAGTCACCGTGCTCACTATATGTGCCTAGAGAGACCTGGTTACGTGGTCATACAATCAAATAATAGTTTTTGGGTTTAAGAACAATTGCTCAACATCCGGAATGTTGTGTCAGTAACAAATTATGAAATGGGGGATGTGAATTTATGATGGTGTTTATATGGTTTTCTGAGCGCATGAGATATATCTCCATTACAGAGTATGTGTTTACAGAACCCCAGCTGCGTTGAGACACTTTCAAGAGGTGGAGAAAGTCATCCTGTAGCAGTCAGACAGTCCTCATCATGCTCCTGAATGATGAAACGCAGGCCAGTACTCTGACGATTGAGCGTGCACACAGCAATCTTGTTGGATATGATGCTGTTAGTCGGAAGTAATCCTTCAAGCAAGGTAATCCTTGAACCTGGCCCAAAAGTATTTTATTTATGAAATGGTATTAAGATTTTAGAAAGAAAAATCACCCCCCGCCCCACCTTTATTTGGCCTTACTTGGCATTCATTTTGTCAGGCTAGAAAAATGTAAATGTATTACTGGAATTGTTCTGAACTAGTTCCAAGTCCATTATGCATTACTGTTAGCCGCACAGAAAAAACACATATTATAATGTAATTAAATATTGAAAATATTTTCATAGAACACCAGATTTATTTGCATAGTTGTTTTTTACTTGTGGTAATGGATGGCAATAATTGAAGTCTCCATGAATGAGTCTTTATAACAGATAATGAAGGATGTTATAAATATACTTGTATTTTAAGTATAACTAGAAATTGTCTGCTTTTTCCATCATATTACCCACTATCATGGCCTCCTGAGTGATGCAGCAGTCTAAGGCAGTAGATCTTAGTGCTGAGATGCCACTGCACCCTTGGGTTTGTCTCTAATCAATGTTGTACTGCGTTGGGCAAAGGGGTATGGGAACAGGCACTGAATTTCTTGTCTCATGTGCTCAAAAGACATCCTCAAGCGGATTGACTTCAGAGTGTGAAGCACCTAATATTTAGATTTTAAAAATAAGTTGATTAAATCCCCCCAAAAAACTTTCCAGTATTGAAAACCCCTGAATACATAAAACCCTGTTTCCAAAAAAGTTTGGACGCTGTGTAAACTGTAAAGAAGAACAGAATGCAATGATGTGCAAATAATGAAAATCCCATATTCAGTAGAAAATAGTACCAAGACAACATATCAAATGTTGAAACTAAGAAATTGTAGTGTTTCTTGGAAAATACATGCTTGCTTTGAAATTTATGCCAGCAACAGGTTTCAAAAAGCTGGGACAGAGTCAACAAAAGACTGGAAATGTTGTGTAATACAAAAAACTAAACCTGGTGGACTATCACACAACTAATTAGGTCAATTGTCAATATGTCAGTAACATGATAAGCCCATCCTCTCTGGCACGATCTTTTAAAAAACGTATAAGAAGTGAGGATGGGGATGGGTTAACAACTCTGTGAAGGACTGCGTGAGTAAATAGTGCCAGAATTCAAGAATAACACATCACAATGTTAAATTGCAGAGTTTGGGGATCTCATCATCTACGGTACACAATATCATTAAAAGATTCAGAGAATCTGGAGGAATCTCTGTATGCTAGAGGCAAGGGAGAAAATCAATATTGGATGGTCGTGATTTTGGGCCTTCAGGCACTGCATTAAAATAGACATGATTCTGTAATTCATGGGCTCAGGAGCACTTCCGAAAACCAATGTCTGTGAACACAGTTTGTCGCAGCATCCACAAATGCAAGTTAAAACTCCACCATGCAAAGAAGAAACCATAAATAAACAACATCCAGAAATGCCAGTGCGTTCTATGGGCCCAGAGTTCATTTTAGATGGACTGAGGCAAAGTGGAAAACTGTCCTGTGGTGGGATGAATCAAAATTAGAGATTATTTTGGGGAATCATGGACGCCATGTCTGGCTAAAGAGGAGAGGGACCATCCGGCTTGTTATCAGCGCACAGTGTGAAAGCCAGCATCCCTGTCTCGCTGAACAATAATGCTGACATGTTCCCTATAGAAACATTTGGCACATTATGCAATTACAAATACAGCAAAGGAGACCCTGAACTGTTGGGCAGTTGCAGTCCTATATCAAGCAAGAATGGGACAACATTTAATTTTGAAAATTTAAGCAATTGGTTTCCTGAGTTCCCAAAAGCTTACAGAGTGTTGTTAAAAGAAGAAGTGATGCCACACAGTGGTGAACATGCCTTTGTCCCAAATTGTTTTACACGTGTTGCTGGCATCAAATTCAAAATGAGCATATATTTCTGTTTCAACATTTGATATGTTGTCTTTGTACTATTTTCAATTAAACACAGGGATACATTATTTGCACATCATTGCATTCCATTTATATTTGCATTTTATGCAGCATCCTGACTTTTGGAAACAGGGTTGTATATTTTCTGTTAAATATTGTTCTAATGGTTGACTTTGACTTTTTTTTCCAAATCAGCTCTGACTTGGGAAACAGTCCCAGAACTCATTGTGGTCAGAGTCACAAAGTGGGGAAAAATAAGCTAATTATAGGAATCATTTGAGGCACCCCCTGCCTCAAACATGCAAAAGAATGATGTTAGTTAATTTAGGTGGCTACTTTGAAGAATGTACAATATCAAATGTATCTGTATCTGTTAAACACGTATTTGGTTGCCACATGATTCCATAAGTATTGATCTATAAGTATTCAAAGTATTGATCTATAAGTATAAGTAAAGAAATACCCCTGAATGAGTAGCTGTGCTTAAACCTTTGACTGGTACTCTATTTTCACAATGGATATCAAAAGTGTACACACAAAAGGCAGCTTTTGTTTATTTTTTAGGCTGGTATCGAGATAAATCATGTCAGGAGTTTTTCTACTTTAAATAAGATAATGTAACTGTCACGGTACAGTGATGATCAGCGCCATCGTGCCGTGACCTCCCGGTTCCCGTCACTCCACGAACTCACCCTGGACTCATCCATTGTCTTGCACACCAGGTCCCAATCTTCTCATCACTATGTTTAAATGTTTCTCCTCTGCTCCCCTCTCATGTTGGTTATTGTCTCTGAATGTCGCACGTCAGTGGTGAGTGGTGGGTTGCTGTATAACGTCAGCCCCATTGCTTTCATTCAGTTTGTTTTGGTACTCAGTGTTTGTTTAAATAAAAATTCAACAACGAATGTAATTCTGCCTGCGCCTGGTTCCTCCTCTCCACCACTGCAATCGTGACAGTAACCAACATTAGGTTTGTGAAAAACAAATGGATAATTTCTCACAACAATTCTAAATATGTGTAACTTTCTTATATAAATGTGCACACCCTTTATTATGAGGGATGTTCTCATTCCAAACTATGTTCTCATTCCAAATCATGTACAAAAGTAACTTATGATCACCTGATAAAGCAAAGTGATTCTGACTAACCCTAAATAAAATTCAATGTTCCTTTAGGATTTTCTTTAAAGTTTATATGTCCGACATATTTTATTGTTGAAAGTTCCAGATCAGGGGAGAGAAAGAAATTAATTTCAAAGGCATTACATGTATCATGCAACACTATGAAGGCAAGATGGCTACCATCACATTTGCAAAGAGACCAAAATTGATGTCTGGACTAAGAGTGCTCATCAGGGAGGTTAATAGGAAGCCAACAGCCTTTTCCCCCCAAGAACGTGTGTGTGTGTATACCAGCCACTGTGTATATTCTTCACCGGTCTAAGCTGTAACCTATGGAGGCAAGACACCCAAAGCCTGTATATGTCTTGCTAAAAGACACTTTCAATTTCCCAAAACCATGTTATGGTCTGATGATTGAAATATATACTGATGAGCCAAAACATTATGGCCACCTTCAACAGCACTGACCCATTGAGGCATGGACCCCTGAAGGAGTTCTTTGGTATCTGGCACCAAGGCATTCACAGCAGATTACAAGTCCTATAAGTTGCTAAGTGGAGCTGCCGTGGCTCAGACTTGTTGGTCCAGCACATCCCACAGATGCTCAATCAGACTGAGATTTTGGAGGCCAGGCAACACACTGAACTCTTCATGTTCCTCAAACCATTCCTGAACAATGTGTGCAGTGTGGCAGGGCACATTATCCTGCTGAAAGAGGCCAATGCCATCAGGGAATACCATTGCCATGAAGGGGTGTACCTGGTCTGCAACAATGTTAGGTAGGTGACACGTGTCAAATTGACATCCACATGAATGCCCGGACCCAGCAGAACACTGCCCAGAGCATCACGCTCTCACCACCAGCTTGTCATCTTCCCACAGTGCATCCTGGTGCCATCACTTTCCCAGGTAAATGGGGCACACATACAAGGCTGTCCACGTGATGTAAAAAAAAATAGGACTCATCAGACCAGGCGGCCTTCTGCCACTGCTCCAATGTTCAGATCCGATGCTTGTGTGCCCATTGTAGGCGCTTTTCGAGGGTGAATAGGGGTCATGGTGGGCACTCTGAGCGGTCTGCGGCAACACAGCCCCATACACAGCAGGGTGCTTTGATGTGTGTTCCTACATTAAAACGTTCTGTGACTTGTGCCACAGTAGACCTTCTGTTGGTTTGGAACAGATGAGATAGCCTTGTTACCCTCGCGCATTGATGAACCTTGAGTGTCCAACACCCAGTTTGGGGTTTGTCCCTCCTTGGACCACTGTCAATAGACACTCACCACTGCTGACCGGGAGCACCCCACAATCCTTGCTGTTTCGGAGATGTTCTGACCCAGTCGCCTGGTCGTAACAATTTGGCCCTTGTCAAAGTGGCTTAGGTCTTTACTCCTGCCCATTTATCCGGACAGTTCATGTTGACTATGAGAACTGATTGTTCACTTACCATCTAATCTACCCAGACCTTGACTTGTGCCCTTGTTAGGAGATGATCAACGTTATAGGCTTCACCTCTAAGGGGCCATTTTGTTTTGGTCATCAGTGTATATATTTGTCGCAAATCCAACACCTATGTTTCTCACCCAAAGCCCACAGTACCTATCATCAAGCAGGACTGGGGCAGCGTTATACTGGGGCTGCTTCTGTTCAGCGGGGGCAGCGGCTTTGGACAAGATACACTCTAAGAAAAGGGGCTCTACGTAGTCTTTATTTTTGCACTAAGGATCCAGGTGAAACTATTAAAAGTGTGAAAATGTCAGGTAAACTGGCTTTTATTGAGGTGACAACAATGTTTTTTTAGAGGGTCAAACATTTCCTGACTCAGTTATGTCCGAAAACATGTACAATCACCTTACCTATTTTTCAGAGGTTGCTTATGTTGAGACAGGGTGTCACACTACCGTAGCCTGTGAGGGTAGAGAAAGCTCTTTTTGGCACTCGATATAATAACCACGATAATGGATGACAGGGCACAATAAAACAGTAATGGCTGGAAAAACTAAAATAACCAACATTACAATAATAAAGGCATATGCAATAAATCTTAATTGTCATAAATGAACCAGAAAAGGAACCAGGCAAGCCTAGTTCAGCTGGCCCGCATTTAAATTGATAAATGTTGTTGCCTTCTTCACTGGGTTCAAACTCAGGTCTCCAACATCAGTGGTAGGGTCTTTAACCACTACCCCACCATGCTATGCTATGTGTTTGTAATGTGTCGGTATAGCATCTCGACATTAGATAATTATTTCGCTAGACATGATTAAGCATTGTGTTAAACTGACTAATGTTTCTTATTAAGTTTATCTCCACCACAAATAGCATCTATGAACTATATGGCTTTTGCCACTGGCCGTTTTAACAGCTTATTAGCCAGTAATAGGGTTACTAGTATCTAACTGAACACAGCCAAAGCATGGTGCAAAAACGTTTGTTTTTCTTACATTCATGAATGATATTGATACAATATCTATCAATGTAGGTGACGATAACTGACTTTTCCGTCAGGTGAAAAGATGAGAGAATCTTGGAAACCCCTACTCTTTTACTGCCAAATGGGTTTTTAACCAGCCTATATCACCCCAAAAATCATGCAAGGATGCGTACTTCGAAAATCCACCAGAAATAGTCGCAATATAAACAGATTTATTTTAGGCTTACTATAACGGTACCACTGAAGGTTGTAGCTAGTGAAGTTTTTATCTATCCAGAACAACGCTTAATGCAAAATCTACTTTGATGGGACCTATTGGTTGCAGGTCTGCATCTCTAACCACTATGCTTTTTTGACTGATCGACTAAGGGGTCAGTCAGTCAGTCAGTCAGTCAGTGACATTCACTCTTCTTGGCCGGCTCCGCTTACGCAGTCCGGCAAAAACCACAACATATCCACTGGATCCACTAAACCGCAACATTATGACAACAGCACAATAAGAGTTATTAACAAAGACATTTACTTCTTAAAGCAGCAATTCAAAAAACACCTCTGTAACCAAAATATACTGACTGCCTTCCACTTGTCACCCTAACCATTAAACAGTCACCATGACCCTCTTCATTGGCCCTAGCCAATCATATGCAGGGGCAAAACTGTATATCTATATCAATATTCTGGACCCTGTTACCCAAAAGCCCACTGGAGTCCATTGCACCCCTTAACAGCCTTCTTGGACTAACCTGTGCACTCTATGGTAATAAACTGGTCCAGTTACCAATTATGCAACTTCTCCCTTGTGCTTGTTTATTTATCTCCAGCAAACCTTCCCTTTGGTTTCAATTTAGCCCAGCCAACATGGAAGTAGTCTGCTGGATATAATTGAGGTGATGTTTAACCAATAAATGTTTCACCATGAATTATTTTGCCTTGTTCTTTATGATTCAATTTGTAATAAGCTTGTTCTGATTTTTTACAAATAGCCACTTGTTTGCCTTTTAGCCTGTATCCTTTGCCATTACTAGGTGTGCACCCCAGCTGTATGGTGTACCAGGCTAGGACCAGAGTCCCCTTGCAAGCTCTAGCGTGTGCCATGCTTTTAGTGTGACATAACTGGCTGAGCAGAGGCTGGAGCAGGACTCAGTGCCACACAGGGCTTCAGATCCTGCGCTGAATATTAGTTGTAAATTGTTTATGTTTGATATCTGTTTCAATGCAAAATAGAGTATCAATGAAAAACCTGGATCAATAAAGGCAGAAAGCAATGGAATATGGCCATTAAAGCATTAAAGCTTTCTGTTGTAGACCTTACATTTTCTACAGTGGCCGAGTGATTTATTATATTTGCTTTAAGAATTAGTTTCTAAATTTCATTACATTTATTTATTTGTTATTTTTTTCGTGAATATGGCAAAATGGCACAAAGCAAATATTTGGTTTGAGTAGTTTGGAGATTTCCCCACTAAAAGCAGTATGTAAAATCAAATAATACTACTTTTTGTGTTCATATCATTCCAGGAATTCTTTCCATGAAGACTTTGTATATAAGATTATGTGTAGGGTTCATTAGGTGCCAGGAATTCTTTGGAAAATAAATGGTGATGTGACAGGATGTTTATTTGCAGGGGCGTTTCTGGCCAATCTGGCGCCCTAGGCGAGATCTCTAAATATCGCCCCCTCCCCAAAAGAAGAATGCCAGCTTCAGGGGAAATAACCCTTTTTACTTTATAAACACATAATAAATTCAAGCGTGATAGCAGGTGTGCAAAATTAACAAGACTCAAAATATTGTGTGCAGTATAAAAATAATAAACACAAATAAAAACATAGTGGCCTACAGAACAGCTAAATTTCAACAGATCTGTCAACTGGCGCACTCACTTGACTAACCCACTGTCCCCAACTGTCCACGCCCTCCCTCACAGTCTCTCAAGTTGTCGATATCATCTCCCTCAAAACAAGTAAATATGTCTTGACCTTGTGTATTGATTGCCTCAATATATATTTTTAAGGGTCGATGGGGTCACCCAATCGGCAGGATGCGCCCTAGGCAATCACCAGGGTAATGATTTTTAATTGAAATGATTGTGTCCTTCAAACTTTGCTTTTTTCAAAGAATCCTCTATTTGCAGCAATTACAGCCTTTGGCATTCTAGTTGGCAATTTGTGGAGGTAATCTGAAGAGATGCCACCCCATGCTTCTTGAAGCACCTCCCACAAGTTGAATTGGTTTGATGGGCATTTCTTACATGTGGTCAAGCTCCTCCCACAACAGCTCAATAGGTTTGAGATTCGGTGACTGTGCTGACCACTCCATTATAGACCGAATACCAGCAGACTGATTCTTCCCTACAGAGTTCTTGCATAGTTTTGAGCTGTGCATTGGGTCACTGTCCACTTGTAAGAGGAAATAGGCTCCAATCAAATGCCATTCACAGGGTATGGCATGGCCTTCCTTCTTCAAGATCACTTTTGCCCAGTAAACCTCTCCACCACCAAAGCACCCCCAGACCATCCCATTGCCTACACTATACTTGACAGATGGCGACCAGCATTCCTCCAGCATCTTTTCACTTGGTCTGCATCTCGTGAATGTTCTTCTTTATCTGAACACCCCCAACTTCATCTGTCCATAACACTTTTTTCCAATCTTCTTCTATCCACTATCTGTGTTCTTTTGCCCATCTTAATCTTTTCTTTTTATAAGCCAGTGATATGGCTTTTTCTTTGCAACTTCGCCTAGAATGCCAGCATCCTGGAGTCACCTCTTCACTGTTGATGTTGAGACTGGTGTTTTGCAGGTATTATTTAATGAAGCTGCCAGTTGAGGACGTGTGAGGCATCTCTTTCTCAAACTAGACACTAATGAATTTGTCCTCTTGCTCAGTTGTGCACCGGGGCCTCCTACTCCTCTTTCAGTTCTTGTTAGAGCCAGTTTGCGCTGTTCTGTATAATACACAGTATTGTACGAGATCTTCAGTTTCTTCACAATTTCTAGCATGGAATAGCCTTCAATTCTCAGAACAAGAATAAACTGATGACTTACAGAAGAAAGTTCAATGTTTCTGTTCACTTTGAGACTGTAATCGAACCCACAATTGCTGATGCTTCAGATTTATTGCTTTTATTCCTTCTTAAATCAGCACAACAGTTTTCAGATGTGTTAACATAATTGCGAAAGGATTTCCTAAAGATCACATAGCCTTTTAAAATGATTAACTTGGATTTGCCAACACAATGTGCCATTGGTGCACAGGACTGATAGTTGCTGATAATGGGCTTCTGTACGCTTAAGTACACTGAACAAAATTATAAATGCAACACTTTTTTCGCCCCCATTTATCATGAGCTGAACTCAAAGATCTAAGACTTTCTCTATGTACACAAAAGGCCTATTTCTCTCAAATATTGTTCACAAATCTGTCTAAATCTGTGTTAGTGAGCACTTCTCCTTTGCCGAGATAATCCATCCACCTCACAGGTGTGGCATATCAAGATGCTGATTAGACAGCATGATTATTGCATAGGTGTGCCTTAGGCTGGCCACAATAAAAGGCCACTCTAATGAAGACAGGCCCGAAAATAGGGGCGTGTCTTAAATTCAATTTTAATTTGCCTGAAATTAGAAGTATTGGAACGCCGTTCTGGCCCAAGTCAACCACTGCCTTTATCAATGAATGTAGTGTGTATTTTACTCATATTTGGATGCCTGCTCCTTGTGGCGCTGTGTGCCCTCTCCGGCGCTCCACCTCGCCTGCATACTAACTGCTGACTGGAGACTATGGCAAACGCAACCCACCCACACATTAGTTGTTACATGATTATTTACATTCCTGGTTTCTCTCACTGATCTCACAGGTTATTGTGTCCAGGTTATTTTGACCGTGTGGTGCTGCCTTTCTTTTGAGATTAACGTATAGAAACGTTGTTCTTTGTGTCATTTTTTGTCATGTCGTTTTCTTCATTTTTGTGTCACTTTTACGCACTGCTAAAAGTATTTTAAAAAATCCAGGGGGTGGACTTACTTTTTCACATGACAATAATGTACTGCAGAACAAATGAAAAAAGCACACAGTTCCAATAAATTTTACAGGTATTTTTTATTACAGCTTTTACAATCATTATCATTATTATCATACTATATTCAATTATCATCACTACTCTTCATTATTGATATTAGTTTAAATCATCACACAATTTGTTTTCAAAATGTACACATACAAGTAGCATATCTTAAATGTTCATAATTTAAAACGTATTTACTTTTCAAACTAAAATGAAATTACAGTCTGTAACTAAGTATGAAATGAACATACAATTCAATACATCATACACACACACACACACACACACACACACACACACACACACACACACACACACACACACACACACACACACACACACACACACACACACACACACACACACACACACACACACACACACACACACACACACACACAATAGTAGTTATCATAAAAAATGATAAAAATTAAATACACACATTTTACAAATTTCTTACCCAAGCCTTCAGATCATTAGATGATTGATATCATTACTTTCACCCTAAAATGTTTTTGTTTTGGCATGCATATTAACACGAACGTTAAACTTTTTTTGTTGTTGGAACAGGATTTTGTCATAATTCACTTCACTAATTGTCCTTCTCATTGTGCATGTCATGGTGTCTGTTATGGCTTAAGAACATATGATTCCACTCCCTCATACATTTACATAGTCTCCCTTTATAACTGTTTGTAACCACCTATAACTATTTTTGTTATCTCCAGTGTTTTTCAACCTCTGGTCTGTGGACTGTCAGTAGTCCCCTTGGATGGTGCTGACTGCTTAACCAGATACCTTTACCTGATTTAGTCAGCTCTGAAGTGCTAATTTAAATGTAGGTGGTCCCCTAAGAAAATGACCATAGTTTGTGGATCTTAAGTAAAGGAAAGACCTTAGCCTTCCTGTTCATGGTACAAAAGCTTGTAAAACAAAATCCTATTACCAGTTACTGAGATTCTGACAGGCTATGTATGTTCCAATCAAATACAATTCTAACACGGTTCCATTCTCTTTCTGTTGATGAGAATGGGCATTCAGCTTTTCCGCCCAATGGAAAAAAGTAATTGTGTCAATATTGCCATTTTACAGTCACGACTGAAGATAAACTTCACAATGGGTGATGGAGTAACTTTCTACAGCATCAAACAGCTTCATGCCACAACTGTGGACTAAGATGGAGAGCGAGACAGACAGAAAGACATACAGACAGACATTCACTCTATTTTAGCATCTTTTCATTCTCTCACATTCTGTCCTCGTTTCGCCAAGGATTCCAATAGAGTTATTGTGTTCTACCCTCCATTTTGTAGACGATCTTCATCTTTTCTGTTCTTCAAAAACAGGGTTGATTTTTTTGGGACTCTAAAAAGAAAGACGGGATTTATAAATAATGAGGCAACCACTATGTGCACTTCTAAGTTTAAATATATTTTATCATTATTCTTTGACTACTTTACAACCTTATACACATTTATAACATTATTTGGCAGTTAAATATACCTCTCACCTGGTGTGCTTATTTCTAGCAGGAATATGTTCTCACTGACCCTGACTCACCCCTGGGTCCAGAGTTCACTGAAAGAAACAGCATTACAATTTAAAATTACACTAGTTCCAAACTATTTAAAATTACACTACTACTTAAATGAGTGTTCAGCAATTACTCCAGAAGCAGGTATCTGGTGAAATAACCACCTCACCTTCACTCTGGACTTTCCTCAGGGTGACGGAGGGCGTGGAGATGGCGGAGGCACGGAAGTTGGCGGGTAATGTTTCAGAGGAGTCAGAGGTCACACCCCGGAGGTCCTTCTCTCTAAACATCTTCCTCCACGAGGGGGAACGTGTGAACGTCTTAGTGCCGTCCTGTCAGCAGCACAGAGGTTTGCCCCAGAAACAAAATTGACAGTGATATTTCTTACATTTACCCTTTTAGAATGCTATAGAACAACATGGGGAGTATGCATTTGCATGATCCCACAGTTAAGGATGGTTGAAAAAACTGAACAAACTGCCTATCTTCATGAGCAATATTACCAGAAGTGTTTATCCACCTACTATTTCAAAAATACATGTTGAAATGTTCTTGTAGGAGTCATTATTATTAAAGGGATGGTTTGACCCGAAATCATATTTAAGTGAATTTCACATTAAACAGTGTCTAAAGATCCATAATATCAGATTTCACTATAAGCCATTTACTTTTCTCCCAGCTTGGAGATAGCATTATTATCATCACAATCCAAATTCATTAAATATAACTGCGTGACGGCTTCTAGCAAAGGCAGCATTGCATTCTGAAACTAACTCAAATTGACTTCAAACTTAGACTGTTGCCGTCATTTACCTCAAAGAACCTGTCAATGCTGTAATTCCAAAGAGGATGTGGGTCTTCTTTAAAATTCCCTTCTTATCTGCCCTGATATTTCATACGTTTACCCGTATTTTTTATTCACAAATGATATCAATCTGCTTCTATTTACTGCCCCAAGGGGAATATAGCATTAACTTTACAGTATTTTCAAAAGAAAAAATACAAACCTTCAATTCTAATAATACAAAGGCATCAAGTTACACACAAATTGCAGTCAGCTAGCTAGTTAGCTAATTTGCAATCTAATGAGGAAAAATTCCATCCTTAGGGAAAATCAAGCATTTACTATTATGTATTCTCAAATGGATGAAATAACTCTGCAATTCAACAATACGAAGACATTACTTACACAGAAATTGCAGAAAATTGGCGAGTTAATTTGCAATCCAACAAGGCAATTTGGCTTGTTCACATCATGACGATAGAAATGGTAATTCTCAGGTTTAGTTGCTATGGCTATACTCAATTAGCTGGTATTATATGTAGCATACAGAAATCAGTGGCTGAAGTAAAATACATTGGCAGCTGTAAAGCAGCGGATTCATAATAATAATGTGCACACATAATCCAAACTCTACTAACAGCATTATGTTTTTAACTTTTTCCACTGAGCAGATGCTGTGCTTAGCAAAGAAATTGTGGCAGCAAATTCCAACGACCACATCGTCAGTATGCAATAAAAAAACGAGCTGCTAGCATGACAGATAACTAAACTTAGTTTGAAGTACTTTCAAGTTTGTCTCCGTGTGTAATGCAGCTTTTGCTATTCCACTTTGAATTCATGAATTAGGAAGGTGCTAATAATGCTAACTCCAGACTTTGAGAAAAATATGACACCATGGACCTTCAGACACAACACCAGGTAAGGTGAATTTTAGCCAAATATGATTTAAGGTCAAACAATCCTATTTAGGATAAACTTGACTGACATTTTCATTAAAGTTATTTTATTCTTTAAAATGTATTTTACCTCATCTGGCCTCCTCTCCGTTCCCATGGAGATGAGGGAATTATATTCCTTCTCCAGCATCTGCCTCGCCTGGGACAGAAAGTGTTTAAAGATTATAATTAAGATTATCAAGAGTATTTTATGATCAAGATTACCTTAATTAAATTTAATGACAGATATAGGAAGCAAATCTGATAGGCTGGGAATTGTTGGTGAATGAGGGTTGTTCTGTTTTGACTCAGATAATAAAGTAAAGTGCCTGTGATATGATATAATGTTCTGATTGGACTGCTATAGCAGGAAGGGAAGGTACCTGTGTGTTCTGATTGGGTATCTGGAGGAGTAGGGCTAGGTCAGTAAAGTCGAACGTGTCATCCAGGGCTAAGAGGGCCCCATGGACCCCACTCTCCGTAAGGTTATCTGCAAACTCCTTAAGCCCAATGGACTGGACCCAACACATCACTCGCTCATTGGACCACACCATCACATCTGGGGGAGGGGGGGGGGGCAAAAAACAGGCACTATTACAGTAACATTTCAGTGGAGTACAAATACAGTGGAGGAGCATTTAAGTAACAAAAAATATGGATAGCCAACAGTTTAGCTAACATTTACTGGGTATTATTTTCATTATGACAATCACCAGCAATATCCATGTCCAAATCCCGGATGAGACCTCAAATCAAGTCATCTACGTACAATATTCTCACCTTGGTTTTGGTGTTGGCTCTCATCCCTTCTCCTTTCAAGTTCCTTTCTATCGTAGTTTAACCGCTTCAAGCACATAATGCCATAATGAAGACTTACCCTGAAAGAGAAAGAGAGAGAGAAAGGGAGGAGGGGACAGGGAAAAAGGGAGGGGGAAATTGTGTTACTTTTCATTAACTAAAGTTGAGAAAAGAAGAGAGAAAAAAATTACTTGTGAAGAGAAGATGAAGAGGAATAGAGTTAATAAGAAAAAAATTAAAAAACTAATAATACATTGATTAAAGGACATTGGACAGGATGCCCTTTGGTAATTTCCTTGTTGCCAAAATTCTACACAGTTCACTCAATTTCTGTTCAAATTGCATAACAAGCACTGTACAATGTAAGTAATCATTGTGCCATCTGAATCACATTTTTACAGCTTTTTTAAGCAAGACAAAGAAAGAGGAAGCGAAACTTACTATTAATAATGCCCAAGCCAGTCTCACAGGGTACACGTAACATAGTATACGTACACCTGGAAGACTCAATTATTATTATTATATCTTATGTTACAATGTACAGTACATTTTAATTTGCTAGATTTATGATGTTAAAACATTGTAATTTGCAAATAATTTGCTAAATTGTACAATATGTAAGTAAACAAATGATTATCAATTAAACTTAGTTTCCACGTGGAGAATACATTCTACACAGTGTCCCTTTAAAAATGGAACAGCTAAAAAACAATGCCAAGTAGAGTTTTGGACCTATCAATTTAATTTCTATGATTAGGCTATTTGTTTCTGTTGTGTTTATCAGGCATCCAAGCTTTCATGCATATATACGGCAAATGTACATAAAATTGGTCTGCGCACATTAGCTGATAATATAACCTATTTTACCTTCTACTTCATAAAAATAAGATCAAAATTAAACCAACATTTGTATGGATTTATTTTTTGTTTAGTTTTTTTGGACCTGTTAAACTAATGAAAATTGTACAGCCTGTGGAATTATATGAATGTAAGTTTCACTAGATAATGAGAACAACAGAAATATCTGTGTTTAGATTCTCTCTCTGTATTGTAGGTCACGCTCAGCCAACTCAGGAATATGAAATGTTTACATCTGGCATTGGGTTGTCGTAGAAATTTGATCTGTGCTAGGTAGCCCTTCAAGGTATATACCAGCTAGCAACCATCTTTACAGTGAGATCGATTGAACAAGTAACTCTGCTGTGGTGCTCTTCAAAATAATAAAAGCTTCTATTTCTCGATAGATTTTCACCCGAATACATTCCCACTAAAGTAATCACTATACATATTAAAAGCTGTATTGCTACAAGCCTGTGTTCTTTAAAATAATTTGGTTTTATGTATTCTAATGTTACATAAGACCTTTGATTCAACAAAAACATTTATTCTTCATGCAATTCCTTCTTTTTAGATACTATTTTTTAAGTTGATGAACTGATGCTGTGGCTTGCTGGTGATGCTGCGGAGAAGAATGTCCATGCTAATAGGGATGATAAATATGCTAATGATGCTAAACGGCGTTAGCTGGAGTCAAGCGCATACTGGGCATCTGAAAGGTTTGGCGGTTCTAGTGTTAATATTTCCAACACCTCTACTCACCTTTGCTGTTAATTATTTATTTGCTTAGATTTTTTCACGTGACAGGAAGCATCTTCATGCCAAATACTTAACAAGGTTTTAGCATGAATTGGCTTTCATACATGGATTACCATTTGACTAAGTTAAGATTTGTTAAAACTCTTTGAATACTACCTATGGAAGCTGTCCACCATTTTTAGCTGTCCCCTTAGCTCCTTCTTGGTGAGATGGTCCAGCATGCGAGCATCTACCAGGGACTCCATGAAGTAGGAGCGGTACTGGGGCAGACCCAAGCTGGGCAGCCACTCGTTTCCCACCCACTCATGGTTCATGTCCCCATAGGCCAGGATCTGCATAAAGGAAAGTGGGAGGGATGCATGGAAGGAAGAGGTAAAGTGAGACAAGAGAGGGAAAGGTGGTTTTAGGAAAAAAGGGTTGAGGAGAAGTAGGATTGCAAAATCCAAAAGGGTGGATTGCAAAAGGGGATACAAAAACAGGGAAACAGACGGTAAGAATTTGATTACTTCCTCTGTTTCCTTCCAATATCTCTTTGGAGATACTCAGATTGTGACAGTAATATTCACCCAACACAAGCAACTACTCACCTGGTCCCAGCTAAACTCCTTCACTTCCTTCAGCACGAAGGGAATGGAAAGAAAGAAAAAAGGATGGAAATGGAAGGAGAGTAAGAAGAATGGAAATGGAAGGAGAGTAAGAAGGATGGAAATGGAAGGAGAGTAAGAAGGATGGAAATGGAAGGAGAGTAAGAAGGAACGCTTGCCACAATGTTGTTTTTTTTTCGGTGTGAGGCGTTATGGAGAGGAGAAAATGTAATGGAGGGGCAGAAGGAGGAATAGTTTGTTAGTGAATGACAATTAGTCTGAGAACACTACATTCAAAGAGAAATTGGGGTAGTTGTGGGGAAAAGGTGCAGCAATATAGGCCTAATCAGAGACAAAGACAAAGAAAACAAATCAAAAAACGGTATTTCCTTTTGCACTATCTGAAGTTGCTTTTTGATTTTGAACAGGTTAGATGAGTACCATCAATTCCCATTTGTTGCATTACATACTTTGTAGGAGAGCTTAAAGGAAATACAGAAAATAAGAGAGATCAGCAAAACAGCTTACTGGTTTTATGGCAGCGGTCAGAGACTCCATTTCAGCATGAGTCATCCATATATTACTGGTCGACTGTAGTGACATTGAGGACCATTTGAGATCGGGATGGAGAAAGAAGGACAGGATTACAGTTTGCATAAAACTTCACTCAGCCATTCCAACGTCTGGAAGTGAGGCTGATACATCCGTGAACGTATGCTAATGTACATGCTTGTATCACTTACAGAGCGCGTGCTGGCTGGCGCTGAGGGGCTGGTGAGTGACACCATCTCCTGAATGGCCAGGCGAAGTTTGAGGCGGTGCAGGGGGTTACTGATGCCAATCTCCCGCTGGATCTCCGTGTCCGACAGGTTGGCCATGATGGCGCCACTTTTCACGTTGGCACGACACGCCGCCACGTACCAGGCGGGCATGCCCACCCACAACTAAGAGGAAGAGGAGTGCGAAGAGGATGTTTGCGCTTTGAACATTTACCCCTTTTCCATGCCAACAGTTTTTTTGTATGTTTATGACATACATTATTTAGACCATATAATCTTCCAGTGAAACCGTGCATATTAACAATAATCCCCTCCTGGACAGTCGACCAATGAGATGTTGTACCTCAAGCCACGTGACCACCGTGGGGCCATCCCATGAGGCAAAGGGAAGACCTTGACGACAGGCCTCTTCCAGCAGGTCGTGCTTCTTCTTGCTGCGGCGGTCTTTCTCCACTGTGCCAGTTCCCATCTTGGCCAGGCCCAGGGGATCGGCTGATCCCAGGTCGTCAGAGGGCGTAGAGGCTGATGGCGAAGGAAAAGGCCACATGAGACTGCTTTGACCACCTCTGTCCCTGAAAAAACCCTCATAGTTAACGCTCTACTGACTTACCCAGAGAAGCAGACTGACTGCCCGGTCCTCCGATCCTTCCCTTCTCCTTCTTCCCAAACAGGCGTCCAATGGAGGACTTGATGCTCTTCTTCTTGGTGGCTTTGTGGAGAGAGTCCTGACTACTGGTGGTGGCACCATCAGCAGATAGACTGACAAATTAATCACAGAACGTCAATGGTGACCTTACATGTCGATGTTGAACGAATCGCTCATCCCGTCTAGTACACATCCATTCTATTGGCTGGCTAGTTCATTTCATTTTATTCAACTATTATTTTTGACAGAGCGTCATATCCATGCCATTATGTGGTTTCCCAGCAAGCACGATCATGCAACATTGGGTCAGTGTTGACTACAGTAGATACTGTACCTGCGGAATTCTCGATGGTCATCCAGCCCTGCCCCTGGGTGTGTGTGAGTCATTCTGTCCAATCGCAGAGCACGAGGAACTGGAGGAGGGGTGGAGTCAATCAGGGCTAGTGCCCGACAGTCATCGCCCTCTTTGCTGTTCTGTATTGACAAAGAATCAGTTTAATTGAGTCACTGAAGATTGTTTTAATCCATTTGATTTATTGCTGGAAGATGTGTTTATTGAACTAATTTTGCTAGTGTAATTCATTTGAAATGCTATAATTAACCAGAACATGTTAATTCCTAATCTATTAATGTTACATAAATGGGTCACATATCCAAACCGCATTAATAAAGGTGAATTAAATAAACGTATTAACACATCTACATCACATCCATGTTGTGCGAACGCTCATGTTTAGGTATCTTAATAGATTCTCAATAGCAATTCATTAGTTGTACTGTAAACAATCCAGCTTGTTACAGTCATCGTAAACTCGAGCCTTGCAGCAACAACAATACTGCCGATTGCCATGTTTGTTTTTCTCCAGTTGTCCCATGAGAATATACTTAGAAGACAAAATACACAAACAAAAACAATCCAACACAGCGTCGGCATAAAGAAGAATCGTTTTTTTCCCGGTGGGAAAAACTTGTTGAAATCAGATTACTCTCGAAGTCATCTTTTTCCCAGACACATCCGTCCAAATCCACAAAGAGTGTGTCAGACCCCGCCTCGGTTAAGGAGCGTTCGGCCGTTGGCTGCCCAAATTATACGGATCAATAAAAAAATGCACCACCAGGTCCAATGTAAAAAATACTGTCTATATTTCCACTTTCTACCCTATGCTTGTTTTTCAAATGTTGCAACACTCTCTCCCTCTAAATTTTACTACTAGAGTAATATTGATAAAATCTCATGGAACAAATGTAATTGTTTTATTCCTAATGATCTAGGTTTCTTCACTGACAGTCTGCCCACAGAGGTCATGAACCAGTGATCCTCTGCTTTACAACACATGCAACCTACTACAACAAGGTTGTAGGGCAGAGGTATTTATGGGCCCAAAAAGTTGGATCAGTAATAATCCATTTATGATCTGTAATAATCCATCACTGCCAATAGTTTATTCCCAGATGCGTTTCATAAAACTGTAGGCCACTGAACGCAGCTCAGATTCTTTCAATACCACTCTAATGTAGCCTTTAGGGAACTACCGTAAAACAAGGCGGAGGAACAATGGAATATACTTTATTAAGAAAACAAAACTGCTTTTAACCCTCCAAATAAAATACTTTCCAAGAGCCACAATGAAAGTTATGAGACCCTCCCTCATTTTTGACCAATAAAATTTGACCTGTCCATTAGCCAATACAGAAAGAACGGGCTTAATCACCCAACTTACTCTACCAACAAATCACACCTCTGACTGCACTTTTCCAGTTCAGTGATTCGCAAAAAATAAACAATGATGAAAACTTTATGAAGTAGTGTAGATTACTGCCAAATCATTCTATGGCCAAACCCATTATGAGTAACTTAGAATCATGAATATCCCAGGCTTATGGGGTTGTGTAGCTCACTGGACCTTGAAATGCAAAGGGAGGCCAGTACGAAAAAGTATCTGCAAGTTGCTAAATGACTGAAATGTAAAAGCTTCTGTGCGCAAAAGCCTGGGAATAAGTTATACACAGATTACAGCCGGTTCAGACAGTAAACTGAAATGAGGTCATTTGAACTAGCCTCCCTCTGTTAAATAGCCACAACTAAAAAAGACACACTTGTTAATCCAGAGTTGTACCTGTCTGTCTGACTCTCTGGCTGGGGAATGTGGCAGTCGGGGTGTGGAATGTCCAGAACTAGGAGGCGAAGGGGAGGCCAGGGTTGAGGAGGTGAGAGAGGGGGTCATGTAGCCCCTTCCCACGCTGTCCCTGCCGCTGCCCAGCGAGGTGGGAGGCAGAGGGGAGGAGTCCAGGGCCACGCTGCTCACTCGGCTCTCGATCTCCTCTGCTCTCAGCTCCGTGCTCTCCTTCTCCTCCTGGATGAGCCTGACACGTGAAGAGAGAGGAGGGGACGCGGAAAACAGAGAGGAGAGGTGAAGAAAATTAGTTTCCAAACTGAGGCTAGCCGCGGTAAGATTGGAAGCATGTGTGTGGTATCCTTCCTTAATTCATCTGCAGAAAACCTCTTCCTTGATTAAAACACAATGAGATGGGAGTACTTTATCCGGAGTAGCAATCACTTTGGACGGAGCAGAAAAGCGATTAGAGGTGGACCTCTGGATCAGCCAATGAATGAGTACAGACGTACTTGATCTCCTTGTTGATGGCCTCCAGTTGCTCCTGCAGCATGATTGCAAGGGTCTGCACGTCGGTCTGTCCGCTGGGCGAGAGCAGCTCTGAGCTGAACAGGGTCTCCCTGTCCTCCTCGTCATCCGAACAGCCTCCCTCGACCCCCCCCTCAAAACCAGGCCCCATCATGGGGCCACTGTCCCACTCTCCGTACTGCAGAGAAAGAAAGGAGCAGACATAGGGACAGAAGAGAAGAAGAAAAAAAAAAGAAAATAATCTTAAATTAAAGGCTGCCTTGGGCTAAACTTTTCCCTGCAGGAGATCCCACATGACTGGAAATGCTGTAGGTTCCCTGGTGTATATCGGAGGCCTGTGAGGTGTCAGGGGACCCGTGGGCATGTCCACTCCAAAGCACAAGGTCAATGAGATGCGCTTCACGTGAGCAGATTAGCGTCCGTCATCTGTCCACTGTCAGATATGTGCGACCGGCTCGTGTCATCCGTCTGCTATTTCCGTAAACACATCTGTTCCGTCGCTGTTTTATTCTTGCGTGGTGGGGTCTACCAAAACTATGCCAGGGTGTAAGCTATGTTAATCCATGCAGTTCAGTAAATATAGCATGTATTGGGAGTTAGGAGTTGAAACACTGGAGTGTATACTATTTCCGTGAAGGAACATGCTGTAGTTACAAAAAAACTTTTTTGTCAGACACAGTTTCTATTGGAAAACAGAAAACAAAATAAAAACATGGATTACCTGAATGTGCCTAATACCTACCTGAATGTGCCTAATAGGAACTCTGTTTGACAAAAGGTTTAGGAAAGGAGACGTTTTGTTCTGGCGGAATGAATAGACCTCCGGTAAAGGCATAACAGCTGTTGAAATGTTCATCTGACCCATATAAATTGACAACCATAGCCAATACTACGCTAGCAGGGAGCTACATACTGAAAGCAGGCCATGAGATCCAGACCTTGTTGCTGTCGCCCCTGGGCGGGGCCCATCGGCCGCGGTGTGCCCTCCGAACCACCACGCCACTGGATGAGCTGCCGTAGCCGGCTGGGAGGGAACCACCACCCTGGGGGTAGCGGAGCTCCGAGGCACTCCCTGGAAGAGATCTTCGAAAAAGGGTGGAGGGAAGTGAGCTCACGTTGGTCGCCCTACAGAGTTTGTGAGATTTTGTGAGATGAGAAAACAACAATGCTTTATTCATTGTAGCAAATTTTTCAGAATGCATTGCCCCCATTTCCTGAATGAAATTAAAAATAATAATACATTTGTAAAACATTTCAACAAACTGAGTTATTGAGGATTTATCTGTAATCACAACCCATGCATAATTACTTTCACTACTTAAAAAAATCTAGTCCATATTAGCTTACAGAAATGCAAAACTTAAATTTGTGAATTGTCATCAACAATTATGTGTTTGTTTTAAGGGCATTTGAGAAAATTGAATGTCGGCTCTAGGCATTTTTTCCTGATCTTGTCCCCTAAATATTTAAATCTCATTCAGAAGGGGTGACAGGTTTATAACGTCTCCTCAGGTAAGTGGTGTATTACTTGCCCCTTAAGAGATAAAAATGTTTATTTTATGCTTTTATAAAAATGTATTTATAAATACCCTTGAAGCTCCATTGTGGCTAACCTGGAATAGGAAGAGCCAGGCCTGCCCCGCAGTTGATCCAATTCCAGCTGAATTCTCTCCAGCTCGGCTATGAGCTGGTCCTGGGAGAGAAATAGACATGACAAGGATAGTATGATATTTCAGCAAAGAAAATGTCTCCCTTGATTACATGCATCTATTTCCCCTGAAAGAATGACACAAAGAACATATACCGAAGCAGCTAAGAATAACTGAAGAACTGACAGAAATCCCAGAACTTTTTACCACTGCCTTATCAGTGCAGAGCAGTGTGACTGGTCTCCAGGTCTCACAGCAAAACAGGTACACCGTCACGATCATATAGATGAAAACATGTATTGAGACGGAGAAGGGTAAACTATTTTTCCTAGAATCCCAAAAGGGGTTTTCAAAAGTCAGTCTAAACTCAGAAAAGCAACTGCTGAGTGCTACGTACTGTGTACTCCTAAGAGTTTTAAAGCATTATAAAGTAAAACTGATGTTTTTATGTATATACAGATTTTAAAATACAGCAAAAATGTACATAATAAAGAGCTGACCTACTGGGTGTGATAAGCGCAAAATAAGTACCTTGTTTGCAAGAAGATCATCTTGTATTTTCTTCATATTTACTAACTCCTCAGACAGTGCATTCTAGAAAGGGAGAGATCATGCCAAGTTTCCTAATGTTTGCTGTTGATTATGTTGATAAAAAAATACATTGATAGCAATGTTAGCATATATTTTGCTTAACGCTTAACATAGCTTTATAGTACCTTCTCCTCAAGGGCTGCCATTCTCTCTTTGAGGTGAAGCTGCAGTCTTTCGTTGGACTCAGACAGGAGCTTATCCACCGTATCTGAGAGACGTTTGTTGTGTTCATCATTCATCTTCTCTCTCTGCCTTGCCTGAAACCAAGATGAAATCAAGCAGTGGGAGTCAAGGTAAAACTATGATGGGAAAAATGTGGCATGTTTATAGGATGTTTAATGCTCTGTATAGCATGTGTAATGCTCGGTAACTTGTTATATATACCAGTATGATACTTGATGACAAACAATGCATTATTACCCTCTGCAACTCCTGATTCTTCTCCTCAAGTTGTGCCTCCATCTGTCGTAGCCGCTCCTCAAAGTTCCCATGCCGTTCCTCTGCCTGAACCGAAAAGAGAAAGTGTCTAAGCAGAAGATCAAGTACATGTAATAAACTCAGACTGACACATGGACAGATAGAACAGAGATAGAACAAAGACAGAGACAGACCAACAGTAGAGAAATACCAGACAGACAGCACAGAGTTACAGACCAGACAGAACAGAGAGACAATACAGAGAGAGAGGGAGACAGACAGACAGACAGACAATCAGAACAAAGAGAAATTCAGTCAACAGAGTGAAAAAAATAACTGACCAGACAGAACCGGCAGACAGAAAGACCGACCAAAAAGAGAGACCAGACAGACAGCACAGGACAGAGACAGACCAACCCACAAGACCGATAAAGACAGAACAAAAAAAAGACAGATAGGGAGACACAGACAAGAAACAGCACAAAGTTACCGATCGACCAGACAGAATAGAGACAGCCAGACCATCAGACAAACAGAGACAGAACATGGAGACAGACAAAACCAAGAAAAAGACAGAGAGAGAGACCATAAACAGCACTGAGTTACTGATCGACCAGAAAAAACAGAGACAGCTAGACGGACAGACCAAACAGAGAGAGACAGAGCAGAGAGACAGACAGAAAAGAGACCGACAAACATATACTGCTCAAAGAAATTAAAGGAAGACTTAAATCACACATCAATGAGAACTCAGAACATTGTGTAATTGGCTGAGAACAAAATGACGTAACAATGGTCAATGGAAACCAAAATCACCAAACGATTAAGGGCTGGATTCAAACTGAAAATCAAAGTAAATATTTGAAATCACAGGCTGTTACAACTTGTGTGAATTTAATCATGGAAACTCATGTGACTCAGTAGTGTGTATGGCCCCCATGTGCCTGTATGCACTCCTGACAACGTCTGGGCACGCTCCTGATGAGATGGTGGATGGGGTCCTGGGGGATCTCCTCCCAGACCTGGATCAGGGCATCAGTGAGCTCCTGGACTCTGTGGCACTACTTCGTGGTGTCGGATGCACCGATACATAATGTCCCAGAGGTTCTCAATAGAATTCAGGTCCGGGGAACGTGAGGACCAGTCAATGGCATCAATGCCTTCATCATCCAGGAACTGCCTACACACTCTGGCCTCATGTGGCCGGGCATTGTCCTGCACTATGAGTAACCCAGGGCCCACTGCACCAGCATAAGGTCTGACAATGGGTGTGAGGATTTCATCATAGTACCTAACAGCAAGGTACTGTTAGCTAGCATGTGGAGATCTGTGTGACCCTCCAAGGACATGCCTCCCCAGACCATCACTGACCCACCGCCGAACTGGTCATGCTGGATGATGTTGCTGTCAGCACAACGTTCACCATGGTGTCTCCAGACTGTCACATGTGCTCAGTGTGAATTTGCTCTCATCTGTGAAAAGAACGGGGCGCCAGTGGTGGACCTGCCAATTCTGATGTTCTCTGGCAAATGTCAATTGAGCAGCACGGTGCTGGGCTGTGAGCACAGGTCCCACTAGAGGATTTCGCACCCTTATGCCACCCTCCTGGAGTCTGTTTCTGACAGCTTGGTCAGAAACATGCACACCTGTTGCCCCGCTGGAGGTCATTTTGTAGGGCTCTGGCAGCGCTCCTCCAGTTCCTCCTTGCACAGTGGAGCAGATACTGGTCCTGCTGCTGGGTTGATGCCCTTCTATGGCCCTGTCCAGCACTCTTCAAGTAACGGCCCGTCTCCTGGTATCTCCTCCATTCTCTTGAGACTGTACTGGGAGACACACCAAACCTTCTTGCGACGGCATGTATGGATGTGCCCTCCTGGAGGAGCTGGACTGCCTGTGCAACCGGAATGGGCTGCAGGTACCACCTCATGCTACTAGCAAAACACAAAACTAGAGAAAAATCAGTCAGGAAGGATAAGGTGAAAGCAACTGTCTGTGATCACCACCTTCAAAACCATTCCCCTTTTGGGGGTCGTCTTGCTGTTGCTTCTCCCGTGCACCCGTTGTCACTTTAATTTGGACCAAAACAGGTGAAATTGATTCACAAACGCTTACCGTATGCTTTCTAACTGGACAGATTGATAGCCTTGAATGATAATGGACTTGGTGTTATACTGTGACAATTACGCGTTCCCTTAATTTTTGGAGCAGTGTAGTTACTGACAGACAGACCAGACAGAGAGAGACAGTCAGAAAAGTGAGACACAGAACCGTCTGACAACAGACAGATCTGCATGAGTGACACAAACAAATGCGCCGAAGTCAGACATCCAGTAGGGTATGTATACCTTGTTGAGGGCAGCCACCCTCTGGGCGAGCTGGGCCTCTATCTCGGGCAGGGTCTCTGCCCTCTGCAGGGTCTGCTGCAGCTTCTGCTTGGCGTCATCCAGGCGTTCCTGGAGCTGCCTGTTTTTCTCCTCACTCTGGCGACACAACGTGAAAAGAAATGAAGACAGAAGTCTAAAACGGCAAACCGTCACCTAGTCGTATTGCGTAATATTTAGAAGGTACTTGGGATAGAGGCTCATGCCTATTGAGAAGAGGCTCTGTTCTAATGTGCACATGTGGAGAGTTCTCTTAAGAGTCTATCCCTAAGTATTAAAAGACAATCGTATCCTGGGTCAAAACTATTCATTTTTACAGAGTTGTCGGATCTAGTCCGTGAGCCGTGTTGACACGATAACTATTACCTGTCGGTGCAGTGACTCCTTGCTGGCCAGCTCATTCTCCAGCTTGTCTTTGATGTCGTGTAAAGAGGTCGCTTCTCTCTGAGCACTGAGGTACCTGCAATCATCACGGACACATTGATGGCAGGGATGAGGTGATAAAAAACAAGGCTATTCAGCGTTTCACCGATACAAAGGTGCCTACATCATATTTGTGCTCCGCTACATCACTGATCGCTAGTGGAGAACACTGACTCTTAATTGTCAGCACAGTATGCAGACACAAGCCCGTGAATGTAGCCAACTAACTGGAAAACATCCAGACAGTGAGATGAAGAAGGAAAGTGAAAGGGTTTGTGACACTTTGTGAAACCTTCTCAGATAACTGGGGCAGAACACTTGGTGACCAGTCACCGCTGCACTGTATGTTATGAAAGCTAAAAGAGGAAAACGAAACGTCACACGAGCCAGCATCCTTCAGACGATTAAGGGTTACCTGCGTTCTAATGTGGTGATCCTCTCCTCCATGTCCTCCCTCTGGCACAAAGCCTGAAACATGCAGAAACACAGTGAACCAGGGTAAGTCATTCAAAGAAACACATGATAATTGGGTATATGCTTTAAAAACACCTAACGCAGTACAAAGCAGTTAATGTGCACGTTCATGTGAATTGTCTATTCCTTTTCCATATGCACAGCTCATATCTGTCACCTAAGGCTCTTCCATTAAATATTCCTCTACATTAGTGTCCATGATTAATAGAGACCCAAAGGTCCAACTTCAGTAAACGTATCACAATATAGGAGCTCATGTGCAAACAGAATAAGATAAATAAGCCTTTATTACACATTACTTACTCTGTACTATTAAAGCATGGGGGACTGCAGTTGTAGACCCGATTTCTGGCCTTTAAATTAATTACATGAAGCCAATCTATTCAGAATGAAAATAACGGATAAATGCCTATTTTCCTCACTCACAGTTTTAAAGGGGTTGTATAGCCACTGATTCATGATAAATGTAACTCAGGAATACCTCTTCCCCCAAATGTATGATACACATTACAATGCTCCCCGCCTATTTCTATTTGAGGTAACTATTGAGAATGAACTGAGAAGCCCAGGGAGGTGCTAGAATTTGAGGCAATATTTTTCATTTTGGATTTGGGATTCATTATTTTCATTTTTTTTCTCAGGCATGACTTGAACATCTGAAACTAGATTGAAAGTATAAAAGAAATCACAATAGACATATCATTTTGAAAATACAGATTTTCTGGCTCACCAATTGATTTCGTCCAACATATTGGTATCAAAACATCATCTGTGTTGCTCTACGTTGAATTTTGTAATCAACTTATGGCCTTTGAGCCAAAACATTTGTCAAACCCTGATAAAAGGCCATGACCAGGAACAGATTGGTCAGACAGACCTCCTTCACGTCCCTCTGGAGCTTCTGATTGGCCTCCTCCGACTTCGTCACCTCCCTCCTGGCGGCTGCAAGCTGTTCCTCTATTTCCCCAACCTGACATGACATGAGGAAGAGATGCAAGACTACAATGAGGAACTATTAGAGACAGAGACTCCTAACCAGTGAAGAGAAAAAATATTATGTAAATTACAGTGCCTTGCAAATGTAATCAGACTCCTGACCAATTTTCAATTTCACTGAATTACAAATGGTACACTGAAATTTCGTTCTGCTTGATATTTCATTTTAAAACATGGACACTCAAAATAAATCATTTTAAAGTGACAATGGTTTTACATTAGGAAATATTTGGGTATCTCTGTATTTGCTTAGTCAATCTGTAAATCAACAGACTATCAATGACAATTCAATCAACTATCGAATAACATTAACCCTACCCTTAAAACTCATCATATCCCTAACCTTGACCCTTAGGGAACCATTACTCTAACACTTATTGTAAGCTTAACCCAACAGTTAGGTATGGTGGTAGCAGCATCATGCTGTGGGGATTATTTTCATCAGCAGGGACTGGGCTTCTTATTAAAATGGAAGGAAGAATGGATGGCACAAATACCGAAAGAGAACCTGTTTTAGTCTGATAAAAAAACTGAAGCTTGAGAGAGAAAATATACTATTTATATAAGATAATGAACCCAAGCACAAGGCCAAACAAAATTGGAGTGGTTCAAAGATATAATGATACATTTTCTACAGTGGTACAGCAAAAGACCTAATCTCAATCCCATTGAGAATCTATAGTATGGTACTATTTGAAAATTGTTGCCCGCAAGCATTGTCCAATCGAGCACAAAAATAGAGAGCAAAAAAGAAGAACTGACTAAAATAATTTCCAAACTGTCAGCAAAGCTGGTACATACTTACCCCAAAGCTGCTATTGCTGCAAAGGTGTCTCTAAAATGATTCATGTGTCGGGGATGAATACCCCGACACATTAGCAACATATTTTGTTTACAATTTTCCTTGATATAGGTCAAAGTATAAAACTGTCACCATGCAATACTTTTTTTTGAGTGTTAATGTTTTAAACTAAACGATCGAACAAAACAAGATTTCATGTACAGTTTACAATTCAGTAAAACTAGACAACTGTTCTGAACTTCTGAGGCAAATGTTATGTATAGTGACCAGGCTGTGTTGCTTGGGCAGAACAGATACAATGTTATGTCTGTCCACAAGAGGGAAGCGGAGAACTGTTTTGTAGAGTCTTCATACAACACCCCAACCTAATCTCTTTTCACTCTGTTCTGTCTCTCCTCTCTATGTTTCACTCCTGTTCTCTCTCCCCTCTTGCTTTCTTTATTCTCGCTTTCACACACACACACACACACACACACACACACACACACACACAATTTTCTATATTCTCATTCAACCCCACCTGCCGACACATGAGGGCGAGTCTCTCTTTCAACTGGGAGAGCTCGGCTCGCTGGCGCTCTATCTCTGTTTCTCTCTGTCTGTCCATCTCTCCCTCGTCCAGTCCAGAGGAGGGCCCGTTGGGTAGGCGCTGATGTGGGAAAAATAACCGAGTGAGGACAGCGATGAACACAAGATCGATTACACCCACTGTCATACCGCTGAATCCCCCCCGCCAGAAAAAGAAAACACACACCATAATACACATGTGGCAAATGGCTTGGAGTACTGAGTTATTAACATGTTGGGTCTGTTTCGCAAACACAGATGAACCATTGTCTGGGACCCAAAAAAATCAAGCTCAATGCCACTGAATTGGGCCGATTTTGCGAGCATAGATTAAGCCTAGTCTACGACTAAACAATCAAGCTCAGTGACATTGAACTTGATTTTAAAGTACTATACAAGGCTCAATCTGGGTCTGCGAAACTGGCCCCTGGACTCAGAAAGACTGGAAACAGCATGCAAAAATCCCTCACTTACATCTTTCCCGCCGTCCAACCCTTGTTGTCGTCTTTTGATTTGGTCTCTTAAAGAGATTACCTACAAGAGAGGCACATGGTGAAAAACATTGATTCACTGTTTTCATATCTTCCTAATTGTACAAAAAAACGTAAAACCAAGATACCACACTTGAATAAAAAATTCCATTTTGGTTTGTACCTCCTGAGCGGATGCCTGTAGTTGATCCTCCAAAAGGGTCACCCTCTCAAGGGCCACGCGGAGCCGCTCTCGTACCTTAGGGGGCCAGAGATAAGAGAATGAATGTGAAATGCGAAGACGTGCATCCGTCCCGGTCCTTTCATTAAAACAACAAAGGGACTGTTGAGGGCCATTGCTGTTGCCTGCGAGCTGGGGCGCCCACCTTCTCATCCAAGGCCTTGTGGTGCTCAAACAGGGACTTGAGGGCCTTGAGCACCTCCACCTCACTGGAGACACCCGCCGGGGACTGGGCCTGCCTCTTCACAACCGTCATCCTCAGGCTGCGCTCGTGACGGGACACGAGACACTCCAGGTGCTCCAGCAACAACTACGGGAGAGGGGGAGAGGGAAAGACGGCGAGAGCGAGCGGTGGAGGCACGAGAGTCGAGACGATCAGAAGTAAGGAAGGGGAAAGAGACAGTGAGAAAAGAGGCAGTTGAAGACATCGACGGACAGGTAGAAGAGACAGAAAGGGAAAGGAGAGAAAATTGATAGATTGAGTGGGTGATGGAAAGGAAGACAAAGGGGGAAGAACATGAGAAGCGAGGAGAGATGGTAAGAAGAGAGGGAGAGAGATGAGGAAAAATGACAGGAAGACAGTAAGATAAGGTAAAGAAGGATTGGAGGACAACATAGCAAAATGAGAAGGGGGGGGGTGCAGGGGAGGGAAGCAGAACATGTGTGAGTGAGTACTGGGCGGGAGAAGGAACAGTAGACTGGTGAACACAACTGCTGTGAGAGCGCTAACGAGTAAAATGGCTGATAAACATCTTACGCGAGTGTTGTTTCTTTCCGCCTTGAGCTCAGCAATCTCCTCTTCCCTCTCCAGTAGCTGCTCCCGGCAAACGTTCAGCTCCTTAGTCAGCACGGCGAACTCCTAGCGAAACCCCCGAGCAACATGACACGCCAATCATGAACGGTATGGACCGACTGCAGCGATCAATGTCCATGCAATATTATACTGTAACCAGCGAGGCGTACAAAACCGACTCCGAAAAAACACACACGTACACACACGCACCTGCTTTCAGTCAACGTAGGCTATGTGTCGATGCTGAAGCAGCAAACAGGCACACTAATCAAGACACTGATTCACTGACACTGTCTACTCCGCAGTGACACTATCAGCATCAGACTCGGAGGCTCCTCTGTGAACTAGCCTTCGAGGATTACAGTGTTACACAATAACACCGCACTGAGATGAACCGGAGAGACGAGAAACAGCATTGATATGTCACTTACGGCGCTAACAGGAAATGTCCTGTTGACAACATTGCGAGTGAAAGATCTGGCCCTCACAAGTTAATTTAACATGAAACCCATGCGCGGGTTGAACATGGTGATCTGTAATATTTGGACAGCAACAAAAACACCCACAAATTTAGCTTTGTTTTCGAGTTACAAGTTCAGGAGTCCTAACAGCCATTTCACTAGCTATTTACTCATGCCCAAAATCGCTAGCCAACTTCATTGACAATCACAGCGAAGAAGCTAGCTAGGGATTTTATACACTGATGATGTTAGCTGGCCAAATGAGTTGCCAGGCTTATCAAATCAGCATGTCAAGCCAATCTGAGCTTGTCTTATGCTAGAGAAATGCTGTTTTGTTTTTGCATCTTTCTCGTTATTTCTTAACCGCAGTGTGCTTCTGTCTGGCAGTGTTTCGTAAGGAATCATGCTAAGTAGCCCATTGCAGTGAAACAACGCGCTCAAGAAGTGGTTCAGAATTTTTAAATATTGAAACATGAAAGTGCAAATGGCAAAATTTCCATTCTTGCCTAAATAACATGCAGACTAGATCGATCACTGTGGAACACATCAACAAGAGACCAGTCGGTTAAGGGGCTTAGGGGACGAGTGTTCAGTTCGGGATTGGGCTTAGACAAGTACAGTGTCAAAGACTTGTGGTGCTATGCAATCCATAGTAACAATTGCATTAATCAATGTCCCGAGACACACCAATAGACATACAGTTTGAAATACAAGAGGGAGGCAGAGACAAGAGAAGGGGAGTATACAGATGGTGACACAGTAGGACGGTTGGCACTCAGACTTCTGGGATTGGTCCTTGTTTGGATAAGGGTCAGAATTTTGCTTGGCAACTCTGGGCATTTTCATGTTTTTCCATATCTCTGTCTTCCTGCCTGTCAAACTGTATGGTCATTGAAAGGCTACTGGCTCTCTTATTGAAATATCAGCATAGTTTCCTTTGATCTTAAGTTCCAAAAGGTTTGGTGTATGTTACTGTGAGTATACTGTACAATGCACGTGTACTGTACTATACAAAGTTTTCTTGTTCTTGTTTCTTTTTCATTTAAATTCAAATATTAGCTTTTTGATGGAGAATAACAGTTAAGATGAGCCAAGGGTGGCCATGAAAAATTAAAAATACAAGAAACACTTATTTGGAGTGTCCCGACAGTCCTTCTATATACTATCCAAGAGAATCAGTAACATTTCAACTAGGTGCTCTTTAATTTTCTGGAATCTTACCCAGATTTTTCTCACCCCCCCCCCTATGTCTTGCAATCCACTTCCCAATTATGGCCTTGCCTCACTGTGGCAACAGCCAGTTAGGAATGTTCAAAGATTATTACATGCTTCCTCCAAGCACATCTCACCAAGCCGGCCTGATTCCTATCTGATATCCCTCACCCCGAAAAGCCTTCAGCGGTAGACATGCGCCGAGGTAACAAATTCCCCAACTATAAACCCGCAATTGCTCTTGACCTTAAAATAATAAACAATAAGGCAGTCCATTCCAACAACCCACTCATCCCTGCCGGGCAGCGGTGAGCCAGTGTGGACTCCCAGACGTGGTCGGTGTCCCTCTAATCCTTCCTCTAACCTTATTCTGAACCTGACCATAATCGCAACTTCAGCGAGTTGTTGTACTATCAACAAACAATCAACAAGCTCCTACAGACGAACAACTCAATGTTCTCCAAAGACTGTCTGCGTATTACAGTACTAAAAACAAACACGTTCACCTCACTCTGAGATGACAAAATAGCTAAAGGAAAATGCTGACACAAGTAAGGGAAACAAAAGAGAAAACAAGTGCAAACTCTCTCCACGTGGAAGCGCAGTACCATTGTAGATACTCTAAAGAGGCAGGAGTGGAATTTATTGAAGTCCTTCTCCAGACTATGGTAGAACACAGTGATCTGTCACTGCCCTGGGTGTTCTGTGAACCAGCTTTACTCTGCAACTGAAACACACACATACAACAAGTGTGCACAATGCATGAGACCACACGCAAATATACACTCATGCGCTGCACTGTACCTGTGGCAGAGCGATGGACAGCTGTCTGGAGAGGGAGTCCTTCTCGTGGCCCAGTTCTCGGAGGCGTAGCTGGGCTGTTCCGAGGCTTTCCTGGGTCTCCCTCAGGCTCTCCAGCAGCCTCTCCCTCTCCGTCAGCATGTTGACCATAAGGGACTCCAGATTCCCCGTGCTGCCCCCCTCGTCGCCCCCTCCCCTGGGTTCGCCACGGCCACTGTAGCCTCCTCCACCCATGGCCCCACCGGGGCCCCCAACACCGGCACCGACCCCTGGGGAGGAGGGCCCCCCGCCGCGCCCGTCCTCTGAAATGGTGGGCATCACCTCGCACATCATCATGGGACAGGAGAGTGTGTGGCAGGCTGCAGAGGAATGTCTGGGGTTTGCGTGCGCAACAGAAAGCCCTGTGTGTCGTCAAAGTGTGAGTTTGTGGGATCCGTCGACAGAACGTCTATCTGCTCCCTTACTCGTACAATATTTTCTGCTTGAGTCTGTTCATCTCTGGCTGAAATGACAGTGTAGAAAGTTGGAAACAGTTGCTTGGTATCTTGGTAAATAATTGTTTGAAAATGACTTCAATCAGTCATGTTTGATGATATTTTTCACTCCATCTGATAACACTGTCTTACTTCTCTCTTAAAAACAACACTAACAAAAGGGCCTGGGGCACCTTTCTCTGTAACTAACCTTTTTACTGTGAAACTCCTGGGGTTTGTTTACCAGGGTGGATCAATGTACTCTTGATTGACCAAAGCAGGAACTGTCTGTGGGACACTGGGCTTGGTCGGAGGCTAGGATTGGCCTAGGGTAAGAAAAGGGAGGGGCCAGAAGCGAGGAAGGGACCGAGGAAGGCCGTTCTCTGACTGGTTTGGTCTTCACAGCACCAGAAGAGATAGCTGAAAGAAATACAGAGAGTGGAAGCATCACATTAGGCACACCTCAGTTAACACACCCCATGCAAGATAGGAAAAGACAAGCTAGGACAATGCTACTGCTACTACTACTACTACTGCTCTCCTACTGCTACCACTACTACTACTACTATTGCTCTCCTACTGTTACCAGTACTACTACTGCTCTCCTACTGCTACCACTACTACTGCTTTCCTACTGCTACAACTACCAGCAGTACTATTACCTCTACCAATACTACTATTACAGCTGCACTACTACTACTACTACTACTGCTACTACTACTACTACTGCAACTACTGCAATTACAACTACTGCCACTGCTGTTAGTAATACTGCCACTGCACTACTACTATTACTATTAAATGCTGTTACATGTAGTTGTGCTGCTAATGCTAACTACTACTACTACCATTACTATTAAATGCTGTTACATGTAGTTATGCTGCTAATGCTAACTACGACTACTACTACTATTACTATTAAATGCTGTTACATGTAGTTATGCTGCTAATGCTAACTACTACTACTGTTACTACTACAGCTGCTGATAATTTGGCTGATACTGCTGCTATTGTTATTGTTATTGCTCTTACTGCTGCTGTTACGGCCACCGCTCTTACTACTACTAATTTAAGCCAATGGCAGAACAGAAACCTGTAGTTAAACCATTGTATGTGGACAGATGATGAATGGAAATACATAGAAAATTACTAAGCAGAAAATGCAAGGAAAAGGTGCAGGACAATAGCAGGGTGAATGTTTGCAAATGTAAAGTTCAGGTTGTTCACAATGTTTTGTCCCCACAGAAAACTACCCACTTGACCATGTGTTGTAATTTGTGTAATGTTTGTAATGTTAATGTGTCTATGTTTGAGTTAAAACATGAATACAGACGATTAAACTAAGTTTGAGTTGAGGTAAGAGAAACATTTAGTAAATCCATTTGAATTCATCACAATCCCTAAAGTCAAGCATCTAAAAAGTGGCTTACAGCCGACTTACATTTACATGTTAGACATTTGGCAGGCGCCTTCATCCAGAGTGACTGTACAGTAGTAAGTGCCTACATTTTAGTACTTCGCCCCCATTCATAACCTCAGCAATTTCCAACCATCTGCACATTATCTAAATATCCCAAGTATTAGTTAAAGTAGCTTCCCGTATTGACAGTCAACCCACACAATGTGTTTCTCCTCCTCAGACTAGCCGAGGGGGAAGACCTGGCATATGGATGAGTGGAGGAAGATGAAGGGCGGTGCTCCCAGGGGCGAAGTCGAGCAGCCAGGGATGGAATATAATTCCAGTAGCCCGTCCTGTTGCACCTGCGCAACTCAACAACCAATGGCACCCAGGGTTCTCAATGAATCATAAGGACTGTCAAATGGGTAGGTTCTCCAAAAACATACAACAAATATACTATCCTGTAGGTGTGTTATAACATATCAATAACAGATCTGGTTCACTTTCTAAACTGTTGTTACACAACGAATGCATCAAATCTTTCTAATGAGGTACTTTCAGTGGCTGTGTCTAAGTTAATATTGTTTAATGTAATTGGTAATGTGCCATTTTAACCCACTTTGGCAGGAATTGTTGAGCGCAGTGCTCCATTCACCAGCAGTGACTGGAAATTAATCTGCAAGCATTGCAGGATGGTGCATTTGCCTCTATCTTCAAGAGGAACGTTGGTGAGAAGGGGTGGTCTCATGACTAAACGTCAATTTACCTGATAGTACCTGAATGTTTTAAAAATCTTTTAAAACATTTATTTTCACATTGGTTGATAGGATGAAGCAGTGTGAAGGTGGCTAATTATTAGTTAATTTTTTTTCACAGAACAAAAATTATATATATATATATATGTATATATACACTCACCTAAAGGATTATTAGGAACACCTGTTCAATTTCTCATTAATGCAATTATCTAATCAACCAATCACATGGCAGTTGCTTCAATGCATTTAGGGGTGTGGTCCTGGTCAAGACAATCTCCTGAACTCCAAACTGAATGTCAGAATGGGAAAGAAAGGTGATTTAAGCAATTTTGAGCGTGGCATGGTTGTTGGTGCCAGACGGGCCGGTCTGAGTATTTCACAATCTGCTCAGTTACTGGGATTTTCACGCAGAACCATTTCTAGGGTTTACAAAGAATGGTGTGAAAAGGGAAAAACATCCAGTATGCGGCAGTCCTGTGGGCGAAAATGCCTTGTTGATGCTAGAGGTCAGAGGAGAATGGGCCGACTGATTCAAGCTGATAGAAGAGCAACTTTGACTGAAATAATCACTTGTTACAACCGAGGTATGCAGCAAAGCATTTGTGAAGCCACAACACGCACAACCTTGAGGCGGATGGGCTACAACAGCAGAAGACCCCACCGGGTACCACTCATCTCCACTACAAATAGGAAAAAGAGGCTACAATTTGCACGAGCTCACCAAAATTGGACAGTTGAAGACTGGAAGAATGTTGCCTGGTCTGATGAGTCTCGATTTCTGTTGAGACATTCAGATGGTAGAATTTGGGGTAAACAGAATGAGAACATGGATCCATCATGCCTTGTTACCAATGTGCAGGCTGGTGGTGGTGTAATGGTGTGGGGGATGTTTTCTTGGCACACTTTAGGCCCCTTAGTGCCAATTGGGCATCGTTTAAATGCCACGGCCTACCTGAGCATTGTTTCTGACCATGTCCATCCCTTTATGACCACCATGTACCCATCCTCTGATGGCTACTTCCAGCAGGATAATGCACCATGTCACAAAGCTTGAATCATTTCAAATTGGTTTCTTGAACATGGCAATGAGTTCAATGTACTGAAATGGCCCCCACAGTCACCAGATCTCAATCCCATAGAGCATCTTTGGGATGTGGTGGAACGGGAGCTTTGTGCCCTGCATGTGCATCCCACAAATCTCCATCAACTGCAAGATGCTATCCTATCAATATGGGCCAACATTTCTGAAGAATGCTTTCAGCACCTTGTTGAATCAATGCCACGTAGAATTAAGGCAGTTCTGAAGGCGAAAGGGGGTCAAACACAGTATTAGTATGGTGTTCCTAATAATCCTTTAGGTGAGTGTAATATTGAATTACAATTTACTAACAACCTGAATCATTGTTTGGGTTGTGAGACATTTTGAATGGTTGCCTAGTCATTCATTTTAAGTACTCCAGGTTAGTCTGGTAGAAATGTAAAATTGATCATCAGCATTCACATTTAATTTACATTCAGTATTTTCAATATAGTGCTATATCTATAGCAGCGCTGTTTAGACAAGTTACCTTCCCAACATTCTTTATCAAGAATGTGAGCAAATTGGAATTTTTGACAATGAAAAATGTAGGAATGTTGTCCAATATAAATTCCCCATTTACTGTTAATATAACATTAGGTTTTTCTTCAAGATAGGATTTCACCAACAATGAAAAATACAAAACAATATTGGGTCACAGCTGAGACAACCTGGTTCAATTTGGGTCCAAGGACAAAACCAGTTGAGAAGCAATGTGTTAATGTATTCTCTGGTGATGAACCAAAACCTTAATAAACAAGAATTGTGGTCACCAAGCTGGGTCCTGTAAGATTACAGCAAGCTTTTTTTTCTTCCAGCCCCAGCACTAATACACCTGATTCAGCTAATCAAGTTTTGAGCATTTGCTGATTATTTAATTCAACTGTCCAAAAGCTTTCAAACCCTGTAATTCAACAGTGTTTCTAACTGGTCAAGAAGACACAGTGTGTAGGTTTTTGTGACCAGACTGACTTGCGTAACACAGTCTAAAGGCAGAAAGACATTGCCAGAATTAGTACCTCACCTCTCCAGCCAGGCCCACAGTGATTATGTAGTCTTTTTAAGATAACATTTTCAGCACTGTAACAACAATTGGCTGTCTGGACAGACTACAACTCCCAGCCTGTGCCCCAAATACTGTCCAAACCTTTCCTTTTCTTGTATTTTTTTAATCACTGATCGATAATGTGACAGGATAAGGTACAAGTTTTTCGCATACATGTCCCATCACTGTAATAGGGATCAGCGTTGTTGTTCAAGCTTTGTCCTGGGCATAGATATGCGTTAAATGCTTTGTTTCCTGTACTGTGCTAAAAAATACAAATACCTTATCTGAGTAGCCACTAACCAGCACTCCCATGGCCTGCCAGGACCCCAGGCCAGCTGTAACTGCACCTGCCTGGGTTACTATGGCCCTTAAATCAGCATTTCCCACCTCATCCAGGAGTGCTGAGGAGGACCTCTCTCGTGCCAACCTTTCACCCGTGCGGCCACATGTCTCCAGCCCAGGGTCTGGAGAGCCGCTAGAGGGGTAGAGCTTTTGTTTCAGCCCAGCGTCGACACACCTGATTCACCTGAGGAACGGGAACTTAGTTATGCCCAGTGCACCGACTGCACATGGGACCAGCGAGGGAGAATGCACTGGAGATGTGGATATATACAGTAACACATTCATCAGAAATGTAGAACACTGCCATGAGCTCAAAAGCACAAACAGACTTCAGGACCCGCACTAGATACAGCCCAGGCCAGGCCCGTCCAATCTCAGAAGTAATAATGTAGCTAGTATTTTCATTATCTACAGTATGTACATGACAAAACACCATTGAAGGTGGTTATGTTAGCTATGCAATTTCCGTCATTTTCAATGGCTAGAATAGGTTTAATAAACCAGCAGCTATTAAGCATAGACTACTAGGTTAATGAAGTCACTGGGCAACATCCACCACGCACTCGAACTTGAAATGTGAATTAATGTAATTATTCAGTTACCGAAGGATCTCTGTATGCTGTTCATCACCATAATTGTCATCATCCTTATCATCTCCGTCAACACCACATCTTTCACATTGCCATCATGGTTGTTGTTGGCAGCCCATAGTAGGTTATCCCATGGTTGTTCTATACGGCCAATTAGGAACATGCCCCAATCTTGTACAGTATTAGGTTACTAAAATAGCAGCTGTCTACGAATGGGGGGTTAACGCAAATATAAAACGGTCGACCGAGACGAAGGAAGGAGCAATCATTGGGGCGGGGAGGGGAGTGTGGCTGCGGGCTCTCACTATTGCCGACAATGGAGGAAAGAGGGGGATGATCTGTTCATCGTCAATCATATAAACTCAGAATTTACACACACACAAAATAATGCACAGCTTTTTACGCATTAAATATATCTAAGGCGGCGGTTTAAACTGTGCCACATTAGCAAACAGAAGGAAAGCCTATTTCCATCCATGTCATAGCACCAAACGCATCGTTGAAATCAATAACTGATTGTCGGCAGCTGGGCTGACAGAATGAAAGGAACGAAAACTAATCAAACATGCATTTAATTGCATCCCCGACGGTGTTTAAAAGCTGAAATTACGTGATTTGAGATGACAGCGATAGGCTACCTCCATTTCTAAATGTATGGAAATAAAAAAAACGCTAAGACAAATACAAACAGACAATAAATACATTTGTATAAATGAATAGCCTCGACGCAGAATACTTGCATTTGTCTATGCATTTGAGACATGCCTGTATGTTCATAAAAACACCCGCAGTTTGCAGGAAGATAACCCGATGGCAACTCATGGCATCACAGGCTATAAAAGCTTCTTGGTTTGTTGAGAATGCCCGTTAGAAATATACTAAACCGATTCCCAAAATGCATGCCACATATTTTATATAGGCTACAATTTATTTCAGAAAAAAACAAAAGAGAACGACTAAATAATTTGAGTGACCGGAATGTTTCTGAAAATTCTTGCTTAATAAAGATATTGTATAGTCTATGCACCGGTTATTATTCATGTAGATTTGTAATAAACGAATAAAGGTTTATAATAAACTATGCAATTCAAGTGCTACATACACTGTTATATGTAGGCTATGCTACATTTCTCGCTAGGTATCACCTCACCTAACTGTATGCAAACGGGAGCGAGCGCGCGCCCTAAATAAATCGTGTATGTTGCTAACGCACCTGTCAATGCCTGACATACGGAGCATTGCATCGTTTATTTTATTTCTTTTTCCTCACTCCAAACCGCTGTATCCCCCTCCCTTCCTGACAACACAATAAACGTTAGGCTACTCATTATCCGTTACACACAAACACACACACATTTTGACACACTCATTTGCACTCTTACAATAACGTGCATGTTTTCTCGTTTCATGCCATTAAAATGGTTTCTAAGGGGAGGTGTAAGTTTCATCCTTACCACAGTCATCGTGCGTTTCCCATATTGTCCAAATCTGACGTTAAATATTACTCGGATCCATCTGAGCGGATTTTGTGCCTGTGCCCCTTTTAAAACCCCGGATATATGGTTTTCCCCCGACTCGCTCCTTTCCACATGTAAATGGCATAAGGGAGCGGGGGAGCGACGGCACACCACCTTACCATAGCCTCTCCCTCTGTCGGATTGGAAGGTAATGGGTCTTAAAGAAACATTCTCTCAGCATTCTCCGCATCTCTCTGTGATTTACGCGTGCACACGCGAGCCCACACTCGCGCTAACGGGGGCGCGCGGCCCAAAGACCCACACACACACACGCACAAACACACACGCACACGCACACGCAAACAAGAAGCCAAACAAACACCTGATTAATTATGAGCTTCAGTAAATGCTTATGAGATGGCGACGTTAACAGAGATGATTTTTTAGCATCAAAAGTATCGCACCGTGCATACAGGTCGGATGATATCCGTAACATTATAACTTGACAAACCAAGGTGATCATGGTGTGCATTAGGCCAGTCAGTCTTTATAACGTTTAGCATATCAAGCATCCATGCGCTGTAGCTGACAGGTCTTCTCAGCTGACAAATCACCTATGTGAGCATCTCTTATTTGGTTGCACAAGCAAGATTAGCCTCTACACTAATATCACGTAGGCTGCACCAGATAAGCTATTTTGTAATGGTTGTACTGGAATTAGGCTACAGGACTGAGTAGGCAAGTGCAGTCCAAACATCAAATGATAAAGTTTGTGCAATGGGCTATACAATTTACATTTTCACACATTGTATCAATCTTTGAATGTGTGACAGTATATAACATTTATAAATAGTTGACTGTGTCTTGCCCCAAATGGTCTTTGCATATTCATGTTAATTAAGCATATGTTATGCTACTCTGTCATAATGTAGGAGTATGTCCATCTTAAAAGTATAATAAATATACATTAAACAGAAATATGCAAAACTCTCCATTCCATGCTGAGTATGGTAAGAAAAAATAAGGGAATTCAACTGGACAAGGATGCTATTAGGTTCATTGTTGCTGTTTATGTGTTTAGTTGTCATGTTGTCTTATCAATATTGATTACCATTTACCTACCATCTGCATACAGTAGTCTGTATATTTAATTCCAGTGCATTGCATTAGGTTATTAAGCTAAAAGGCATTGTTTGATGTACATTTCTTCATAACACACACACACACATATATATATAAATATATACATATATATATATATCTATATATATATATATATATATATATATATATATATATATATATATATATATATATATATATATAAGATATATATATAGATAGATAGATAGATAGATAGATAGATAGATATAGATGAGACATCTCCGAATATCAGGTAAACTGGTAAGCTAGGCTGAATTTGGCACAGTTTAAACCAAAGGTAGTGGGGCTGTCTTTAAGAGCGCGAGAGCACAGCAAGAGGTGATGTAATGTGTTCTCAGACAATGATGTCATCGACTGAGACACAGCAAGGATTTAAAGCGACAAAGGCATTTTTAAAAACCCAATGCAATTTTGTGTTAGGCCTGGCGAGAGAAGAGTTAAGCAGACGGAGAAGCAGTCTAGAGGACCAATGTTGAGGGAGAGAAAGCGCTATTGATGAAACGAGTGAGTGCAAGTCTGCATACATAAACCCCACATACAGTATCTGTCATATTTATTCATGGTATACACATAACACATCTCAGTGCAACATATGGTAATGTCAGACACATGTTTATTAATTAGGACATTTGAGATACAAAACACAAGCATGTGTCATGTTATACAGTGAGTATCATATTAAGGGTTATAGGTGAACAATGAACAACCATCCATCTGTGATATGTGTACATTGGTTCAGTGTTAAGACATGTAAACAAGTTGGAATGACTGTGTAACCTCAGACTTTAAACGTTATATTATTTAGTTGCTATTACAGTGGCTTGCATTGTATTCATACTGCATAGGACCAAAATACAAACAGTGTATACATAATCTGTGATTATCTGCAGATTTTACATAGATTGATGTTTTGGTTTTTGGAGAATATAACTAGGAGCAAGGTTCAAATATGTAACCCATATGCTTATTTTATCCCAATGTTTTGAAAACAAGCAATTGTAAACAAAAATTTTATAGATTCAAAATATGGCTAATACCATCATTTTTACACCCATAGCTCTATGAATTAGATTAGTTTTTCCAGCCCCGTCATTAAGCTATTTATGGAAACAGGGAGAACATATTGTTATTATTTCAATTGCTGTATTCCACTGTAAGATAGTTTTACAGGTAACCATTTGAATTGCTCTCTAAACCATGTGATCCCATTCTCATATTCTGAGAAGGGTTCTGTTCCCTGAATTTCATTGTTCCTCTCTCATCAATATGCAATTTTTCTCACGTTTGTACTTGCACCCCAATCTTCCGCATTCCTCCATTTATTGTTGTTTTACATCTTCCTTGTCATCCTCCATTTTTGTAGTCACACTACAAACTTGTTCGGAGTACTGTTACTCTCCCTTTTCCAAATGAGGCACCTTGGTTCTCCTTTCCACTTTCAAAGAGGCCTAAAGAATTGGTTTTGGACAGGCTAGCTCTCTTTTGGACAGTTTCTTTGCTTCCTCCAGCCAAACTGCTGTCTGACGACTTTGACTCTACAGTTCTTGCATGTTCCACATTCCCATCTACCATCTCAAATGTTCCACATTTCCTTTTTGCTGTTTTTGACCTTTCACATGTATCTGTGGTCTGCTCTGATTCTGGGTAATCCAACATTTCGGGATAAGTCAATGCCTGACTTTCCCTGACATTCTTGTTACTTTCATGACACTGCACCTCTGTTGCTTTGGTCAAAGTGTCATTGTCTGGTATCTCTTCATAGATGCATAGGTCATGTTCTGGTCTGATTGAGGCATGTGATGTTAGATTACGAGAGAATTGTGGGTTCATGTGTGTTATGTCTTGAAGCTCATTGGTTACAGTGTCTCCACTAATATGACTTATTGAGGATTCTGAAAGGTGGTGACCTTTGATTTCTCGGTCTGTTGGTCTTAGCACACCATAGGTAACTTCATCTGCTGTTGAAATCTTATTGGTTGCCCCCTCGATCTCTTCTACGTGACTGGATATGGATTGTCCATCAATCATCGTAATGTCTGTGTCTGACAGATTGATGTCACTTGTGATTTTATAGAAAAGGGAATGGTTCTCCAACATTTTCTCGAAACTTTCACTAACAGTGAATGAGGCACCATTTGAAGCAGTTCTTGAATGTTCATATTGATCATTGATCAGGTTCAAGGTTTCCTCACGACATGTTGAATCCAGTCCTTGGTCACGTAAAGGTATGAACTCATGCCTCTGATTGGTTGAGAGAAACCATTCTGCTCTTTGATTGGTGGACAGAAAAATGCGTTCACCATGACTGGTTGAGAGTTCCTCTTGGTTTTCTTCCTGTTCTTCCTCCTCGCACCTCTTTTTAAATGTCTGGCCTTTATTGTTCTGGTATACAGCCATCGAGGAGATGTGATTGGGGGAAATAGGTGGTTTATTTTCTTTTTTATGTTTCATGATACCCTTTCTGTCACTATGACCTTCGTGCTGCATTTTGTTCTCAATATGACCCTCATGACCTTTCATACGTCCCTTTTCCTCATCTGCATTAGGTGGTTTCTCTCCAGGGGTCGGAGGTTCAGCTGTCCCGTAACGACGTAGAACAGCTCCGTCACTATGACACCAGCCTCCACAAACATCCTCATTAGGTCTGGAAACTGAAACGTACACAACATTTTGCCATTGGTGTGTTTCTCTGAATTTCGTATAGCAAAGACTGTATAGCAGGGGTCGACAACAGGTGGACTACGTCCGAATCCTACCCAGTGTTCACGGAAATAAAATACAAGCCATTATTCCATTCATTATCGATGTAATGCATTTATAACTTGGAATCATTTTCAAATACAGTTTCCCAAATATTTGCCTACCCCTGCTATTTAGCTACAGATAGCAATGTAGTAAAAAGTAAGAACGTTTGTGCTCAAAATACTTTCTCGCATCAGCACAATGTGAATGTTTGCACCAAATCATTATGCTTAAATGAGTACCTGATATTTCCCTGCCCTTCGTGGTGCTCTCATAGGTCTTTGTAGAAGGGGTGTTGCGGGACTCCTCTCTCTCCCCTCTCGACAGCGGACGGCCGGATGCCAGAGCACTCTCTCTGACTGCACTAAGTGACAAAGGGGAGAGATGCAGAGACAGAGGGAGAAAAAGAAGAAGAGAGCGAGGGAGGGGAGGCAGGAAGACAGAGAAAGGTGGTGGAAAGAAGGCCCTGAGATTAAAGCTACATTTGTTGATGCATGCAAACACATAAGAGAAACACACATCCATACAATAAGGCAGCAACACTGAGAGAGGTAAACACAGTCTATAGTGTCTCAAGCGAGTTAGGTTATTGGATATTTAATATTGACACACAAGGCAATCATGAGGACCCAGCTGTCTGTCAGAATGACTAAGTATGAAATGAACATGCAGTACAATACATTATACAGACACACAGTGAATCCCACCTCCGAATGACTCTCTCTCTGATCCTCTCGACACGTCTCAGTTTGGCCTCTCTCTGGTCAGGGGTGAGAAAGAGGTCAGGGTCTGAGCCAGATGTTGGGAGAGCAACGCATCCCTCAACCTGTAACAGGAAAGCAACAACCCTTGGTTATGTTCCATGAAACATTTATGAGTCAATGAGTGTAAATTAGGAGTGTGCACAGTGGCATCAGAAAGTTTTCAGACTCTCCACTTTCTCCATTTTCTTGTGTTATAGACTGAATTTATAACAGATAAAGCCATAACACATTTTTTTTAAATGTGCGCCAATTTATTTTAAATAAAAAAGGAAATATCTCAATATGAAGACCCTTTGTTCAATACTTTGTGAAGACACATTTGGCACATAAGTCAAGTCTTAAGTATGTCTCCAGCTTTGCACAATTGGATTTGGGCAGTTTCTCCCATTCTTCCTTGTAGATCCTCTCAAGCGCAGTCAGATGGGATGGTGAGTGCAGCTGAACTGTGATTTTCAGGTCTTAGATGTCAATGGGGTCCAAATACAGACTTAGTCCACTCCAGCATTGTCAAGGCTGTTTGCTTTGGGTCGTTTTCTTCAAACCAGTCTCAATACCTCATAGAGTTCCTATGCACTCTGGATCAGGTTTTCTTCAAAGACCTCTCTGTATTTTGCTCAGTTCATCCTTCCCGTAGTCCTGATCAGTCTCCTAGTCTGTGTGATTGAGAAGCATCCCCCTAGCATGATGCTGGCACCAACATGCTTCACAATAGTGAAGGTTATGAGAGCTACCATGGCAATGAGAGCTACCATGTTTTCATCAGACAAAGCGCTTGGCAGTGAGGCATCATAATTTAATTTTGTTCTCCTCAGTCTATCTGGAAGGTTCTCCCATCTCTGCAGAGAAACTTGGGAGTTTGGTTAGAGTGGCCAATTTTGGTTCTTGGTCACCTCCCTGACAAGGCCCTTGACCGGTTTCTAAGTTTGGCTGCACAGCCAGCTCCAGGAATAGTCTTGTTGGTTCCAAACATCTCCCAATTCACAAAGATTATGCTTACTGTAGTCGTGGGAAATGTCCATGTTTTAGCAAAAAAAAAATTACTTTCCCCAGATGTGTCTCTATGGAGGTCGATGTTGAGTTCCAGGACTTGAAGTCTAAAGACTTGGCTTAGTTTTTGCTCTCATATGCACAGTAAAATGTGGGAACTTTTACAGACAGGGGTGTGCCTTTGTAAATCATGTCTAATCAATTGAATTTGCCCCAGATAGACTATCAAGTTCTAGAAACATCTCAAGGATGATCAACAGACAAAGGACATACACCGATCAGCCATAACATTATGACCACTTGCCTAATATTCTGCAGGTCCCCATTTTGTCGCCAAAACAGGCCTGACCCGTCGAGGCATGGACTCCACTAGACCTCTGAAGGTGTGCTGTGGTATCTGGCACCAAGACGTCAGCAGCAGATTCTTTAAGTCCTGTAAGTTGCGAGGTGGAGCCTCCATGGATCAGACCTGTTTGTCCAGCACATCCCACATATGCTCGATTGGATTGAGATCTGGGGAATTTGGTGGCCAAGTCAACACCTTGAATTTGTTGTTGTGTTCCTCAAAACATTCCTGAACCATTTTTGCTTTGTGGCAGGGCTCTTTATCCTGCTGAAAGAGGCCAATGCCCTCAGGGAATATCGTTGCCATGAAAGAGTGCCCATGGTCTGCAACAATATGATCAGGTAGGTGGTACATGTCAAAGTAACATCCACATGAATGGCAGGAGCCAAGGATTCTCAGCAGAACACTGCCTCCGTCGGCTTGCCTTCTTCCCATGTGTTCTCCAGGTAAACAAAGCACCCGGCCATCCATGTGATGTAAAAGAAAATGTGATTCATCAGACCATTGCTCCATGGTCCAGTTCTCATGCTCACATGCCCATTGTAGGGTCTTTCGGCAGTGGACAGGGGTCAGCTTGTGCACCCTGACTGGTCTGTGGCTAGGCAGCCCCATACGCAACAAACTGCAATGCACTGTGTGTTTTGGCACCTTTCTATCAGTACCAGCTTTTTCAGCAATTTGAACTGCAGTAGCTCATCTGTTGGATCAGACCACACGGGCCTGCCTTCATTTCCCACGTGTATCAATTGAGCTTTGGCCGCCCATGACCCTGTTCTTTCCTTGGACCACTTTTGATAGGTACTGACCACTGCAGACTGGGAACTCCCAACAAGGGCTGCAGTTTTGGTGGTGCTCTGACCCAGTCGCCTAGCCATCACAACTTGGCCCTTGTCAAGGTCGCTCAGATCCTTACGCTTGCCCATTTTTCCTATTTCTAACACTTCAACTTTGAGGACAGAATGTTCACTTACTCCCTAATATATCCCATCCACTGACAGGTGGCATGATAATGAGATTATCCGTGTTAATGTTATGGCTGATCGGTGTATCAGTGTTATTCACTTCACCTGTCAGTGGTCATAATGTAATGGCTGATCTGTGCATATATATACAGTACATACAGTATATACGGTACATATATACACACTATACAGCCAAAGGTATCTGGACACCCAACCATCACACCTATGTGAGCTTGTTGGACCTCCCATTTCAAACATTGGGTATTAATATGGAGTTTGCAGCTGCCACTCTTCTGGGAAGATTTTACACAATATTTTGGAGTGTCTCTCTGGGAATTTGTGCCCATTCAGCCAAAAGAGCATTCGTGAAGTCAGGCACTGATGTTGGATGAGAAGGCCAAGCTTGCTATTGCCATTCCAATTTATTCCAAAGTTGTTCAGTGGGATTGAGGTCAGGTATCTGTGCAGGCTACACAAGTTCCTCCACACCAACCCCATTAAACCATGTCTTTCTGGACCCACTTTGTGCACAGGAGCACAACGTTGGAAGCACCCAATTGTCTAAAATGTATTTGTATCCTTGTGCATTAAGAGAACACTTCACTGGAACTAAGGGGCCTAGCCTTGACCTTGTCTATGGAGATTTCATGGATATAGGCTGCTTTTATGCACCTGTGAGCAATGGGTGTGGCTGAAACGCCTGCTGAAGAACTCAATTATTAGTTGTTTCCACATTCTTTTGGCCATATAGTGTACATTCTGTATAAGGGGTATTTAAAACAGGCACATCTGTCATTAGTGATGACCAAACATGTAATAGCTAATTGGGCTGTTAGTGGCTAATTCGCTTGTAAAACTTTAATTATTCTCATGGTTTATAACTGGATTAGGGGTTGAGATTAAATGAACTGTTCTGAACAAGTCCACATTAATCTTCTCACCTTCTCTTCCTCCCTTTGACCTTCTCTCAATACTTCTCTTCTACAGTCAAGACCCTCATCATCCTCTCTTACCCTGGAATCGCGGGCCACGCCTCTGTTATCGGCCACACCTTCGTTTCCCACAACTGCCTGGTCACAACTCGGCTGAAGCATCATAGCATCCGCAGAAGGCTCCTCGCTCTGGGTGTCTTCTCTAGAGGCCCTGGTAGTGACATTGTGGCTCTCTTTGGCCCTAGTTGCATTGAGGCCATGGGTGTTTTGCACCTCCCTCTCTGAAGCTACACCGTGTGGAGCTTTAGCTAACTGTTTGGCCGGTTGCTGCTCCACCAGGCTAATCTCTGACGCCTCCGCCTGGGACCAGTTGGAATTTTGATCGGACATGTCGAATAACTGCCTTCGAGGCGGTTTCTGGAATAATTTCTTGCTCGGTTCTGTCAGTCTGTGTTGCACCCCTGGAGGAATCTGCTCAGGCAGTGGAGTGGCCAGCTCGGGAGGGGGGTCCTCGACAGAAACGTGTCGGGCAATCAGAGGGGACGGCAAGATGGCTGTGACGATTCTCGTCACCCTCAGTGGGAAGGGCGCCTGAAGAAAAAAATATATAGATTGCCCTTAATGACTGATTTACACCTATAGGAATTGTGCAATATATTTATATAGCCATTCAGCACTAGATCGTTGACTACATGTGTATACATGTTGGATCATATGTAAATCCATAACACTTATCCTCATGGAACCCAACCTCGTCTATCGGTTGTGAACTTTGACCCTTCGTTCGGATAGGGCCGCCCGCGGGTGGGTTCCTCCGACTGGTTAGTCTCTCCTGATGTCTTCTCATCCTCTCCATCTGCTCCCCTTCACTCATCCTTCCCTTCTGAGGAAGAGTTCATGCGTTAGAAGGACACAAACGACTCTCATCCACAGAATGACTGGAAGTCAGAGATTGTGTGTGAAAAGAATTGCCAGAGCATGCATCAGTGCCAAATGCAAAATCTGTGATATTTTGCGAGTGTTTATGAGCGTGAGAGAGAGAGAGAGAGAGAAGGGGGTTGGGTGTAACTACAGCCAAAACCCTAGTGCCATGTGTCTATGCTTCCCTCTGTTGACTGTCAGGTATATTGCAATGCGCCCTGATTGAACGGCTTCGACTGAAAGGAAATATCTACTTCGAAATATTGTCACTTAACGTGTATGGATTCCATCAAGTGAATCAAATTTCTAAAAAGAGCATATAGCATACAAGGAGATTCCTTGAACAATCTTACCTTATTTTTTGCATCTGGTGTGGACCATCTTGAGCTAAACTGAGATTCTGTTGTTGACAGAGATAAATGGAGAGGAAACACCATTTAATAACACCAAGAAGACTTGCCAGGGACAATGAAGTGCAATGTACCACTATGAGAAAGAACAAGTGTCCTCAAAACAATGATCTAAACAACAAATCTTGATGGGATTCAGTTTTTCGTCAACGTTAGGCCATAGTGGGCTCACCTCCTCTCTGGAAATTGATCATACATAGGTGGTTAAAGTACTTGGTCGTCCTCATAAACTCCCTATCATACTAGCTACCTGATGTTTCTCTCTGTGTCCTGTCACCAATGGGATCGGATTGGTTGTTTCCTCTTCTATCTAATGGATCTACAGGACAAGTGTAGATGACCTGAAGAACATACACGCACAAAGATACATGCATTGATGATGGATTTAGAGTGGAATTATCATTATGGTTGCTTCTTAATTCTGTGCCATTTTAGTGTGCTGGCACTATTACCGGCAGTGACTGATAAAAATGGCATTGTATTAAGCATTAGCTGGGGGATTCGCTAAACCTACAATGGCGAGCAGGTAATCAGGATGGACATTCTCATAACTCACCTCGTAGTTTGGCTCCATCCTCTCACGCCCCTGGTCTCTACCCTGATTCGTGTCTTGGAGCTCCTGAGGTAAAGGTGGGCGGGCCGGAGGTTCTGATTCCATCCCCTGACAAAACCAGAAACACAATTGAGAGCTGATTCTTCGGTGACAGCCATACAAAACATCCCTGGCAAATGTATTTGACCTTTCGATACTGGGTGCACTCGTACCCCACTCTGAATTAGTGTGATTGACAGGAGGCTGGTGGCATTTTAAACGGGTAGGATAGGCATGGTTTGATTCCACTCGGTTGACAACGTTACTGCTACAACGTGTTATGAGCTGTCTCCTAAGGAGTCTCCTGAGGTAACACTCCACAGCATGTCACCTACAGTACTGTGTCCCTGGGGTTTTAGTGTGGTAGTTGTACCATTGGCAGGCCGCACTGTGTCCTCTCCGTTGGAGATCCAGGTGTACCCGGGTGGGAGGAAGGATTCTGGAATGTTCCTTTAGTACACACAAGGGGTGAAGAGAATGCATGGCTACAGATTTAGGATATGGATTTGAAGCAGTTTGCTACTGCAGACAATGTAACTGGAAATATTAATTACCTGGAATATGACAGGCGGGTTTGCACAGCAGAGATGAAGCCAGTAACATTTGCTCTTGTTTAGTTTCAGTGTTTCTTTCAGCACTTTCGCCTTTTTAATTGTTTTTGAGCATGGATTAAATCAAGCATTTTTCTTTGTCTTACCGTCTATGGATTCTTCTTCTTGTTATTTTTTTTCTATTTTTAGGCTTTTGGTCAATTTGCCTAAATCATTATTATGTTGTGGTCCTGCAACCAAAATCGTATCTGATTCTGTCATACTATAGAAACACTAGACTAAAGATGTGTATGTATATAATAGTTACCTGGGTGCCTCTGCAAGCCAAGCAGGACCCGGAAGTGATCCCGGTTTACCCTGAGTCCAGAGAGGATATCCTCCATCATCCACAGTTCTCTCTGGGCCTGGGACTGCTCCTGGGGAAGGACAAGGGTGAGTTGGGTGAAGTCTACCGTTTTCCAGACCCAGAATATGTATAATCCTATAATGAAAAAGCACTTTCAACTGGAGATTTTATTTTAGTCCAGGAAAATATATTTTGTGCTTAAAACCATTATGCATTTGGGAAAGATATTATGAATATACAGAAGGGGTATTCAGCTTTGACCTTTGAAGCCAATTACACACCATTTTTTCATTGCAACCCCCTAATCAGGAACTTATTTAGACTTGGGACACCAGGTGGGTGCAATTAATGAAAAGAAAACCAGCAGGCTCCAGGCCACATAGGGTAAGAGTTAAATACTCCTGGTTTAGAGTGTTCTCGACTTCCAGAATATACATAGTGTATTCAGATAAATGCTGTAAAAGTACAAGTCTCCGTGGAGGGTGATAACATGAGGAGTCTTTACCTGTGGCATTCCAAAATTACAGACGTGCTGGAGGTGTGAGCGGAACACAGACAGCTCACTTTCCATCCTCTCATACTGGCTCCACACTCTCTCCATTTCCTGTACCAAAGAAACAAAATGAAAGTGTTTAAATTAGGTGTTAAAAACTATCAAGTTAAGATCCACATTAATGGCCTTTCCGATATAGATAGAAATGCAGTTTTCATCCAGTCTTTTTATTGTTAACATTCTCTTAAGATAACAGTACCGTTAGCATTGTTGCAGTTCAGAATGTATATTTTTGACAGAACCAGCTGGGGTAAATGCCTGTATGTTACGCACCAACGAGACGTCACACATTCTCGCTCGGATGGTGATCAGTTCTTCCTGGAGCAAAGCCTTCTGGTTGAGTGCTCCTTCCTGTCCTCTGAGTCCTTGGCTCCTCCACTCATCCAGTTGCATCCTGGTCATCTCTAAGGCATACTGAACATGGTCCTATGAGAAAGGGAACGCCGGGGAGGTTGAGACTGTGTAGACCGTGTTGTAAAATGTTGATTCTAACCCATTAAACTGTGTTTAATCCAAATTTAGAAGTTTGTTATGACAATTTGTGCTATCACGGAAAGCCACTGACTGTGTAATAAAGATAAGTCATGTTTGTGCAAAGTGTTCAGGCAAAGTGAATAACAGGAAACTGGAAGCTGAAAGTACTGACCTTATCCAGTTGTAGCTTGGCCAGTTCCAGAGAGAGAGACTGGAGAAGTTTGTCACACCCACACAGTCTAGTCAGCACAGCCTAGCACAAACACACAATTAAACAATGACAGAGACTAAATGGTGGAAGCAAACTGATGAAACGAAAACAGGGAAACGATAAGATGGATATAAGGATGGCATTTTATGAAAAGATAACAAATACAAGGTCTTACATCTGCTTCACTCTCGAGAAGTTGGATGGGTGATGGAGTCTCGCTGTCATTCAGCTCAGATTTGGCAGGCTGTAAGCAGAGAGTTCATGACAGGTCATGATATAATCACTGTTTTTCATTGCGATTTTCTAAACGACCTCCTATAACTCATACATCCCAAACTGCGCATGGCGTATGAGCTCCTTGTGAATGACACGTTTGTGTTGAGATTCCGATGTCTCGAGTGAGTATTTTGTTTTAGTGTTTTGTAGAGCCATCGTCTTGTAATACTACACAAAACATCAATATTTTTGAGACAATTTATACAAACAGACATATCTGTCTGTATAAGCCTCTACATTTGATGATTATGAAAGTTGTTTTACCCATAAACTCATGAGTCATTGATACACGTTCTGTTGTGCATATAAACAATTATATTGTATAAGAACTTCTTTTATTATACGTAGTGGAAATGTGTTAAAAAGTTTGACCTCAAAAGAGTTTAAAGTAATTACTTTCATAATCCTCCAAATAGCCGATATTTGAACATACTGACACTACAACATTACTATAGTAACATAGACATAAGCAACAGCCATGTCAAACAATGTATTTAGCTTAGGTTTGAACCAAAATACAAAAGCCTGTCACTAGAAAATGCAATTTACAGTTTTTTGGACTAAGATAATTGACAGACAGATAGACAGACAGGATGTACCAGAGGTGGTTGAAGCAGACAGTCAGACAGACAGGTTGTATCCTAGGAGGCTGATGCAGACAGACAAACAGACAGACAGACATGGTTGTCCCATAGGTGACAGTAGCAGACAGATTGTACCACAGGTGGCGGTAGCAGACAGACAGACTGACAGAGAGACAGACAGAGAGGTTTTACCACAGGTGGCGGTAGCAGACAGACTGACAGACAGACTGACAGACGGACAGAGAGGTTGTACCACAGGTGGCGGTAGCAGACAGACTGACAGACAGACTGACAGACAGACAGAGAGGTTGTACCACAGGTGGCGGTAGCAGACAGACAGACATGTGACTGCGATGGTGGTGGTGGGGGTGTGGTGGGTGGTGAGCATGTGGAACTCTTGATGTTGTGGGCAAAGGGGGCAGTAAGTCTGTTTGTCCCTCTGTTGAGTTGCTCTGGAGAGAGAAACAGGATACAGATATATATGATAAAGTATATAAATCATGAAATAATTAAAATATTATATTGTGTGTTAATATTTTATTGTGTGTCACTAAGTACAGTAATACACAATAAAAACTTGGAATATTATATAAACTCCACCAGGTAATGATGTCATACATTTTCATGTATAAACATTCCGGTATGATAATATTATTATTATTACACAAGGAGATTATGCTCACTTTCTATTTTGTGTATATTCACACACAACTGTACCTTTCCTAAAGCTCTTCGTCCACTTGGGATATGGTGGAGGGAGGAATATACAGGTGTAGGCTAGGGGGGAAAACAACGTGAAGGTTGAGCTAATTGAAGACTGTAAAAACCCAACGTTAAACCCACCCTTAATTAACTTCCTCTTTAATTTGATGATCTTGTACTCTTAACAGAGACACACACTCTGTAATCCTTCCATCCTGAGTCTCTACTTAACATTCACATATTTATTATAATACAAGTTTTGTGGTACAACAATACTACAAAGAAGTCACTGTGTCCTCTTTACCCTGTTGACAGTTTGCCATCTCTCAGATCCTGGAGTGTGGGGGGCGGACTTAAACTCCAGCTTGGGGGACCCAGAGGCGCAACACTGAGTCATAATGCCTGGATCATCCTGGGGTCGAATGTCAACCCGGCCCACTGGCGTGTGGGGTCGCGACACCAATTGACCCCTGGGGGTTAAAGAACCTGTCCTCATATATTCTGGCGGTGTGTTAGAACTAGAAAGGAAGGGAAGGGAATCCTCATCTTTCCGCTCCACCCGTCTGCTCCTGAACTCTGTCGGGCTGGGGGTTCTGGTCGATGGGCTTAATGGACGAGACAGAACATAGGATAGAAGGCCAAATTCAACACCCACAACGGTCTAAATGTGTTTGGTGATAGAGACACCGACAGAACCTAGATGTGTAACCAAGAGGCGGTCGCTGTGTGTTCTACCTTTGTCGCATGCTCCGCCTTCCGCTAGGTTCTGAACGGGGTGTCCCTGATCTCCCCCTGGTGACCTGACTTGGTTCCCTTTGTGATCGGATGGCGTGCTCTGCATTTTGTGAGAGACCATCTCGGAGAGAGGGGGATTGAGGGAGATCCACTGACTCACTGCTGCCACCCATCTGTGTGAAGTCCTGATAACTCGAGCAACGCCTGAGAGCACATGAGTGGATCGTATATAATTCGAAAACACGACAGCATCATGACTGGACTATACACTCTTCCAAATAAAATCCAGTAGAAAACATGACAGCATCATGACTGGACTATACACTCTTCCAAATAAAATCCAGTAGAAAATATGACAGCATCATGACTGGACTATACACTCTTCCTATTAAAATCCAGTAGAAAATATGACAACAACATAATTGGACTATACACTCTTCCTACTAAAATCCATTGGAAATAGGTGTTCTAGAATGTTCTAATGAGCCTTATGATGATGATAATTGTTATTATTCTTGTCATTATATACCTGTTGATGGAGCTGTCTGCTTCCATACAAGCTGACTGATTGAGTGCCCTGACCCAGCTCAGCATGTCCTCCTGAGTGTCGGCACAGAAGAAGTAGGAGCGCATACCCTGATGCACCACCTGACATCATAATAACACGTTATTCTGCAGAGTGATAGAAAGTATACACAAGACAAATGCGTACATGCGCGTGCAGAGAAGTGGAATGGGCATTTATGTCACTTACTTTGAAAGTGTTTTTTCTGTTTTTGCATTCTCGTGGTGTGCAGAAGAGAATGCTGTAGCTAGGTAGCGGTATGCTCCCTAGAACAGACTCTTCTCTACTGTCTGGGGCAGAACGAGTTGAGAGAAAAAGAGAAATGAGAGAGGCTCTACTCTTTAAATAATGTACCCATGCTGCAATACTGGGTCATTCTTCAACTACTGTAGCTGCATTTTTGTGTCCTTGGCAGAAATTAAACAAACAAAAACACGTTTTTTATTTTGTATTTTTGTCAAACTTACTTGAAACCAAAAGGATTATTATTATATTATAATAATAATACATAAAAATTGCCTTTTATGTGTAGTTTTTGCCATATTGCCTTTGTCCCTTGGCCTGATTTTACACATTCAACCCTGCTTTATTTTGAATTTAATGTTGGTCTAATATTAACTTAAAATCCAAATGGGACATAAATGTCAGTTTTAATGAAATGTATCATGTGTTGTAAGGTATATTATTATTTTATGTATTTTTTTATAAAAAGAACACCTGTCCCTTGGGGTCACAGCTCATATTTTCTTTAAATGTACAAATAATATGAAAAATATCATTTTTTATTGTGTATTTTGGGTTTATTTAATGATAACTCTGCTAACAGACATTAGCAAGCTAAAAGATTGCGCTTGTTTTTATAAAACCTGACCAAATGTAATTCCCACAACAGTCATTGCCATCACTGATTATGTGATGGGGAAGACATATTGTAAAGGAAATGACAATGCTAGTGTTATAAATGCATTTCAGTTGGCTTATATCACACCTACCACCACAGCTCAGCCCATTGCAGACCTTCATGAAGGACTGATTGGAAAATTATGTGTGGTCAGATATGATGGGGATTCTTACCCGGGCATCATACAAGATGTTGGCTCTGACAGCTGCGCTTTGGTTAAGTTGTGTTGGCAAAAACAGGTTTTTCTGGCCAATGAGAGATGATGGGGTCTGGTTTCAGCAAGAACATTTTCTTAGATTGGTCTCAGAGCCTCAACCAGTTACAAAGAGGCATGTGATGTTGGATTCTGCAGTTTGGGTATAAATATGTGTTGTCCTTGAATATAATGGATAAAGGCACCTTTGGTGAGGGTTGTGAGGTATAATTGGCTATGCCTATATATACCAATATTAAAATGCAGGTCTAGTTCTGCCACCAAGTATATGTTTTTTGTGAAAGCAAATCCCTATTTGTAACACTGAAACTGTAAAATAGGTTAAGTTTGATTTAGCTTGGTTTAATATTTAGTATTTTAAAAAGCTAGTTTCAAATTAATTTTTACCAATAAGCTCACTTATATTTAATGTTAGAGTTTTGTTTCTTTCATTTTGAACTTAAAATGTCAAACTCAAAGGTAATGTAGTTCCAACGTGTTACCTTTTAAACAGATGTCATTTCAAGCTATATAAATCTATTGTTCAATTGTCATTCTTAGTTTTGCTTCTTTGTTTACTTTTTAAATAGTAAGTCCAACCTTTGCAATTGCTTTCAGGTTTCAGCACAGAGAGAGCATGAGATAATCATTTTTCTGCCATCTGATTTAATGTGCATTAATGGTTTATCTTCAGATAACAATAGTCTATTTCAAAATTGATGTTACTTTGTGTCAGAGATAATAAAAGTGAACATTGTTCAACAATGCTGTTTTTCACATGTAATTTCCAACACTTGCAGTCTTTTCTGCCACACTATGTCATTTCCATCACAATCCATATTTCTAGGAAAAAATCATAAAAATAACACAATCCCACTTATAATATTTTATAGTTTAAAAAATGTGTGCAGTTATTGCTAGAATTAAATTATTGAATTGGAAAACTCATAATATTGCCATGTAGGAGATTGAATGGAAGACTTTAGTGAAACAGTTGACAGCAGTTTTTCATCTAAACAATAGAAAAATACTATCCCTAAAATACTGAAAATAAATAAAATTATACAATTGGGCACATCTATGTGTGAAATTTCATTAAATATTTTGAAAACACAAGATATGTTTATCATTTTGTTCAAAAAACACCTTTTTGTGGTGTGATGGACATAGTTTTTTTCTGAATGTTAGAATAAAATGACAAGAATTATATATTATTTAATAATTCCATCACAGCCACTATCAGGACATGTTTCATCACAAGATGATGAAATTAAATATATCAAAAAGGTTTTCTAAACATGTGTTAGATTCAAAAACAGTTTCATAGTTGAAGAATGACCATACTATAAAGTATTATTGGCTTGCCTTTGTAATAGAACAGACAGTAGTTTGACAGGACAAACCATCTTCTTTTCCACAGTTTCAGCCCAGAGCTGTCCTGCATGGGAAAAAAGTGTTGATAAGCAGTCATAAGGAACCCCTCTGAGTCTGGTTCCTCTCTAGGTTTCTTCCTAAGTTCCGACCTATTAAGGAGTTTTTCCTAGCCAGTGTGCATCAACCCAGTTGTTCTTGGGGTTTCAGGTTGGGTGTCTGTAAAAGCCCTTAGTGACAACTGCTGATGTAAAAAGGGCTTTATAAAACACATTGTTTTGATTGATTGGTAGTATAGCCATTCCAATTAATTCATCAGAACAGGTATGTAATTGTTTGAAGCAGTTATACATAAATAAATCATGAATTATAATCATGATTATATAATCATTTAAAAAGATATAGTCCTCTATTTCATAAGCAGTACTAATGTAGGTTCCGTGTTGCTCAGTTGGTCAAGCAGGGTGTTCCCAGTGCCAAGTATATGGTTTAAATTCTCACTGGCAGCCAGTACAAAGATTATAAAAATGTATGCACACACTGTAAGTGGGTGTGGATAAGTGCCCGTTAAATTACTTAAAAATGTATTTTGGGGTTCCAGACAACTGGTTGTAAAAGTGACTGAAAGTATGTGCCCCATGTCATCAAAACCACTCCCTTTCAGGTATGGAATTTCTGGGCTAACTGAGATGTGATAATGATTTTAAGTTTTAAGTTATAAACAACATATTACACATCCAGCCCAAAAGTTTAAAATATGTACAAAGAAAAAAAAGTTTGTTATTTGCAAATATTCCAGAATGCATCTTTAACTATGCATAACGGCTTATTTAGTATTCATAATAGTGTTCCCAGATGCCTTATATCCATCTTCAACAGAAACTTAAATGTCTACCTTGCAGTGAATTAGGATATTAATTTCACTGAACAGTACCTTTTTATTTAGCCAGCCCCTGATCACAACAGGGCAGTTCGGATCTCTCTTAGCCGCCCTACATCTCTTCCCAAACGTTTGCACCCTGTCATCACTGTCCTGTGAAAGATGGAGAGAGGATGATTAAAATGATTGCTGATAACCTCAGTCAATGTGGATGTTAATGCTGGCCAGTGTGGTTTATCATATGACCTAGTTAAGTCTAGAGTAAAGCAGAGTCGGGGAAAGGAGAGACAAACCATGCTTTTAACAGGAAAAGAGGAGATAGTGACTACACTCGAGGCTTGGCTCATTCGGTCCTGGTCCTCCATTCTACGAGACAGATAAAGTGAAACAGAGAGAGAAAAGGAAGTAACTCATTAAGAATACTTGCATGAACCACATGTATCTACACAAAAAGTTTTATATGAACGCAATCAAATAATTAACACAGTCATTTCAAATAGTAAAAGTACAGTTACCTGTTGTGCAATTGATACGTTAGGAGTGAACCATTTCCCAGTAAATGTATTAATAAAAACATTAGTTTGAAGTATAACGCGGTTTGAAGTATCCCATTAGTTACAAAACTCAATAAGGTAAATATGAACTCACAAGCCAACGTGCTGCTTAGGGAGTTCCTATAAAGGTTTCTTTCTAATCACTTGTAAGCTGTTGTTTACATGATTCTCTAGATTACCAACTGAAAAAAGTCTCACTATGGTTTCATTACACAGCTGCTGAACAAATCTTTGCTTGTTTGGAGAAGAGCTGACAGTGACAAAACAAACCAGTAGACACAAAACACAGAAGAAAAAAATACCAACGAGTAGGCCTGAACACATTATGATAATTAACAGGGATTGCCTCACCAGACCGAAACAATATTGCCAATTCACCCCTGTAAAGTATACAACAGAACAAACCAAAGCTCCGTGTTGTTCCTTTCCAGTTCAATCCCGTCCAATGTGTAACTTTCCACCAAGAACAATATGTGATAGGTCCCAAACACATTTACCCATACCGAAGATATTGCAACTCTCTGTTCCTGGAGAGGGGAGTGTCGTAGAGTTCTTGCCCACCCCGTTCCCCCCAATATACTCTCTGACTGAGTTCTATTCTAAGCTCTCACAGGACCTGCCGTCCCACGGTGAAACTGACAGGTGACAGCTGCATCGCCATGGTAGCAGGGAGGGGTCTGGGAGTGTGTGAAAATGAATCCGGGGCAGAAGGCAGAGACGGTATGCGAGAGATCCTAAGAGAATGTGGAACACAAAATGACACAGTAGACTCCACTGCTGAGGAAGGCAGACAGAAAGGGGAAGCCAGGATGAAAGCAATGGGAATGGGGGATATGCCACATGTTAAAGGCAAGGAACCGGGAATTATTCAGAGGCTAACCAAAACAAAAGCTAGGAAAGAGCAAGACTCATAAGGAACATGTAAATCAGTACCACCGCAAAGTAATCCTGAGAGACACACTTATTTGGAATGTTAATATAATTAAGATACATGACCAAAGACTTATCACAAACAAGAGAGACAGAAACAAAGACAAGGCAACAAGAAGCCATTGTCGGGGACCAGGGCTCTAGCCAACAATGGCTTATGTGGGTGTGGTAAAATATTTGGAGAATCTCCTTCTCAACTAATAGGTTGGCACGCTAGCTTGAGAATCAAAAAATCAAATGCTAAAGAGCACTAGCAAAGACAAGCGCTGTGTTTGTGTCCCACACAAAGTGGGCTTTGTAGCGTGGCGCTCAAGGAACCGGGGAACGTCATGGGAAGGTTAACACTGAGCATGTTGAACTAATGACACAGGGAAGTCATCTCTTTCCATCTACACACAGACCTCCCTAATTATTACAATGCTTATTTTATAAATACTTTCATTCCCGTAATGACAAAAATGGCTTTGACTGACACCCTGTTATAGTATGAATATGAATAAAACAATTGTTTATGGCTAAAATAAACATCAGTGTTATCAGTCCAAATGTGCGGTAACGTTGTCGTGGATTACTATATTGGGAATTCGTGTGTAAAGTGTCTTATTTATCTGTTATTTACAGAGAGAGCTCCCATTGAGATTGTACTTTTGTATTAGTATAATTCATTGAAATACTGAGAAAATGTCATAAAACATGTGGACATAAAAATAACAGAAAATGCAATACATACTATGCATGTAATTTAGCAGGTTATTATTGATGTACTGATATTACACCTACAACTGTCACCCAACTAATAATGTTTTCTGAATTGTACTTAATATCAACATTTCATAAATAATTTCAAAGTTAAGTAGAGTTAATGTTAATTTTACATTAATCAAGTCAAGAAAAGAAGAACAAGTGATTTTGAAATGGAACTTAATTAAATACGACTAGTTAGTTTCTTACTGTTTTTACTGATTCTCCAACATCCCATGTTATGTATATTTCTCAATGCATCATAAACATGCCACATTGCTGTACCTGATTAAATGTGTCCGCCTGCTGGTTTTCTCAACCACCATCCCTTGGCTCTAGTCCTGAGTCCTCACAGCATCTTCCCAGGGTTGGCTGCTCTCTCCTGGCCTGTTTCCCCTTCAGTTACACAACTATCCTGCTCTACTGTACTCAATACTTGGTAATCCCTTTCTCTCTTTGTCTATCTCAATCCCTCCTTTTCTTCTGTTCTGGGTTTATCTGTCCAATTTGTCCGGCCATCTACCTACACTGTCCATTGACAGTCAATCTGCCTTTCTTCCTTCTAACAGTGGGCTCTCTGTGCGCTCCCTCTTCTTCCCTTCCTTCTTCCCTCCCTCCCTCACTCCCTCAGTCACTCTATTTCTCCAAGGGTGTCTGTGACTTGGGCATAAAAAATGCTGTTCTCTCTTTCTCTCAACCCTCCATTACCACCCCAATATAAGAATAAAGTCAAATACCGAATAATTAGCAACACTGGTGTTATTTGTGATGTTGGTGAGTATAACACATTGGTGCGCCACCGTTTCATTAGATTAAATGTGTCTTGCCCATTGGTTTCCAACACTCCTTCATGGTCTTAACCCTAGAGCAGGTCTGTTGGACTCTGGTCACGCAAAGTCACAACGCTTGTGAATTTCATTTTTACCTAGAAGTTAATATCAATCACCTGGTGTCCCAGGTCTGGATCACTCCCTTTCTAGGAGAAGAGGATAATACCAGAAGTGTGGCTGGATAAAACCACCGAAATGGCTGCCACAAAATGGCAGCCATTTCGCTCTTATTGGATAAATGATGTTGTGAGCTCGCCTCTCAACTCTCCTCCCAATGCTCAATCACCACCACCTGTACAAGCACCGCTTCCCACTCATCCCGAACGCAGCACGTCCTCACAATCCCAATCACCTGAATTATAAACACCACGTGTCTCCCACCTCACTGAGGGGAGGATATATCCGCTATCGTTGCCAGAAAAGGAAGCCACGGAAATGTATATTGAGGAGACCCTCCACCAGGAGTTAAGTTGGCCATCCACGTCACCCGCGGCTTCCAACTTATTTTTTGTGAGCAAAAAGGATGGGGGTTTATGCCCCTGTATTGACTACCAGTCCCTAAATGACGCCACAATCAAACATCGCTATCCGCTGCCCCTGATCCCTGCAGCCCTGGAACAGGTGAGCGTTCATCTACACGAAATTGGATCTGCGCAAAACATATAACCTCATCCACATCCGAGAGGGGGATAAATGGAAGAACACATTTATCACCAGCAAGGGCCACTACCAATTTTGGTGATGCCTTATGGGCTCACAAACGCCCCCACCTTCTTCCAGTCTTTTAAGAATGAACTTTTCAGGGACATGATACATTAATTTGTCATAATCTATATTGACGATATCCTGATTTACTCTGACTCCCTTACTGACCACCTTCACCATGTGAAACGAGTTCTGCAGCTCCTACAGGATAAGCAGCTGTACGTAAAGGCAGAGAAGAGCGTCTTCCACGTCACCACCGTCGCATTCCTCAGGTTCGTGCTGACCAGGAGGGGTCAGCTAGGATGAGAGTAAAGTTACCACCATGCGGAACTGGCCCCAGCCTACCACCCTGAAGGAGCTCCAAAGGTTTTTGGGGTTCGCTAATTTCTATCGGTGGTTCATCCACGGCTTCAGTTCCATTGCGTCCCCTTTCACTGCCCTCACCAGTCTAAAAACACCCAAGCTCCTTTGGAACAACGCTGCCACAACAGCCTTCAACACCCTTAAGACACGATTCACCTCTACTACGGTTCTGCACTAACCCGAACCTACACTACCGTTTACGGTGGAAGTGGATGCCTCGGAAATTGGCGTGGGGGCTGTTCTCTCCCAAAGAACAGAGACACTCCCCAAACAACATCCCTGTACCTTTTTTTTTCCAACGACCCTCCTGAGCTGAATTATTGCTGGCCATCAAAATAGCCCTAGAAGAACAGAGGCACTGGTTGGAGGGGGCCCAACACCCTTTTACAGTATTGAGGGACCACAGAAATCTAGAATACATCAAGAGCGCAAAACGGTAAGACGCCCGTCAGGCGCCCTGGTCCTGGTTATTTAATCATTTCCAGTTCTCTGTCTCCTATTTACCAGGTGAAAAGAATGTAAAGACTGATGTTCCGTCCCACCAATTCAACCTACCCACCAGTTCACCTGTACTTGAACCTATCCTGCCGCCTTCCTGTATGGTAAGACCTGTACAATGGGAAATTAATACAGCTATTCAGGATGCTCTAGCCACAGACCCTGCACCCCCAAAGACACCTCCTGGGAAGACTTTCGTACCTGCAGCTCTTTGACCACAATTGCTAGAATGGAGCCATACCTCCCTAGGATCAGGGGACCCAGGTATTACCCGTAACACTGAGCTCATCTCCAGACAACACTGGTGGTCTTCCCTCGGCGACAACATTCATGACTCCGTCTTGTCTTGTCCTGTTTGCGCCCCATCCTAGAGCCCCCATCATCTTCCAGTGGGTAAGCTGTTGTCACTGCCTATCCCCCATCAACCCTGGTCACACATCACCATGGACATTATAAATTACCTCCCCGTCTCTGATGGTTATACAACCATTCTCCTCATGGTGGATTGCTTCACCAAAATGTGCCGGCTGATACCCCGCACTCATCTTCCTAACGCCATGGAAATGGCGGAGTGTGTTTTCCAACAGGTCTTCCTCCAGTTCGAGAACCCGAGGATCCCGAGTGCCCCAATTCACAAGCCAGGTATGGAAGACCTTCTGTGATTGTCTGGGGGTCTCGATCAGCCTGTCCTCTGGGTATTACCCCCTATCCAACAGGCAGATGGAAAGACTAAACCAGGAAATAATAATAATACACGAAGCATGCCCAAGACTGGAGCCGCTACTTACCTAAGGTAGAGTATGTGCACAATTCATTCTTTAATTCCTCCATTCGTCTCATGCTGTTCCAGGGGAGACTGAGCCCGGGGAGACTGAGCCCGGCCCAGTACCGGCTGTCAAAGACTGGTTTCAGTGTAGTGTGGGAGTCTGCCCACCAGCATCTCCAACAAGCCACTTGTGCGCAAAAGAAACACGCAGACCAGCGCCAACGGCTTACGCCTCTTTATCGCCTGGGCCAATGCGTCTGGCTGTCAACCCACAACATCCAGCTCTGTCTCCCCTGCAAGACGCTCTGCCCCAGATACATAGGTCCTTTCAAGTAACACACTGTGTCAATCCCGTTACCTACCGCCTACAATTGCCCCGCCAGTATCGTATCTCCTCTTCGTTCCATGTCTCACTCCTCAAGCCAGTTCATTACAGTCCTCTCCATCCTCCTGTTGCACAACTTCCACCGCCTCCCCCACTGGATGTCGGCGGTGAACTGACTTATCGCATCAGGGACCTCCTCGATTCCCGGCGACGCAGAAGTGGTCAGCAGTACCTGGTCAACTGGGAGTAGTAAGGCCCGGAGGAAAGGTCCTGGGTCCCGGCACGTGACGTCCTTGACCCTGCCCTACTTCGGGTGTTTCATGAGGATCATCCGGACCGCCCTGCCCCGCGACCTCTGTGCAGGCCTCCCGTCAACGCTTCTCGGACATCAGGAGCCTCCCTGTCAGCGTGCCTCTCAGCTCTCCTCCGAATGCTTGATCACCGCCACTGCTACAAGCACTACTTCCCACTCATACCGGAATTCTAAACACCAGTCTTTCTTGTTACCTGTGTATATAAGTCCTTGTTTCCATGCTGCCTTGTGAGGTATTGTTAATATCACTACGACATATTAAGCCTGCTTTTTCCATTATTCACTGTTCTGATCGTTGTTTAGTGTACCGATTCGTTTAGCCCTTGTGACCCTGTATCAGCCTAATTTTTTACTTTTGCCTATTGGATTTCCTGACGCCTAACTTCTATTTGGCTGCCTTCTGTTTTGCCTCTTTGGATTGCTGGACTTGTACTTTTGCCATTCTGATTTCTCGAGTACAGACCTCTGCCTGCCTGCACTCTGATTTTTGCCCCTGACTGCGCCAAATAACCGTTTTGTCATCCTAGTTATCTTGACACCTCTTACGAATGTTGCCAATTCTAGGCCAGTCATGAGAACTACAGACTTTAATTACTCCAAAGATGGTTTATATCGCGACTTTTCATGAAGAGGAACCGCAAAGGAACTATCAACAGTCAAGAACAGTTAGAATCCTGACTGGCAATAGCTCCAGCATGGGACATTCTTGTACTCTTCTCTACTTTTAAGGAAACCCCACATACATAATTTTCAACAGAAACTGGTTACCAGCTTTTGTTTTCGGTAATGGTCCAACACATTCAACAACCACATGTACGAACGGTTCGCCTATGGTGTGTATGGGACAAAGAGGAATGGGATGAATAACCTGGTTTGGTTTTCCAGTTACCTGGCAGGTGTGGCGTGACCGACAGTACTGAGCCACATCCTGTTTTAAACTGGGCCAAAATAAATGTTGCAGAACCCGATCATAAGTCTTGGTGTTTCTGTTGATGATTATGTATGTGGCCACGCGATACCCAGAGGCCATTACTCTGTGAAGGATTACTGCTCCGGTGGTGAGCAAAGCCTTGATTAAATTACCTAAGGTGGTACAAACTGATCAGGGTACAAATTTCCTTTCTAAGCTTTTCAAACAAATGTTAAAGACCTTGTCAATAACGCATCGTTTATCAAGCACATATCACCCAGAGTCTCAGGGTGCGTTTGAACGGTGGTATCAGACACTGAAGTCTATGCTCTGTAAATATTGTTTGGAATCCGAGAAGGATTGGGATGAGGGAGTTCCTGTAGTTTTGCAAATGACCGGACCACTGGTGATCATGAGCAAGGGATAAAACAGTTTAAGAAAGGCTGTAGGAACCACTATTTGGTAAATAGCATTCCATTCTCCACCGGTGTCAACATGGGATATCCATTTGTGCATGTGGAGATTACCATCAATGAGGTATGCCATGTTGTTCTTCTTACGCTCCTCCACTGAGACAACACTACAAAAACATTTAGCAAGGCTTTTGTCACCCTTTTGGTTTGCAACCAGCTGCTCAGTTACTGGTAACTGTATTGCATCAACTGCTCAGTCCACATTATTCTTCCCGATCCTGGGCTGTTTTTCAGACCCTACCAGTTTACCAGAGGTAGCACACAAGCCATCCTCTTGGTAAAACTCTCTAGACAGAATAGTGTACGACAATTCTATCATGTAACCCATTTGTCGGGCCTGAGCACATGTGACGGCACAAGCGGGGAACACATGTGGATAACTCTGTGCCAGCTCATCTGAAAGAGACAGATCATTTTTATCCAACATCTCCAATATGGGTATCATCTTTCCACTGGCAATATCGTTGCCCATTACAAACGTCACCCCTTTTACTGGCAACATAGGACTTACACCAACTCTGAACAATCCACTGACTAGCTCAGAGTGTACGTTCACAAAGTGCAATGGCACTGGGACAATTCCCATTTCAATTCCCTGGACAAACACACTGGATCCACAATATGTATTTTCAGAAAAGGGCAACAGATCAAATAAGATGGATGACGGCGCCGGATTCTAACCGGACGCTGAGACGCATCGTTATCTGATAGGGAAACAAATCCCTCAAATATGAATGGTTCATAACTGCGATCTGGGACTGGGACCTTCAAGCCACATTTACCATGAGGCACCTGTCGTTTCTCTGACCTAACAACAGTACAAATTAGCCCAACACCTGTTGGTGGCTTGGCGTGCAGAGGCGTCCTTTATTTGCGTTTCAGCAGGAAGCACTCATTAACCATATGTCCTGGCTGATGTCTTTCGGCCGAGTTTGATGCGCTGTTGGTCAACTAGGGCTAGGAACCGGTGGCTCTTGTGCATCAACACGAGTTTGTCTGCCAATACAGAAACTTCTGACAGTGAGTGGACTTTCTGTTCGTTTAGATGAAAAACTATGCGTTCAGGTAAGCAATTCTTAAACTCCTCCAACAAGAGTAACCCCTGAAGAGAATTAAAATCAGTCACCTTACTAGCACTGAGCCATTTGTCAAACATATTTTCCTTGTCGCTAGCAAGCTCCACGTAAATCTGGGTAGATTACTTTTTATGGGACCTAAATCTCTGTCGATATGCCTCAGGAACAAGCTCGTAGGCACGAAGAACAGTTACAGTCTTGAAGAGGTAGCGCTGACAAAACCTCTTGGGCTTTGCCTGTCAATTTACATTGGAGCAGTAAGCACCATACTTCAGGCCATTTCAATGCTACCCTATACGCTTAAACACACTAAAATAAGAGTCAAACTCTGACTCTCTGAACATTGGTACCAAGGCGATCTGTCTGCTAATATCAAAAGTAGTAGAAGACCCCGCTGGTGAGGATGGCTCACTAGCAGGCACTGCCCGAGCAGAGGCTAACCTCGCTGTCTCTGCCTCCAGTTCCATCTTATGCAATTCTTGATCAAACTTACGCATCTCCAGTTTTTGATCAAGTCTACGTGTCTCCTGCTCTGCCTCAAGTTTCCGCAACTCCTGTTCTAGCCCACCTGTCTCCTGTTCGGCCTCAAGTTTACATGACATGACTCCTGTTCTAGCCTACGTGTCTCCGGTTGGTCCTCAAGTTTCCGCGACTCCTGTTCTAGCCCACCCGTCTCCTGTTCAGCCTCAAGTTTACACATCTCCAACTTGAGAGATTCTCGCCTGATCTGCGCTCTCTCTTCTGCTTCCACTTGGAGCCGTGTCGAACGGACATCCCTTCTGGCGTCACTGTCTGACAGCAGGGAGAGTGGGTCAAAACGGGGTAGTGTGGCTGGAGCCTTGGCCTCGTCCTCAGACATGAACAGGCTTACAGGAGCCACATCCCGAACAGTAGCAGCAGGCTCAGGCAGCGGCAACACAAGCACCTGCTCCTCCAACAAAACATCTAACAAGTTTTCTGACCTCGGCTTTAATTTAATTCTTTGGTATGGGTAAAGAAAAATGGTCAGCGAGAGCCAGTAGATCCACTCTACTGCATCAATCAAATTCCTCCCACGTGGGGTTAGCTAAAAAGGCATCCAAATCAAAAGTAGCCATCGTAAGCCAGCAACACGAGGCAACAAATACCGAACACTACACCAGCCGATCACACAATCACAGCTGCACAGTTTAACACTGAACTAGACACTAAAACCAAGTTGCATGAGTGGCATGAGTATCAATGAGATATCCCGGATGAGCCCCCACATTATGTTATGAACCCCATGGCTCTAGCAGTCAAGGGTGGATGGTACAGAGACCCATAACATAAAACTCATGCAAATGAGTGTAGTGTAAAGGCACAGTGAGAACAAACGACACAGACAACCCAATCTACCGTCAAACATAAAACGGTTATTATAAACACATGGTAAAGGGGTTAGGGAAAAGGGGCTGAGCCCAAGAAATGAAATAATATAGTCCAAACAATGCCTAAACTGAACTTGCCTGCCTCAAGAACCGCTAAGCTGACTACTAACCAATACAAAAAATACAGTGATTGGTCTGCTCAGTTCTAACTAGTGTTTTTAGACAAAGTTTTCCTGCGGGTTGTGTATGCCCAAGGGCAACTTGCTAAAAGTTTTTCCCAGGGACACAGAGACAAATAAAACACCCAGGTTGAACAAGGACTAAACAGCAAACAATTGACTAGACAACACCAAACAAAACACCACAGCAATACACATGAAACAGGACAAAGTGAGATTTATGTGCAAAACTAAGTGATGTATGAATGAACAAAGTGTCTCAAGAGTGTCTATGTCCATGTGGGGGAAAGCAAAAGAGTCTCTCTGGGAGAACCAACTGACTGGGTTTTTAAACCAGGGATGTGTGATGCGATTGGGTTTTGGAAAAAGGAACAGGTGGTGGAATTAGGAGGGCTGTCCAATCATTGGTCCACCTCAGCAGTCAGGCAATGCACTCAGGTGGTAAACACCAACGAGCACAATCAGGAACATATAGGACACCTGGGGAAATGGCAGAAGGGGAAAAACACAAATGCACGTACAGGTTACCTGCATCCGTAACACATTGTATACAGTCTAGTCAATGGGGATTGATTGTGGTGATTTTTCAATGAAACTACAACATCAGTCTTCTAACATGGGAGATGTTAGGTGAAAAGTAAAAATATTAGGTGAAAGTGTAACAATTACTCTCAGATGATTGTACAGAGTTAATACCTACATTTCATTCAGAAGCATCTTGGAAACAATTATTTGATCTAAAATTCTTTGATATTCCACAAAATATTCTCCAGTACCTATGCACCTGGAGGCAAATGTGTTCCCCTGGCCAACATCCACAAATGAGCTTGCAGATATCTGACCTACCAGGAAGTTTTTATTTTACTGTCAGTTGAGAATAGAAACATATAGACTGACCCCCACAGATGCTCCGTTGGTTGGTATTATCATGCAATAACACATCAACAGATGGCATTTTTAGGCCACAATAGAGAAGAGTAGAGAGATAGAAGAACACTCACCAAAAAATGTGTAGTCCAAGTGATCAATATCTATTGTCTGGTGTTATAAAGGTAGTTTGGTAAACACAGCGTGCAAGCAGTAATAGTGAGCTGACTTCCATCTGCAAGCTATTTGCTTTAACTCTTTTGGCTAGCAGTTGTGTGGCATGTAGAAGACCCATTTTGGAATTCAGAGGTTTGTTTTTTCCATCAACCATATAGAGATTAATCCAATTGAATTGTAAACAAGTTCTGCTGCTTTAAATAGCTTCAATAAGTATTTCCCTCTGACCTCAGTGTCATCACCCTGGATGTCCCCGGGTGTCCAGAGTGACCAACACGGGAGGCAATCATTCCTCTTCGAGGCATTTAGTCCCAGTCCCTGTAAGCATGGTAGAAAGTAATCCATTCAGATGGTCTCTGCTCGGTTTCTTACAGTCTCTAGTTACTCACCTTAACTCAGTTAACTGTCGCAGGAAGTGGAATTGCTGCAACACTTGGCCCTAATCCAATTTACAATTTATGGATTTCAGTTAAAATCTATAACCCTTTAGAAATATTAACATTAGCACCTTTCCAAGGATTTGGACGGAAGCATTGGCACATTCTAAATATTATCTGATGAAAATGTGAAAGAAAAATAATATCATTTATTTTGATTCAAATGCCTCCATTAAAGCATTGGATGAAGATGAATAGTAAATACCGGTGTGACATTAAGCTAGGGTAATCCTTCTTGATTGGTTTGTCCAGTTTCTGTTTTCCCAAGCCAAAAAAGCAGTGTACTAAATTCAGAGTACATTTCACGTGTAAAAACATGCTATTTCCAATCATATAATATGTGTAATAAAGTATGAATTAAGTAGGTCCATTTTGACACCCTGAACTATAATAATTACTATTTAAATAGTACATAAATACCATTTGAATTCTATTTAGTGTGCTAAAGTAAACAAAATACTTCATGGGTTAATAAACCAGAGACCAGCAGATGGAGCTCATCCCTCAATATAAAGACCAGATCCAACAATCAGCCTAATAACACAATCACTGTCCTGCAAAGTTGTTATACATCATGTTAACAGCAGATGAGGCTGTTGCCTTGACACACAATTGAACCATCAACAATGTATTGCTCATGAGTAGTAGATATGGGGTGAAGTATTGCTTATACATATTAATTTCTGTTTTAGAAACATACTTGTCAGGTGTAGAGTAAATAACCAGGAACTCATCATAAGGCACCACACCCTGTTGGCCCTTTGAGGTCTATCCACAATGAAGACCAGTCCTGAACCAGTGATTATGAGTTTCTAGGTCTTCCCACAGTCAAATAAATTATGTGATCATGACTCAATGTAATCAAGGGCTGAAATAATTGTTATTTTGAAATACAATACATTTTTTATGGTCATTTATATGATAATATTCATTATGCTTAATTGTACCAAACAAGCTGTCATACTGTACCCAGCAATGAACTGGGAACAATTAAGGTTAATTGCCTTGGATTCGACATAGTTGGTTTCTGGTGAGATGCTCTCACAACTGTGTAACTACATGTTGGTCCAATTACAGCATGCATAATTTCGAAAATTATAAAAAATGAACTTGAAGTTGAATGACACAAAACACATACTCAACATGAACTTTAAAAAGTTTCAGTAGGGCACCAGATTTTTTTCATCTTTGTCACATTTTACTTTACAGCTTGCAGAGTCTTTAGAATTGTTTATATTTCTATGAATACATTTGAGAGTAAGTTTGACCATACTGTTCTCCAGGGTTGGTGTTCAAATCTGTACTGTTTCAAATACATACAGGACTTGTTGACCCTGGCTTGAGTGCAAACTGTACAATGTACTGTCACACCAGACACAACATACTAGTGTTTAGTCTAGTGGCCCCAAATGATGTGGGGTGGCCAGTTAGGGAGGGAGGAGACATGTAGAGACAGGTGACAGTCTGTTATATGTATACACATATAACAGACTGGGTTCCTTGAAGGTTTAGGAAATGTGATGGTTCCAGGAGAAATCACAGTAATTCATGCTTAACATTTCAAAAAATGGTTCTTTGCAATTCTAATGATAATTGCGACCTACAGTAGGTGCCTCATTCAAATATTTTGGGGTTCATTTGCTTACAGCTCTGTTAGTGGATCCTTGGGTGAGACAGACATTTGAGGGAGCGAAGGAGGGAATGATCTGCAAAGTACCAACCTTCATCTCCCAAATTCGTACCTACAGGATGCAGTTGTGAATCAACCACCGGAGAGATGGTTACGTGCTCCTCTCTCTGACACTATGAGCTCAGGAATTGAACTTGACAAAACTGAGGTCGAAATCAAAACACTGAAGGCATCAGAGCTCCTTAAAAATAGTGCCTGAGAGGAATCTGCGGAGGGAGTTCAAATCCAAGGTTGTAGGTAAGTACTCTTATCACATCCACAACCTGAACACATTCAACAATCCCACCTTTCAAGGTCAGTGGTGTCTCGAACCCATTGGAACCCCGCCTTGCAGCGTATATAATCACAACTCATCCCTGATTCACTTGTTCAACACCACTATTCATTGCACTAAGACCCAACAGGGCAGACATAGTGTTGCACCTTGCTCAAGGAACCAGGGTTATAAACAAGATGTAAAATTTCCTTTCAGTCTGTCAACCACATGTTATGGGGATATGCAATTACGCCCAAGCGGACACTGAACCAGGCAGACCCTCGGAAACACAACCCACAGGAAACATCTTTCACTATGTCCTTCAGTCCTTCACTAACCCTAACCATATGGCACATTACCCACTCACTTTCTACTCTCCTTTCTAACAGCATTGTACGCTAGGCTGGAAGGCATTACGTCAGAGCAAAAAGATGCAACTCACAAATGTGTCTGTTGACACCCAGCTTTTCGCAGTCACAAATATCCATCAGGGTCAAACCTTTATACAGTGTGGAAGATGCCAACACGCTCCTGGTGAAGGGAACACATGTCAGGCAACCCTATTAGGCAACCCTTGCCCTTTGCTGTCATATGCAAGGAGATATGCCTCCACACTCCATTAAGATATCAGCTGCTTAGACAGTGCCCTAGCTGGTTGGCAAAGTGGACAAAGGGCTGCTGGTTGCATAACATGTATGTGCTCATACCAGGCATATGACATGTCATCTCTGCTGCACCTTAACAGGCATGGGGTCAAAAGAGAAACAGTTTCATGGTTAGTGTCTTGTAGCACATTCACATGATTTTTCAAAATCGACAATGACTCGGCTTATGCTTGTGCCAAAACAAAGTGCTGTTACAGTGGTCACAGTCCCAACATGGGGGGTCGGTGCTCTGAGGTACAGTGGGATTACCCACAGCCTACGATGTAGTGGGGAGCCCAGCGCTGATCTTGATGTATGCCGGACAGTTCTAGTGGAACGATGCATCTAGAACAGTCCGCGTGGAACGATGCATCCAGAAGAGTCCTAGTGCAACGATGCATCCAGAAGAGTCCTAGTGGAACGATGCACCCAGGACAGTCTGCGTGGAACAATGCATCCAGAAGAGTCATAGTGGAACGATGCATCCAGGACAGTCCTAGTGGAACGATCCATCCAGAACAGTCCAAGGGGAACGATGCATCCAGAACAGTTCTAGTGGAACAATGCATCCAGAACAGTCCTAGGGGAACGATGCATCCAGAATAGTCCTGGTGGAACGATGCTTATCATATGCGCCATCAACCCCAATAGGCAGAGGCATGTGCAAAAAATTTCCCAAGCCCAGCAAAGGCTTAGCAGAGGCTTAAACTGTCTTTTCCCATATCTTCCACTCTCTTCAACGAAGTGCTTGACAGTGGAAGGGGCTTTAAGAGAAGGAAATAAATATCAGGCTCGCAATGTTTCATGTTCAGCGTCCGTTCATGCAATACTGCAACTTATGCAACTTAAAGGAACTGCGAGTGCATCCAGAACTAGAGCCAAGTCCCATACGACACACTTGCAGAGCAGAGAAGATTAGCATAAGAACTTGAAAACCTGCAAAATCGCCCACATCTGCTTCATCAGCGTCGCATCAATGCCCACCCAGAAAAGGCTGAAATGTCCAGAAAGGTTTCCCAGTAGCTGCTCAGGAGAAGAGTAGGAAAAGCTGGAACAGAAGCTACAAAAGATTAGTTGGGAGACGATGTTGAAACTGGAAAGGTGGAAGAGAGAGGGTGTGCCCAAGCTATGCTACCTTCACCGCTGTTTGGTCCCAGCAACACCGGAGCCTAGGGTGGAGGAAGACAAGTCAGTGAGAAAAGGGTGGAGGGGCCGCAGAGACAGCGACTGTCGGAGCCCATACCTCTCAAACCACCACATGGAGGCCGCAACAAAGACGACGACGCCTCCCCTTCATAGTGATTTGTTTCCTGATTTCACCCTCGCCTCATCCCGTCACACTTTCTTTCCTGTGAACACAGCATGTAGAAATCACATTTAAATGTTGTTCATGTGTTCGTTCACATGATCACCCATCAGGTAGGACGAACTTCGCAAAATTATTGTTATTTATTTTTTTAAGTCAAAATAAGAAACACATTACTGCCTATTAAAAAGAAAGAGTGCATCCACCTCCCCAAAACGAACTGCTACAAAACAAAAATGTATAGGGATCATTTTTGGCGGAGATAATCTAAAGGCCATGGCACACGGAGATTGATGACCTTGCGACCAGTTGGAGCTTGTCCTACAGTACCTACGATTGCTAACTCACCCTTTGTGTTCTCTTGGTTACCACCCACAGCTAGAGCCTAACGCTTAGTGTTTCATCTTGCTGAATATCTAGTTGCTAGACGCCAGCTCTGAGGCAAACAGAAAACGGGAAATTGCTAGAAAAAGTCAACAGGAGCGAGAAGAAGAGGGTATTTATTGCCCATGCGCAAAACTGATCATAGACACAGAGTTCCCAGCTGAGAAGTAGGCAGTGTGAACGTGACAATCAGAATGAGGTGCTAAATTAGTCTAGCAAAATGGGAGGAATTATTGGTGCAGATCAGCGTCTACTGACTGGGGAGGAAATACACTACTGTTGAAAAGTTTGGGGTCACTTAGAGATTTCCTTGTTTCCATGTTTGTTTGAAATTTATAATTTTTTTTGTCCATTTATAACATCAAATTGATCAGAATTCAGGGTAGCCATTGATTATGTTGTAAATGACTATTGTAGCTGGAGATGGCATAATTTTTATGGAATATCTACATAGTCATACAGAGGCCCATTATCAGCAACTATAAGTCCTGTGTTCCAATTAGAGATGTCTTAATATACCGGTATTGATGACAACCATGACATTTAAAAAATAAAATGTTGATATCATGTTAATAATACACATATGATAATATAATATTCACTAGGCAAAACTAAAGTTGTATTTTTCCAAAAAAATGCTTAAACAAGGTGGACTGGACCTATACGCGTTGAAATCAACTTATTGTATTTTTCCCAAAACTCCTCTCAGGTTTTTCCATAGCTTATTCATGGACAAACAATGTATGTGTTTAACTACAAGTCTGGACCTATACGCTAGCGTTTGAATTAACGCCTTTTCGCAGCCTATTCACTAGGCAACAATTGTTTGTGTTTTTCCAAAAACTCCCCTTGGTGTTAGGCCTTGTGGATCTGTTGTTTATCATTCCATCTGGTTGCCTTTTCACTATCCATTCAGTTTAATTGTTCTTCTTGTACACTTTTTAAAATTGTATTTGTAGAGGTATGGTAACAGACTCTCTCCACCTCCATCCACTCATATTTTGAGTGTAATTCATTTGCCAAAAAATTTGATAATAACATATTAAACAAAGTTGAGGATGATTTTGACTGATAGCATTTTTTTACTTCAGATTTTCTATAGATACTGCGATAATGTCATTAACATGAATTATTTTGGCCATGATAATCGTGTAGTAAAAATCTGAAATCGTGACAGCCCTAGTTTCTAGTTCTTGTTTAAAAGGCTAATGCATCATTATAAAACGCTTTTGGAATTCTGTTAGGACTTCTGAAAACTGTTGTGCTGATTAAAGAAGCAATAAAACAGGCCTTCTTTAGGCTAGTTGAGTATCTGAAGCATCAGCAATTGCTCGAAATGGCCAGAAACAAATAACTTTCTTCTGAAACTAAAGATTGCGTACAATGATGTGTAGTACTCCTTTCACAGAATAGCACAAACTGTCTCTAACCAGAATGAGAAAGAGAAGTGGGAGACCCTGGTGCACAACTGAGCAAGGGGACAAATACATTTGAGTGTCTAGTTTGAGAAACAGACTCCTCACAGGTCCTCAACTGGCAGCTTCATTATATTACCTGCAAAACACCAGTCTCAACGTCAACAGTGAAGAGGCGACTCCGGAATGCTCACCTTTTTTTCCAATCTTCTGTGTCTGTGTTCTTTTGCCCATCTGAATCTTATCTTTTTATAAGCCATTTTGAGATAAGGCCAGCATCCTGAAGTCACCTCTTCACTGTTCCCATATTTAATGTTTTCTTACAAATATTTCCCAACATAAATCAAATGTCACCTGACAATAACAGATTTTGTAAAATATCAAACAGAACAAAAAGTCAAAATACTATTTGTAATTTAATAATATGCAAGAATGGGTCAGTGGTCTAAATACATTTGAGAGGCACAAAATGTTGGCCTTACTAAACTACCAAATCTGAGAAAGTATCTAAATGTGAGGCATCCAATCTGAAAAGCTGAATGTTGATCCGTACTGTGTTGCAAGACCCTGGTAGGAAGAATGCATGTAGCAGCCAAAGGTGTGCATTGATCCACGTTAGCAATTCTCAAGTCACCATCAACAGGGATAGAAAACAGGTCCAAATTTGCCAGTTGGCATATGGTAAACACACAGGGAACTATGCATAACAGAATGTGATGTCATGCTCTGCTCACCCACTAGACATGTGAATACAACAAAAAGAAATGGAGTGCACTACAACACCCTTTTGCTCACAGACCTATAAGTACCTACAAATAACTTTTAGAAGTATAAATGAACTGGGTATGTTGAGATTGATTGGACATTAGGCTATCGCCCAGCCTAGTCCTATTTGACTATAGTTACAATGGGAGCAATTTGGCATTGCAAAACGGTTTGGCAATAGAAAGTGTGTCAATGGGAAAATACATATTTCAGATTGCAAATCAGACTTCATATTGAGTCACTGTGTTATAATGTGTTGCCTTGTAATAGGATAGTAGGTGCAAGGTTTTGATCAGCACTTACCCCCTTCTGGTTTCACACTATATTTTCACAGAATTAAAAGTGGTAACTAGAGAAACAAAATTTTCCTCAGAGGTTTTATTAATAAGTAAGCTGACTGCATCTATTTGTGATAGCTTAATGGATAACTTCACGTATAACATTAGCTACACATTGCAATTACAGTACTTACCGAGTGAATGAACGGCAACATATGGATGAGTTTACTGCACGATAAGCACAGAGTGCTCTCATCATGCTATTTATTATCCCCTCAACCTTGTGCCAATCTGTACACACGAGCTTCTACGGCCGTAATTCATGTCATGTGTGTTCGCTATGAATGATGAGGTTCGCTCCGGTCATGTGCTCTGAGTTATCACTAGAGCACATATTACACATACACTCTCACACCTACAGCCCGGCGAGGACACACCCAGGGCTCTGGACGCTGATCGCTTATTCTTAGATCATGGTTTCCAGTGTTGTTGTTCTTGGCAGCTGACATTTATCTGAACTGTCACATAGATCGTTACTGACATACCAACATCCAGCGCATAGTAAATATCCCTATTGCTGATGTCCACTATTAGGTGTCGCAGGACTGTTTCATTTGTGATGACTTACTCTGTCTTCTGAAATAGAGCACACACTTTAAACTCTCCAAGCCCTTTGTTTAATAGCCATCAGGGCAGTTGATCAGGGCACTACAGCCCTGTTCCTGGCAAGCTACTCTCCTGTTTGTTTTTGCTCCGACCCCAATTGTAATTAACCTAATTTAGCTAATCAACCAGCTATTTTGAATCCATCAGGTCCGTTATATTAGGGATGAAGTGAAAATCTAGGAATAGGTTCATAGGGTCCTGGTATTGTGTATACTATAAGAAGTTTATGGACTTGGAGCGTGAACGTTTGTGTGCTTTTATGTTTTGCTTGTGTAAGTATCCCACTTATAGATTCCACACACCACTGAACACATGCTGGGGTGTTAAGGCACAAGATAGCTGGCGCCCACCTGTCAAATGAGAAAACCGATCCACAGAAACTCAATGCGGGCATCTCAGATGAAGCTCGGATTGGGGGATGGGGGATTTTCACCCCTGCCAACTTTGCAAACATTTTAGAGGGACTCTCAGGCGTAAAGGCTTTACACCAAGCTAAGGACCTTGAGTCCTCGTAGGCCTATCGCATAGGTTTCTCTTTTTAATAAATATTCATTTGTTTTGGGGATGGGAATAGCCAAGAGACTTTTAACAGTCAGTCACTGATGTAGATTAGCGCCAAGCCAGAATGAGGAGTAGCACAGTTGTTTTCAAAAACCTCCTCAGGGAACCCCCAGACGCTTTATCATGTTATTGTAGCCCTGAATCATCCCACCTGATTCACCTAGTCAAGGATTTGATGGTATGTTGACGAGTTGGAACAAGTGTGCCAGCTCTGCAATAGTTTGAATACATAGAGCAGCTGGGGTTCCCTGAAAATAGGTTTAAGGATCACGGGCACTAGCAGGCACCATGGTCCTTGTAAAAGATTGACAATCAGTCTGAAAGTTTGTGGGTTATTTTGAGTGCTCACTTTTGAAGCTTTAACAATATGTATAAGTTCCTAATAATCTTTTAATTTTGAAAAATACATTTAAAATCGGACTTTTCAGAAATTTCAAAGGCATCGAAATAAAAACTTTATTACTAAAAAGAATCATTACACACTGTATATTGACATATGTACAAAATACTTATTCAAGCAAATGCAGTAAAAGAAAAAGAGAGAAAAATGTCATATCCAGCAAAAAATTGTCTAAAATAATCAGATGTCTTTCCAAGCATTAAAATACTTCATGCAGAACAAGCATTATGACGATGTATTTTCTCAATTATTATTTAAAGCATTCCACAAGTCATTACTAAAAATCTAAACTAATTCCTGTTCTTCTTCTCTATAAGCACATCCTCCATTCCTTGTTTCCCATACATTTTATGTCCCTTTTCTAGAGTTTTTCTAGAGTTATACCAAGGCACCACACCACCTTGTGTTAAATCCCAGGATGTGTCAGGACCGGTCATGACCAGAAAACCCTGACAGAAGACTAACAATTGGCCTCGCATCACCCATGAGTAGGGGATTGTAGACCAGCAGGTCAGCCCTTCCATTAAACTAAGTACTTTCTTCAAGCTCGAAGGCCCTTTCTTTTTCATATGTTACTGATGAAACTCCAAGGGTGACTTCTGGAGAGTGACGAGGGAATGAATAAACTCATTTACTTCGGGACAGTTGCATGATTTGGATGATACAATTCATGTTCCACTTTCAAACCAGAAAACAAGCTGCATTTCAAATGAACAAATGCCTACTGATGTTTTATAAACCTCAGTAACAGTTAAACATTTAACGAAGGAAGTATTTCATCTTTTACATGTCTCATGTTCAGAACCAGACTTTGATTACGTTGCCCTCAGCAAGGCAGCACCTTTGCAGGCTTTCCGGAAGGGGCCACGGCAGGATCTTGGTAGGGCAAATGAAGGGCCAGCGGGGAGTCATTTGAGATTCAGCTCTTCTCTTATCCTGCCTCTACTGACTTCTTTCGGTGGTTTAGGAGCCTGCATGTTGTCTGACGTCGACAGTCTACAGAGCGTTCCTTCCGACACATTTGTTAGGCAAGCAAACAGTGTGATAAGAAGCGGCGCGGCTTAGCGAGGTATGTTTCAGAAGACACACCAACTTTTCAAACCCTGTAGGGAGTTGCTGGGATGCATCGGGTTTTGTATGAATGTAATTTTTATATCACAGGGTTTGGAAATTAAAGGGGTAAAAATGTATTTAAAAAAAATTGAATGAATACATTATCAACTACCCCTCAATAAAGACTACTCTGGTTTCTTCACTATGGTGCAGGAAGAATCTCCACCAACCCAGAAGCCTGGCATAATCTTGTCTTTAATTGGACCCTCAAATCTATATAGCAACTTCACCTCCTTCTCTTTTCCCTCCTCTCCTTCTACAAGGTAATAGTTCATAACTCCAGCGGGCTGGTCAACGTACACTCCTAAAGTGAAGCATTGTGGGACGTTCCAGATCTCCTTGTACCTTCCATTAAACCAGACCTGGTAACAGGATCCTGACCAACCCAAACACCAAGATTCCTCGTTCTCCCCCAGGCCATTGGGCACTCCAGCACTGGCCCTCCTGCCTGCTCCTTCATAGGTGGTGCCAATGACCACCCATCCTGTGTATTGTACCTCCCAGTACGCTCTAAAGCCCCATATGCCTTCTTTGGTCACCACCTTAGGGAGGAAGATAGATTTAATAACACATAAGACAACAGTGCTGTTCGTGATAGGAAAATGTAATTGTAACATTATGCAAATATATTGTGGTGGAGCTTTGATAACAGCTAGCAAGTGAAAAACAAATATTTCACTAATCAGCAGTAGATACACATCTACAGTGCACAGAATAAGCTAACAAGGCAAAAATAAACACGTTGTCCCACAAAAAAGATCCAGGAATCCCGTAGGACCAAATGAGGTATTTGAAGTATTACGTGACCAACCAATGTCAGTAAATTAGTATAGCTCTCTCCTTGGTCCAGCCCGTTAGCAGAACATTCTTGATATCTATGGTAAGATACATATGTAACGTCGCTAAGATTAATTAAGTGTCTGAAACATGATAGGTTAGCTTGACGATATATCCCTGAGCATATGTACCAACTGCGAAATTGTAATAAATCACATGAAAACGATTTGGTGACCTCATTATGATGCCACCACTATATATTTATGGGCCTTTATTTGTTTATTATGCTGAAGCTTAAGCATTGTAAGAAAGCCAGTGTACTATAAAAAGACATACAACTGTTACCTGAGGGGAGTATTCATATCTCTTAGGACTGTCCAGGACAGGACACATGGTATTATCTCCCCTACGAGACACCTTGGATCCTCCCTCAGAAATCCACAGCACGCAATTGGCTGTCTTATCATCCAGAGACAGGTTGATCCAGTCTAGACAGAAAAAAGTGCCTTCTAAATAATAATATCCCATTTAAACCTGAAAGCTTTTATATTTGAAATGGTAGACTAGCCAAAAACAGGACTAGAAACGTGCCAATCCTTACGTTTCAGAAGCTCGGCTCGGCATGTAGGCTCTGGAATATTGGGGTCATAGACAGGCACGTTCTCTGTGACTAGAGGGGGAGAGAAGAGTGTCAGAAGGAACAATGTTACTATAATTTTGCATCAGCATACCACACATTTTCTAATAATACTAATCAAAACATTGAAAACATATTTGGCTTAATTTTTGCTTCTTACATTTACCTTCTTGTTTCTTTGCAGTCTTGTTTGATTTAGTTGTTTTCTTCTCTGTAACGGTAAAGAGGAAGGTCAAAGTGAAACTTATGGACACTTGGTTACCTCATATGGATATAAAAAGTCTACACATCCCTGTCTACACAAAATGCCAGGTTCTTGTGATGTAAAAGAATGAGACAAATATAAATCATGTCAGAACTTTTTCCACTTTTAATGTGACCTGACTTTTAATAACCTGTCTGAGGCAAACATGGATACAGCTTGTACTAAGTAATGTCAAAAACGTATTACTCAAATAAAGTTGTCTTTCAGATTGTCATTCACTTGACCATCTGAAAGACAAAAACCAGTGAGATGAAACCTGTGGCATTCAGCTATTCAGCAGGGGATGTGGTGTCCAAGCACACATAGTAATGAGTGTAAAAAGCTTTTCATTACAGGTAAGACATTGACCTTGTTTGGTATAGTTACAACTACTATTGTAAAAAGGGCTTTACAAAAAAATGTGATTGAATTTGATTGATATAGTCCATTGTTTGTAAAAATGTATTCACTACTTGTATAATATAGTCTGTTTGTGTGTTAGGGCTTGGAACGTTTAACTTTGTGTTTTGTAGCTAGTTAGCATTATTGTTATAATGCTAGCACCAGTATAAAAAAGTGCCGTAAGTCAAGCTCTGCAATATTGTTTTAAAATATTGAGAATGATTTGGATCAGGCAATGTTGAAATTCAGCTTAAGACATTTTATATTTTTCATTAATATAGTTTTGTAATTTACTAAATTAACCTGACAGAAAGAAAAGTGTTTAAAAAAGCTCACGTTTTAAGTGAGAGACATTTGGCCACCAAAGACAGTGGTTTTCCTCTCAGGCTGTTGGGGCAACAACTATTTATTTAATACCAACTGGTATAATAGGTGAGAGAATACAACAACATAAATAAATTAATTCTGTGGAATTCTGTGGCACTCTGGCATACAAAGGCGCTGCAGCATCTGGAGCCGCTGCTCTTTCAGTAAAACATCTACTGTCGTTCCATAACTTCTTAAAAAAATACACAAATGCCTAGAAATGTATTATCAATAAATACAGTATTGTGGTTTTAATTAAAACTGTATTGTTTTGCTAAAAATTTACTTGTGCTAGAATAACTATACAACTGCTTTACAAAAACATGTATGAACATAAATAGATATTTTTGATGATATGAGTAGAAACAGTATTCTGTTTATTTAATAATTTAGGGTTTACTGTATTTTTTTTTGGTACTTTTAAATTATTATTTTTTATTTGCTAATAACTTATAAAAACAATGATATATGATGATACGAGTGATAAGAATGCTGTTGTGAGTATGAGCACCTATCACCTCCCTTCTTAGAAGCCCCATAAAGCCATACAAATCAACAGATGTTAAATGACAAGGGAAATATTGTTGGTTGTCATCCTAATCAGATTTTTTATTTTATTTTTGTATATTCCATAAAGAGAAAGTAGAGAGAGAAAGAAGGTAAAAAGGGAAATTTGAGAAGTCAGTTATGACATAACTTCTACAAAACATTATCTTGAATATAATGTCTGAAGAGACTGTCCAACGAGTACTGGGAGGATAAATACAGTGCCATTTTATGATACCTGATATGAGGATTTGCAGTGTAGTTGACTAAATCCTTACAAGGACAGCAATAGGTGTAATATAACCCCATTTCCAAAAAAGTTGGGACACCATATATGAACAATACACAGAATCATTTAAGATGGACTGAGACGGAAACTGTCCCGTGGTCTGACAAATCAAAATCTGCTATATGTTTTTGGGAATCCTGGAAGAGAGGGACCATCCGGTTTGTTATCAGCACACAGTTCAAAAGCCATCATCCATGATAGTATGGAGGTAAATTAGTGCACATGGCATGGATGACTTGCACATCTGTGAAGGCATCATTAATGCAGAACAATATATACAGGTTTTGGAGCAACATATGCTGCCATCCAGACAACGTCTTTTTAAGGGAAAGCCTTGCTTATTTCTGCAGGACAATGCCAAACCACATTCTGGACATATCGCAACAGCATGGCTCTGTAGTAAAAGAGTCTGTAAACTGTCCTGCCTGCAGTCCAGACATATCACCCATTGAAAACATTTAGTGCATTAAGAAATGAAATATACGACAAAGGAGACCCCGAACTGCTGAGGAGCTGAAATGCTGTATCAAGCAAGAATGGGAAAATATATCACTTTCAAAACAACAGCAATTTGTCTCCACAGTTCCCAAATACAGTCTTGTTAAAAGATGAGGTAATGCAACACAGTGGTAGACATGCCCCTGTCCCAACATTTTTGAAAAGTGTTGCTGGCATCAAAATCAAAATGGCCATGTATTGTTCCAAAAACAATAACATTTTTCAGTTTCAACATTTCATACATTGTCTTTTTAATTTTTTTCATTAAATACAGGAATAAAACATCATTGCATTCTGTTTTTAATTTGCATTTAACGCAGCTTCCCAACTTTTTTGGAAATGGGGTTGTATTACACCTACGGTATTGCTGTCCTTGTTAGGACTTAATCAACTACACTGCAAATCAAACTCAAACAAGTTAATCAGATTTCTTAGCCAGACAATGATGAGCACAATTAGTTGTGAGAAGCTGGATGTTAAAGAATGTTGAAATCACTAAATCACTCAACTGAAGTGGAAATTAATAATGATCAGATTTTCTTTACAAAAGGGATGAAGGATATATTGAATCTTAAAGAGTTCTAAATTTGGAAATCATTAAGGTGGAAATTAGGACTTTTTGCAGCCAATAGTGAAATGGAGTTATCTGAAAATGTGTTGTAGGGCAATACAAAAACAATGAGCCGTATGATAAATAACACATAAAATATTGGATGTTAGAGACAGAACACACAGGGCAACCAAGTCTCACTAACATTTCAAGCGATTATATTTTCAAAGCAATTTCTGAGTTGTTTGTTGGATATATCAAAGTCTTTGACAAACTGTATTGTTTTAACCAAACTGATGTAAGTGTTAGGAAGGTTTCTGTAAATTACTTTATGATATAGCAACATGAAAAGTAACATTGCTTGCAAGTGAAAGATGTGCCCTAAAGACAGTCCATACCTGACTTATTTGAAGTAATCATTTTGGAGGATGTGATGGGAGCCATGGAGAGGCTGTTTTTTCTCGCAGTCAGTAGACCTTTTGTTCCAATTTGTTTTGGCAAATGTTTTGCAATCTCCTTAAGAGGCTAGACTTTTATACCCTTGGAAAGGAAAAGTTTGTGTGTGCGCGTGTGTGTGCGCGTGTGTGTGTGTTGGGGCGGGGATGTCATTGGCTGGGATATTTGAAACTCCTGTAACCTTAAGCGTCTTTCTAAAAAAGCTGGAAGGTGGAAACAAACACTTTTGGAATGTAAAATTCTGTGGCCGGACATCATGCTGGCCACTGTCAACACTGACAGTGGATGGATGAGAGAGATATACAGAACATGACACATCGCCAAAAAAGTTGTGAGGTGACACCACATGACAAAATACTGACTGTGATAAGTTCATCATTAACCTCCCTTAAGCTCTCTTTAGAACAATGAGCAATCAGGGGTTATCGCTTCCACTGTATTGTTACTGATACAATGTGTTATAACTAGATAGAGTCATGGAACATAAGGGACTTAAATTAAATCAGTAGAAATGTTTCTGTGCCTACAGTATTGTGTTACATTTATTTGCAATCAAATGCAAGGGCATATCTGAAGCCTATCGACCATGGAAACTATTTATGAAGTTGGGTGTGTTTTTTTCTGTCAACTGTATTCAACAGTAACCATTATAGAACCAGACACAGCACTCTATTAAAAAACGTCTGAGAAACACATTCGAATTCCAGAGATGAGCGACCGGGAGTAAGACCCAGTAACCAGCCCTAGAGGGAGCTGAAAGGAGAGAAAGGCTGAGGAAAAGGTGATTGATTGATGATCAGGACGGTCGGCATTAAAGAGAGAGCTTGTAGAACTGGAATAGGAGTGACTAAGATATTAACCAGCTGCTCATCAACAAGGCCATTAACATAATAATCTATAACAGCTAGGGTTCAAAGCCTTTGACAATTCCCTATCTGAAATAGCCTAATCCCTCTCTGAAGTAGTATGTGACGTTACAGTATGAACACGCCAACTCCAATTTCCCTGACTAAAACCGATGATAGACAATTCTTCTCACCTCAAATCCACAGCCCCTCCTCTGAAGAGTATCTTAGAATGAAACTTCCTTTGCCCAATTAACATTTATGGTAAGAGTATTGGATTTGAGTATTGTGACAAAAGCCAGATGTTTTCTAAGAAAACCGCTCCGCTAGCCTATGCAAACTGCTCTTTTATGCACCACCATGACAGATACAGTGCAGTCCATATGTTTTTGGACTGTGACACAAGTTTTGTTAATTTAGTTATGGATTCTAACACTTTAGATTTAAAATGATGCAATAATAATGGCATTAAAGTACAGACTAACTGCTTTAATTCTAAGGATTTTCTCATCCTTATTGGATAAACTGTTTAGAATTAACATAATTTGCATGTAGTCCCCCATTTAAGGGGATAAAAATATATGGACAATTGGCTTCACAGCTGTCTGTTAGGCAAGAGTGTTTGTTTGCTTCTTAGTCCATGCCCAAGAGAGCTTTCAATGTAAAGTCTTGATTCTAGGTTTTGCATTTGGAGTTGATTGCTGGTGTCTGACAACACAAAGACCTTTCTTTCTGGCAACTCGACCATGAAGCTAATTTTTGTTCAAGTATCATCGTATTGTGCTCCATGAAACAACCGCACCGTTTTTTCCAGAGCAGCTTGTATTTCTCCTGAGGTCACCTGTGGGTTTTTCTTTGTATTCACAATTCTTCTTTTCACAATTCAGTTTTGCCTGAAATCTTTCTTGGTCTATCTGACCTTGGCTTGGTATCAAGAGATCCTAAAATGTTTCACTTCTTAATAAGTGAGTGAACAGTACTGATTGGCATTTGCAAAGCTTTGGATATCTTTCTATATCCTTTTCCACCTTTATAAAGTTCCATTACCTTATTATGCAGGTCTTTTGACAGTTCTTTTCTGTGGATGAAGGTGCTCAGATTATACACCACCAGCCCCAAGGGTCTTCAGAGACAGAAGTTCTCCACTGGGCTTCCCTGATGAATATCTGTGGGTGAGGAACAGGTTCAGTAGACCCAGCATTGTTTACCTATGCAGTCTGCTGGAGCCACACATAAGGAAGGACATACAACTTAGCCAAGCCTTGACCACTGTTTGCAGTCTTGTCTGCATAGCACAGCATTGCACGGCATGTACCTGAATACAATACTGTATTAATGTAATCCTCTTTTTCAGGCTTCCCCAATTTTATAGGCACAAACAGCACAGATCAATCAGAAATAATCTGGTATTTCCTTTTGTAAAAGCCAAATTCTTAATTAGTAATTAGTTGATTATCATTTCAATTGTGTTACAGCGTTTAGTCCTTTAATTGTAGATCTTTTGGGGTTTCAGTAATTTTAATGTAATTTAAAGCTAAACAATATATTATTGGTTATTTAAAGTATTACTGTGATTGAGCTAAGGTGTATGTGCCACTGTTCTTTAGGCACGTGCAACTGTTCTGACTAAATTGACGGTTGTTGGAAATGTTTGAAGGAAGGAAGGATGCAATGTAAGATTAGGGCTATACAGTAACTTAACATAACTTAGCGTAACTCAACATAGCATTGTAAAGTATATTAGATAAATTACAACTATCGTTTGAACTCCATCATTGGAAGTTATTGAGAACTGAAAGCTCCAATAAACACCCTTAGACTGTATTCCATCTCCCTGTTGGATTCGTGAGTACAATGCTAACTGACTCAAGCCTGGTAAGTAGGGAATTCACAAGTGTACAAATGCATAGTTGAATTTGGATACGCGTCAAACATCTGATTAATCCACTAGGAGCCTAAATGGAGTGATTAAAGTAAAGCGGCCACGATACCTTTCCTAACCAAGTAAGTCATAGCACTAACAAGTAGCTGCAGAAGGCCTATGCAAAATCAGATTTGAAACCTCACACAATGTCACACCTAAAGTTCAAAATATTATTCTGAAATGTTGAGCAATGTTGAGATAGTTCAGAACTAGAATTTACATTTTGAGAGATACCACTGCATCAACTCTTCTTAGTCATGGTGAGTAATTTACAATGAAGGCTCTGCCAAGCAAAGTGTGCCACATCTTTGGTCACCCTTTATGCTGTCAGATGATCTGTGATGGAAGTTGCCTAATATCTAATATCGAAGAGGTTGCCACATTCTTTTTTGACTATTCAGTTGGCCCTTGTTGAGATGTAATTGCCGAGAATTAATATTGGCCAAGGGTTACTAGGTCAGAAAGGCTTCAATCCTCACCAAATAAGGCTAACTAACAGTAAATACATTATAGTTGTCAGTTCACATAAGTTAGCCTACAACATAATTTTGATTGATCATAAATTGGATATCATCTAGTCTGATAATATAGCCAGTTTTACTTATCTAGTGACCTGAATGTTGAGTAGGCTAGTATGACTTTTGTATAATCTGTCAGCAATTTTTTGCCAAGCCATCTCCCTCGCCTTGTCATTTGCGAAAGCATTGTATTTTTTACAAGTATTTTTGTTGATGACTCCTTTAAATTCTTCATAAAGTCCCTTCAACAGGGTTTGTTCCGCTGTTGAGAAGATCACCGCTCTGGTTTTCGCTTCTTTTGTGCGACATAGTATCTTCATTTTGATGATCACTTGTTCTGGGCTGCTTATGGACTCCGTGCGCATGCACAATGCAAGCTTGTTCAAGCCTGGCTTGAGTTAACGTTGACAAGACCCGGCTAGATTGTATTAAAGGAACAGCTTGAGCCTTAAGTGGAAGTTGGCATTCATTCAAACCGGTCTTTTTCAATTAAGCGTGAATTTCATTAGCAGCGTTGATGGAATACCCCCCAGTCTTGGTAATACTATCAATCAAATATATTGTTTATGTTCATGCATGATTCATTTATTGGTTAAAGAAATGCAAGTAAATGTATGTCAAATAGAGGAATATTACATAACACAAACATTAAGACTCTCAAATCTTTATTTAAAACACCGACCTCAGCTTCACAAAAAACAAGATTCAACTGAATTATATCACAGTATTCTGGAAGATGTACTGGTTAGCTAGCTACAGAAGTAGCAGTAGTACCACACAGTTTCTAAATACCAAGACCTAACCTGTTTGGAATATTCATACCACACTCAAAATGAATGTACGTCTGTGTACATATATACTGTACATTCAGTACATGACCAGAATATATTTAAGAAATATAAAACTTGCAATCATCACATAAGTACTGTACGTCCATGATTTAGAACATCATGGAGTGCTAAGGAAGAGGACTCATAATGAGGACAACAATTGACTGGTTACAGTTATGAACTCTGTGTGTTAAGTTTCTGGCCCCCAGAGCTGTGAAGACATCCCCCAAGTGGGTGCCACACAGAAGGTACGAGATGTCAAGCAACTTTAATTTAATGTTGATTCACAGACTGGTCCTCTACGAGAACAACAGCAGTCCCCCTCGCCCATTTCAAATATGAATCAACTGTTTTCCCTGGCCACACAGACACCATTATGACATCACCAGCATGCAGGAGATGCATCAGAAGGGAATCAACTTGGTTGTCTATGGAAACCATTATTAGCATTCTACATTCTAACCAACATTCTTAAGACACATTCAAGATTCAGCTCATAAATCCCCCATTGTTTAATTGAGCTAACTTTGTACTGTTAAAATGTCACGTTACTTTAATTTTAGTTATGAATCAAACTCTCAATCTGATAAGGAAGTGTTTTTCTCTGACTGTGAATCTAGATCTGATCTGGGTGACTATAAATATATGCCTGGAGGTGCCCATACGGAAAACAAATATATTTTTGCAATGAAAAATGCATGTGGAATGTGTAATGAATATATGTTGAATACATTTAAATGTATTCAAAATAAATGTCAATGTATTTCACCTTTTATTCCAAAATCTATTTAAATATGTATACATAGATTTAGCTTTATTCAATTTACATTTCAGGTATCAACATGTATTTCAAATTGTATTTCCAAAATGTATGTCCAAAAATCTATAAGTACATAAAAATCTTGTCCAAATGTATTTTAAAACAAATAATGTTCACTGTCCAAAATGACATTCATGTAAGACTATTTTTTCACTTCATAGCAGACCTGAAAATGATTTTACGGTGATTTCAACGAGGAACACAAACTGAGACTAAGATCTCTTTTACAGCTAAACACAAGTGTTATTCCCTTAGGCCGCATTTCCACTGGTGCTTTACCCCAGAACCGGGGCTAAACCGGTGATTTATGCTAATGTTGGCTGCACACTTGCCTGTTTCGACTATACCTTTGGTACCAAGGACTTAAGGACGGGCTCAGGTGGGGAGGGAGGAGAAAACTATATACACGCACTTGTGACACTGCAACTGTAAGCCAATGTGTTCATCACAAGCGTGCCGCACAAGCCCTGAAAAGTGAAGCCAAAACGTCTCGATCGCCCCCTGGTGAGTGGTCCCAGTATAGGTCTTAAACCCCGCCCTCCCCATGTTATTCAATGGGACGCGAGATCAACTAAACAATTAAATTACCCTTCAAATATATTTTTTCCGAAGCTGGTTTCTGTCATTTACTGTAGTTTGTATCACGCTAATGTAAATTCAAGAGTTTGTTTTTAAAATAAGTTTGTTTTTAGTTAGTTATTTAATGCTCTAAAAACGGTGGTGTGACGTCGTGATTCACAGCTGTGATTGACAGCTATCTGAGCCGAGGAGCCACTGAATCTTCGGAGGACTGAGGAGATTGGAACTTTACATTTAATCTCTAAATTTCTATAATTGATATAATTTCACACGGACATAATGGGTTGTTCTGCAGTACATTGTGCTAACCGATCTGGCATTTCCAATCGATCTTTGAATTTTTTTCGGTAAGTTACATTTATAAGCTATTTAATTAGTAAATAAATGTAATGGGCTAGCTAACGTTAGCTAAAAGACAACAAGCCTCGTTAATAGCCATGTTAATAGCTAGCAGGTGATCGTTAGCTAGAAGTTACCAATTATTTTTGTATTAGGCCTATTCTAAATTAAGGTTAACCATGATGTAAGTTAGGCTATAACATATCGTCTAGGTTTAACAAGCAAAGGTTGTACTGTACTTGGACTTGCGATTGATTACGGTATGCGCATTCTGCGAGGGAGAGTGAGGGCGGGGCACAGGGGTGGCGCCGTTGATTTCGCGGCTTTACGGCTTTACTTCCTTCTCGCTACTGCGCATAACTACTGCGCAGAACTGGTCCCAAGATCGCTATCTGCGCAGACGCAAGTCCAAGATGTCAGCGCCGTATCAGGACACTGGTGGCTTCATTTTTCACCAATGGAAAAGAGCGAAAGGGCGTCGTCCATTATATATACAGTCTATGGTTCATCATTTAGTTTAATTAGTTTGTCAAAACTATCTACCTTTAATACAAGGATTTGGGAGAATTCTGAGGTAATTTGTTGTCGTTATAGGTTCTGCAGGCTACGCCTCGGTCTCAGCGCTCCGTTTTCTATTGAGTAAATGGCATCGTATCATCTCCGGTCATTACAATTCTGTTGTGAGTCTTCACTTCCCTATACTGTTGCTTTATTTTCTTTTTTTTTTCAGGGATTTGTTTGTTAGATTGGATAAAAACCATTACGAGAAGCCTAAAGACTCAGCAAATGATTATTTGAATAGCACAACATACTGCGTGAAAACACAAACAACACTTTCAAAATGTTCATCATCAGTGAAGTGTTGATGATATCACTTTTAGTTGTTGAAATAGATATTTAAAGATATACAGTCACGAAATGCATTTCATCTTGCAGGCACCAATATACTCTTAATTTACTGTAGCAACCTTGGTAAGACCACAATTTTCCAAAACATTTTCAAATGCATCTCCAACATTTTTTATTACATTTCCTTAAAGACTGTCCTTGGATAGTTTTGAAGTAATTTAAAATTAAATGTATTCTTATTATTATCAGGTCTGAATGAAGACAATAGGCAGTGAGAATGGAGTAAGCGGTAAGAGTACACAGAAATCAGCCCAAATTCAGAGAGGGAAGTATTCAAATGGAAGACCATCTAAAGGACATAGCCATTCATTTCAACTGAGAGACTACCACCGGACTGTTCTTGCTACTACACTTGACTAAATTTCTTAAATATATTACAATTACACATTTAGGCTTTGTCAATATATTGATTTAATAAAAGTTTAGTATATGCAAATCTCATTACCCTTTTTATCATTGAAGTTCTGTTGTTAATGGCTGCCATTACTTGTGATGGGATATGGAATATATTCAGTTGTGCTTGAAGCATACCCTGGCAGATAATGTGCAATTTTGGCATTGATTTTGAAAACTGATCCTGCAAAAAAATAAAAATTAAGGACAGTGAACATATGAAGCCATTTATTATCACATAAATGTATGGCTCCTTTTAAAATCTTAGTGATATCAGAAATCTCCCAAATGACCCTGATCAAAAGTTTACATACCCTTGAATGTTTGGCCTGGTTACAGACACACAAGGTGACACACACAGGTGAAAATGGCAATTAAAGGTGAATTTCACATACAGTGGGGAGAACAAGTATTTGATACACTGCAGATTTTGCAGGTTTTCCCACTTACAAAGCATGTAAAAGTCTGTCATTTTTCTCATAGGTACTCTTCTACTGTGAGTGACGGAATCTAAAACAAAAATCCAGAAAATCACATTGTATGATTTTTAAGTAATTAATTAGATTTTTACCTGCTTCTTTTTAAATTGCAATTAGTGTCTGTGTATAAAAGCTCAATAAGTTTGTTAGCTCATGTGGATGCACTGAGCAGGCTAGATACTGACCGATGGAGAGCAGATAAAGAATTGTCAAAAGATCTGCGTAACAAGGTAATGGAACTTTACAAAAATGGAAAATGATATAAAAAGATATCCAAAGCCTTGAAAATGCCAGTCAGTACTGTTCAATCACTTATTAAGAAGTGGAAAATTCAGGAATCTCTTGATACCAAGCCAAGGTCAGGTAGACCAAGAAAGTTTTCAGCCTAAACTGCCAGAAGAATTGTTCAGGATACAAAGAAAATCACACACGTAACCTCAGGAGAAAATAAAGGCTGCTCTGGAAAAAGACGGTGTGGTTGTTTCAAGGAGCACAATACAATGATACTTGAAATGAGTTGCATGGTGGAGTTGCCAGAAAGAAGCCTTTACTGCACCAATGCCACAAAAAAGCCCTGTTACAATATACCGACAACACCTTGACACCCCTCACAGCCTCTGGTACACTGTAATTTGGAGTGACTAGACCAAAATAGAGCTTTATGGTCACAACCATAAGCGCTGAATTTGGAGAGGGGTCAACAAGGCCTATAGTGAAAAGAATACCATCCCCACTGTGAAACATGGTGGTGGCTCACTGATGTTTTGGGGTTGTGTGAGCTCTAAAGGCACGGGAATCTTGATAAATAAAGCATGTTATCAGAAAATACTGGCAGACAATTCGCATTCTTCTGCATGAAAGCTGCGCATGGGATGCTCTTGGACTTTCCAGCACGACATTGACCTTAAGCACAATGCCACTCTGGGGAGATCTCAAATGTGTGGTTCATGCAAGATGACCAAAGACTTTGCATGACCTGGAGGCATTTTGCCAAGACGAATGGGCAGCTATATTACCTGCAAGAATTTGGGGCCTCATAGACAACTATTACAAAAGACTGCACGCTGTCATTGATGCTAAAGGGGTAATACACAGTATTAAGAACCAAGTGTATGCAGACTTCTGAACAGTGGTGAGGTCATTTTTTTCTTTGTTGCCATGTTTTGTTTTATGATTGTGCCATTCTGTTATAACCTACAGTTGAATATGAATAAATAAATGAATGAAAATAAATAAAATAAGTTGACTCATGTTTTCTTTACAAATGGTACATATATTACTAATTCTCCAAGGGTATGCAATCTTTTGAGCACAATTGTACAGTAGCATCACAAAAATATTGGTACATACAGCTTAAAGTGTTTCCTTTTCCAAAAAAACCTAAAGTAAAATAAGTGATATACTTAATACTTAAAGATGGGACTATTTAAAATAACATAAAAAAAACATCTTTATTTCAGCTGAATGTGTAATATGTTGTTTATTTGTAAGTAATAGAATCCATATCACACCTCACTGAGCCATACAATTCCAATTTGAAAACAAATGGTTTTGATGAAAAGGGCATCATATTGGCAAATACATGACATATTACATGATTTTTGGAATTCAACAATTTATTAACCTGAACAAATGTGAATCAAGTTGGGTGAAAATGTATTTGTTTTACCAAAAAAGGTTACTGAGGACATGTTGGTCTGAGAGCTGATTGGACATGTTGCCATTACAATGGGGTTAACACGTTTACTGTTATAATACAGTGCCTTTGGAAGGGTATTCAGGCCCTTTCGCTTTCTCCACATTTTGTGGAGCATCTGGTTTCCCATTCAGGGATAAACCAGGGCTGAGCCTGTTTAACTTAAGAGTCAAGCCAGCGGGTGCAGGGTGAGACGCTGCAGGTGTGTAGAGGTACTGATGCACCTCACATCATGGTCTGGATCTCCACTCACGCTGAGAAAAACCATAGAGAGATTAACATCCTTTTATGTCTTTCTCACCCTCTCCAGCCTTTGCATGTTGTTACACCTAACACTCAGCCCTCCTCACTTCCAGATGTAGGCAGAGAGTGGGACAGAGGGTCTTAGTCTCTTATTAAAGAGGCTATATTAAAGGTGCCTTATGCAGCATTTAACATTTAAAATATCCGATAATAACCGTTACATACCATCAGTTAATGTTAAAAAAGTATCTGGATTGACACTATCCCCAGTGCCATGGTTGCAAGAAAAACGTAGAAGGCCAGGACGTTTGTAGGCGTGTACTTCCTTGCAGGTGTGTGAGGTGAAGGACAATGACAAACTTTGTTTGGGTTCATGTAGCCTACACTGAACTCTCCTGAAAATATACATGAGGAACGCCAGCATAAGACAAAAGAGGGTACATTTTGCTTCTGGTGGTGAGAGCTGAAGTTTGTGTGAACAGTGATGCAGCTTGCTCGGAAGAATCAATATATATTGCCTTTTTAGTAGATTTAGGCTTTAGGCTTGGTCGAAGTGCGCATATTATTGTTACAGCTAGCGCTAGCTAGCACGATTATGGTTTCATGTTCGCTAGATTATGGCAATGCATCTAACGCAATAGATAACCCAGATTATGTTTTGATTGGTTTAGCTGTTTACTTTGTTTATTCAGTGTTTCGTAGGTATGCAAAAGGACCATAAACTTTAACACCATTTGAAACGAAAGTCTGTGTTCATTGTTCCAGCATCGATGGTTGGAATTGACACTGCTTCAAACAGGTCAGTATGCTAATAGTAATGGCAATGTCATATCCTAATGGAGTTATAGAACTGATATACAACTCACTGCCGATAGGTGGCGTTACGTTGCATAAGTCACCTTTAAGTAGGTTATCTTACTTTTTAGCAAAATTAGAAAACATGGGGATTATCCCATAAATAGTGTTGCTTCATCTTGGCTGTTCCTATCCAGAAGTGTTCTATCCTTTTCACTCACTTGGGGGCATTTTGCCCGACCATTGACTAAATGTAGTGCAGGACTTAAATTGTGACAGAATTCAGGAAACTGGGCTTAAGTCACATGTCACTACTTTTCAGGAGAGCCGTGGAGACTTTTCACTGAGCATAATTTTTTGTCTTGGCCTAAGCTTAATCTATGACTGTGAAACTGCGTTCGCAAATTAAAATGTCTCTGTTGTTGTCCTTCAGAAATTTGCTTTACCTTGTGTGCAAGCTGTGGGCGTGACACCTAATTTGTGACACAAAAGGGAGAAAACCAGAACTAATATACAACCCAATCCTGGGTCTGTCAAGCTAGAGGTTCTGTTGGGCCAGGGTCTTTATTGTCCAAAGTGTGTAGCTGGGTGTTTGTGAGAGGGAGAAAAATCATGAAGAGAATATTTAATTTAACAAATAGCAATTGCTATTTCCTGAGTTTGGAGCAGTACAGTAGAAGCATATGTTATAGGCTTATCAAACACTAACTGCAATGGTAATATGGCATTGATTGCACTTTACTCAGTGTTGTTGTTGCTAATGATATCAACATTATACAGATGCTGCAGATTTACTGACAGTTAAAAGTAAAACGTGGGATAATTACTGTTGTCTAAATTACACTATGGGCTTATAAACATTACTTAATGAATGAGTGAGTGTGCAAATATTTAGAAGAAAACAACTTTGCCATCATCATGTTATCCAATAATGGCAATGACCAAATCTTCACACCGATTCAGGATGCATTTAGTAGAACTGGTCAATTGTGCATCTGACCTCAGAGAAACTTTCAAAATAGTATGGTGATGATATACACTTACATTGATTATGAAAAAAAAGTGTAAACTAGCAGCAAGCTGATGTTGCTCAACTTGCATAAGCTAATTTGCATCTCAGGCTGCTTTCCACCAGCGGCCCGACTGCGTTACACTGGCAACTAGCCGCTGAAGAGAGGGCGTGTGCTGTGATCTGCTGTATCTGCTTGTGTTGCCATTTTCTTCCAGCAGAGATGCTATTGTACCCCTTTTATTCTTGTACTGATTATTTGATTTATTTTAATATTGTTAATTCATAGTGTACATAATTTTGGTAAACATTGGTAGTTTATAAATAAAATAGACTTTGACTTTTGCACTATTGATTGTGTAAAGGACCTTTGTGTAGACATGTAAAGTAAACACATAGAAAACAGCCGTCTCTTGCCATTGCTTACCATAATATTTTCCCGAACTAATGGCCATTTTCCACTGCATGGTACCGGCTCAACTACTCGCCTATAGCCTCGACTTTAATGCTTCATTGTGTTTAAACACCGCCATGTCCATAGATGGCGCAATAGCGAATGTCAATTACACAAGGCAACACAATCGCCATTTGGAATCCCACGCTGTAGTACCGTGATCATTAATTTTAGTGACTTGGTTCTTTCGTCAACTCTTGTTCAAAGTGTGTAAGGTATAAGCTATATGCACTGAATTGGACAATACAACATGTGGATTATGACATTGTTTTACTACAAATTGATGAACTCCCAAAAACAAATGAAGATCAAGGATTTTTCTGACTCAGACTGAAAATTGTTGAACGCTGAGTCACCTACATAGCTATGGTGAGTTCTGTTCTATTATAAATAACTAGCGTTAAGTGTTGTTAGGTTACTGAGTTAGAACGTAATGACTGTTTTGTATTAAACAATGACTGTTTGCAATATTCTATTAACATTCAAATTCTTTAGTCAAGTTACTGGTAGCTGAACGCAAGTTCTAAACCATTGGCGGGAAAACAAGTTATAGAAACTGAGATTGAAAAAAAACAGCGTTGGCCTGAGATTAAATACCTACAGTAACCCTTGTTTCTTCGTGTGTCCCCAAGTTTGGTTGCTTACTATTTTTTGTTTCTTAGTTTATCCTCAAGTTCGGATGTTTTGTGCTTCTTCGCATATCAACAGTTGAACAGGTATGGTAACGTCGTTAGCTAACTTGTCTAAATCGTGTTTCTTAGGGTATCAACAAGTTAGAATGTTATAATATGTGCTTACTCCTTGTAACTTTTATCTACTGATACGTAACTGTAGCTAAATCATGTTTCTTTCGGTATCATGTGGATAACGTTACTCTTGGCAGTAACATTTAGATATACTAGCTTGTTACAATTCCGTTACTGAGGTGTCTTTGAATATCCACATTTTTCTTAGCTAGACTGTGTGTGTCTTATGCTGCCGTTTGTTTAAACCTCTTTTCTAAACATTGCTTTCAAGTGATGACGTTTTCTGTAGTTTTGTTCCTGTGTGGATACACAGTCATCATTCCTGTGATGATTGTGTGGCAGTAGTTGCATGCCTGTGTCTCAAAGGGGGACTTTGCTACTGGCCACCACACAGCATTACCATCATCCACGCAAGTTTTCCAGAACCTGTTCACCACCTGAAGACACATGGGAGGCTGTCCCTTATAAGCTCATCAAGCATGCAGGTGAATTTGAAAACATAATAACAATTAGAAACTAAATGCTTACAAAACCTTAACTTTTCCTAGACACGTGAGAGACTGGATGTGTGTATTGCCAGAGGAGCAAAATTAGTTTCAGGGTGGGCCCCTACCACCCCAAGGACGCACATCCACACCACAAAACCATCTGGATTGCAGCCCTGGAGGTATGGGAATTACATGTTGAGCGCATAATTGCTGCAATGTTTACTTGGTTTCACCATATTTACCTGTTCACCAACTTTTATGTTTATTTTTAGGATGGAGCAAGCACAGTACTCCAAGGCACCAGAGAGGTCCTCCACGCCACCATGTGGAGGACTGCTACATAGGTAAGTGTGGGTTCATTCACTTAACCCAGATGCTTAACTTATAGGGGTGTAACGATCCATCTACTACATCGATGTATCGATTTATATTCGTATGATCCAACTACATCGATCTGTGCTCAGCAAGTTGGCCTTCCGGACTACATATATCGATCTAACATCGTTTTAAAATGTAATTAATCGATTGTATCGATACTAGGAAATAACCCATTGGATTTAAGCACGTCAGACTTTATAGGAATGTTTTCTTAGCACTTTTAATGATAAAGGCGATAAACGTTACTCGATTCAGTCTACCTGAATCGCAAAGACAACAAAACATAGCATGGCAGATGGCAGAGGAGAAGCCGACGAGCGAGAAATTATCAAGCCACCATTGCGGTCCAGTGTGTGGAAAGTGTTGGTTGCACTTCATTTTTGATATTAATACTGTATTTGTATTATTTCTATGTTGAAAAACAACAGCAAAAGTAGCAGGCAAACCTACTGTTAATTCAACCTGAAGAAATGTTGGTTGCACTTTATTTTTGATATTAGTACTGTATTTGTATTATTTCTATGTTAAAAAAAACAACAGCAAAAGTAGCAGGTAAACCTACTGTTAATTCAACCTGAAGAGATGTTGGTTGCACTTTATTTTTGATAGTAATATAGTAGTATTTTTATGTTAAAAAACAAAAGCACAAGTAGCAGGTAAACCTACTGTTGAAATGTTGGTTGCACTTACTGTACTTTTATTGAAAATGTATTGAATCTTGAAAATGAGAGCAGAACATTTTAACTTCCTGTTAATTCAACCTAAAGTGTTGGTTGCACTTTATTCAAATAAAATTTGAATGCATTTGCCATTAATTGTTGTTTACTTGTTTGTTTATATCCATAATTCATTGATACCTGATTCCTTAACAAGAAACAAGAGGAATCTAGGAAACTTCACCTGCACTGTCCAGTATCCAGGTATTTATTTCAGTCAAACGGGTTGAATTTTTGCCTGAAAAGATACTGAATCGATTTCAAGTCACTGAATCGTTTCGGATCATATCGTTCTAAATGAACCGTTATCGGCCTTGAATCGCATCGACAACCACGAATCGTGATACGAATCGAATCGTGGTTAAAATGAATCGTTACACCCATATTAACTTGTTATTAAAGCATGTTGCTTCCAATTTTATTTGTCAATTTATTTTTAAGGTCAAGAAGGCAGAGGTAGGGTGAAGTTTTAGCTCTGCACATGAAGGTAAGAATGAACATTTTGGCGGTCACTGCGATTTGAGTTCTGATTGTAAAAGTTTGTCTGAACGTGTGCCCTTTACTAAAATGCAATACTGTACAGCCTTTCTGAAATTACATGTATATGGCAGTTTTGTCTATTTCACTGTTAAGCAATTGACATTTCATTGTGCTTTTTAGCTTCTGATAAACGTCTGACTGAAAAGAATGTCAAGCCAGCTGCCTCTACAATCAGGTAAAAACAAGACTATAGTTGCGCTAGCATGTTGTCATTATGAAACATTTCATTTGTCCTGAATGTCATGCTATTCTCAAAATCATGTCAGACCATTTAAGTACAATATCTGATTACTGTATTACAGGGGCCATAAGGAAGAATCTTTCCAATCGGGATGCCACTGACGAGGCTGTCCAGAACCAGGTCCCCAGGTACCAGAAAGAGGCAGCTGACCGTGCAGGTGGGAGAAGGCGGTACAAGGGACCTGCCGTGAATATGAATTACATCTCCAGGACAACCAATATTGCTGCTAAGCTGCAGTACTGGATTTATTTTTTTCTGCTGCTATGTACAGTTTTATATATATATATATATATATATATATATATATATATATGATTGCATTATCCTCTTAATATATTTATAGCTCTGTATGAATGTTAATTCTGACTGTAGCTGAAGTGTTATGCCACCATTCATAAGCTTATTGCACTGATGTATGTATGATATTCAATAACTATTGATTGCTGCTATGTCATACTTATGTATATTACTGCCATTCTAGCCCTTGTTTATTTTGTATTGTATTATGTTTATTTTGTACTTTCACATTCAAATACTGTCCTTTTACTATATCTGTTGCTGGACACGTTTTCTTGATTTTGTAATTTTTGCACATGTTTATTTTGTATGCTTGCTGTATAATGCATGTTTTTTCATATGCATCTTGCACTATTTGAAATAAATTGTTTAGATTCTATTCAGTTCATTGTCATTTGTGATATGACCAAAATAATTGTAAAGGATTATTATAAATAAAACCTAATATTGGGGCGTGAGGCATCCCACTGGGTTTATTGCATAAAAGTGGCTAGACGACGTTGGCCGCTGGTGATAATTTAAGCAAAACACAGTTTGCTTAAATTATCCCTGCAAATGTGTAGATGCTAATTAGCAACATAGAATACCTAATGTAAGACTATAATTCCCTAAGTAAACTTCTCTGAGTCATTTCTAGCTAACGTTGAACAGTGCGATCATTCTGAAATCCGTGTGCTGTTGAAATGAAGTGTTACATATCTTCCGTCCTCTTTCTATGCTAGTCATTGCCATTAAAAAAAAAGGATATATGATGCTGACCACCTTGCCACGGCCACCGTTTTTACAGGAACATCTGGGAAAATTCTAAATGATCTCCTAAATGCTGTTGCTGAGGTGCTAAATGATGCCATAAAAAAAGAGATCAACAACACCAAGTTTCTCGCAGTTTTGGTGGATGAGACCACAGATTTCAACAACACTGCACAGCTGTCATTTGTACTTTACTGACACCGGAGTAAAAGAGAGCTTTTTAAAGTTTGAGGATGTCACAGAAAGAAGACGAGCTCATGATCTAGCAGCTTCAGTACTTGAAGTGTTGGCAGCTACGACTGCAAAACAAACTTAGCGGCACAGTGTTATGACGGAGCCGCTGTAATCGGGACTTAATGGCGTACAGGCGAGCGTAAAAGAAGACATCTCTCAGGCTCTGTTTGTGCACTGTTATGGACACACATTAAATCTTATAAAGGACTGAAAGATTTTTTTTGCGAATCTGGGAGGATTGTCTGCTTTTTTACACGTTCCCCCAAGCGAACAAAACTGCTGGATGTGTTTTGCGAGAGGCGGCTGCCGCGGGTCTCTCAGGTGAGATGGAACTTCAGCTCCAGGTTGGTGGGCGCGGTCCACGACAAAAGAGCTGAGCTGGTCGAGCTTTTCCAGCACATCCTTGATCACGCAGAGGATGTTGACCGTGAAACGGTACATTGTGCATCAGGACACTTGTCACAGTTGAAAAGCTTTGAGTTCTGTTTTTTTCTCTTTGCTTTCATCTGCATTTTTTACTTTGCTGATGTGCTCTTCGGAATACTGCAAAGTAAGAGCTTAGACGTGCACTTCAGTCTGGCCAGAATTGGGGGATTTTGCCAGAGTCTTGAAGGTCAGCGTGGAAAATTTGATGCCATCTATGAGAAGACCGGGGAGGCCGCGGGACCGCAGAGCGAAGCTAGAGACCGAACAGACCCGCAAGCGCACTACAGAAAGCTACACACAGCGCTAATCGACAGCATCATCACGCAAATCAGGAATCGATTTGAGGATCACAAGCGACTACTGTTGCATTGCTGGACGCACAGCTGTTTACCAAGTTCAAGCAGACATTTCCCAAAACAGAGCTGAGGAGCCTGGATGAGAGCTACGGCGCACAGTTTGACCTGGGCAGACTCAGAGCAGATCTCAAAGTGATGTACAGCATGACAAACTTTCAGGGAAAGAGTCCAAGTGACCTACTGACATTTCTGAGGAGCACGGGGCTTGCAGTCAGCATGTCACAGCTTTATGCCCTCAAATGCTTGATCGTGACAATACCAGTGTCCACCGCATCAGTTCCTTGGAGGTCGTTACGGAAGACCCTGACTGAAAGCCCACGGTACTACTGGGGATATTGTGTTAAATTGCCAAGCTCATAAATCTAGCCATGCAGCTGCACTGGCTATTTTTGAGCTGCACAACATCAGATGTACATGTGTCAAAAGAACTCCCTAAGATGAACCTTGACTTCACCACACAGATACTTTCTTCCCAGCACACAACTCCAATACCATGACAAGTGATAGAAAAATACATTGTATTACCAAAGGTTCCTAGAACAGTACAACAATGCATAAGGACCATGTTCCACCTTCCACAACTGCCTTCCTTTTATATTCCCCGGTCAATGTGGGCAAAACAGAAATTTCCAAATGTGGCTACCCTCCCATGTGCTAATAAGGCATGCAAACAAATTATGCACAATAAACTCAATATTGTATGGTGTACACTACAACCAAGCATAAAGGGGAAACACTACAAATGATCAAATGCAAAACACCACATAATCAATGGTTTTACACATATTATGGCGTCCAACTCTTGCTTTACTCTATCCTGCTGACCCTTCGAAAGGGTCATTGTTTAGTTGTTGGGATAAAGCAGGAAGTAAACAAACAGACATGGACTGTGAATGGAAAAGGCCATCAACCCATTATTGCACATCATGTGGAGTGGGAGGTTGAGGGCCAGCAATTTAGGATTTGTGTTAGGGTGAAACAAATTTACTTAACTGCTAAAAAGGGCCCTTGGCTCATAATAGCTAGATGGGGTGTAAGTCTGTGAATGGGGGCACAGACAAATGGCTACTGGAAAGGTTATGTGCAGTCAGGGCTGAAAGAAAAAAATAACTATACCATACAAATATTTTAATAATAGCCTGGTAAAATACATCAACAAAATAACATCAGTTTTGCAAGCAGTCCTGAACTAGAATAACTTTCCTGTAACCTCTAGTGCAAGCTGCAGTGGTATGCATCATTTCATCGGTGTGGTAGTTATATTTCTAGTTGTTATCCCATTTCTCCATGCAGTGAGTTAACTGGCACACACAGGAAATGATGCATACAAGCATAGCTAATGTTTGAATAAGTTAGTTTACATAAGTTTTCCAAAACTCAAAACATGATAGCACGCTAGCATGTTCATGTTTCTATACATGGCCTGGTGGAAAACCTAATTCCATACTGTACATCATGAATATATTGTAAATAATAAAACTACCTAATTATTACCTGCATCATTTTCAGACAAATGATGCAAAATGCTGTTTGCAGCTAACACTTTATAGTACTGTACCTTAACACATGGCTCCAGCGACACCCCTCCCTCACCAAGGTAACAAACTATAAAAGAAACTTGTGCTCAGCCCATCAATTATTAAAATGAGAAACTACAAATGCGGATTTGGAGAAAAAAAGCTCAACAATCCAACTACAGTCTTGCTGTTTAGATTCTTCTCGGTGGGAAACGTGGACGGTTATCCAGCTGCCAAAGGCTGCACTTTTGCGCCCAAGAAATAGCTTTGGCTGTGTTAAGTTCAAGTAGTAAGTTAGATACTAATGAGCCTATTACTGGCTAAGATGGTGTTAAAATGGCCTGTGGCAAAATGATCTAATGTCGAGATGCTATACCGACAATGCACAAACATGGTGATGTAGCAGTTATAGACTCAGCCACTCATGTGGAAGATACAGGTTTGAGTCCTGTGAGGGTTACAATGTTTTATCACTTTTATTTGCGGGCCAGCTGAACTAGGCTTGCCTGGTTCCTTTCTGTTTTTTTCAGCCTAAGGATGGCCTGTTTCAATTGCATTGAGAGCTCCTTTAGACTGCATGTTGTGGGTTCACAGCAACAGCTTCCGAATGCGAATGCCACACCTGGAATCAACTCCGGACCTTTTACCTGCTTAATTGATGAAGAAATAACGATGAAATAGCCCACACCTGTCCATGAAACAGCTTTTGAGTCAATTTTCCAATTACTTTTGGTCCCTTGAAAAAGAGGGAGCTGTATATTAAACAGCTGTAATTCATAAACCCTGTGAATGCCCTCAAATTAAAGCTGAGAGACTGACTTTAAGGCCATACTCATTATTTAACTGTAACTTGAATATACAGCTCTGGACAAAATTAAGAGACCACTGAAAAATTATCAGTTTCTCTGGTTTTACTATTCTTAGGTATGTGTTTGAGTAAAAAAAAATCTATAAACTACTGGCAACATTACTCCCAAATTCCAAATAAAAATATTTTCATTTACAGTATTTATTTGTAGCTCGGCTTTGTTTGATGGCTTGTGACCATCCATCTTCTTCTTGATCAAATTCCAGAGGTTTTCAATGGGGTTCAGGTTTGTAGATTGGGCTGGCCATGACAGGGTCTTGATCTGTTGGTCCTCCATCCACACTTAGATTGACCTGGCTGTGTGGCATGGAGCATTGTCCTGCTGGAAAAAACAGTTCTCGGAGTTGGGGAACATTGTCAGAGCAGAAGGAAGCAGGTGTTCTTCCAGGATAACTTTGTACTTGGCTTGATTCATGCGTCCTTCACAAAGACAAATCTGGCAGATTCCAGCCTTGCTGAAGCATCCCCAGATCATCACCGATCCTCCACCAAATTTCACAGTGGGTGCGAGACATTCTGGCTTGTAGGCCTCTCCAGGTCTCCGTCTAACCATTAGATGACCAGGTGTTGGGCAAAGCTGAACATTTTACTTGTTAGAAAAAAACCTTACTCCATTCCTCTACGGTCCAATCCTTATGCAAACTTCAGCCTGGCTCTTCTTTGCCCCTAGGAGCCTGTTTCGAACTGTCCTTGCCATTCACTTCACCCCAGCTGCAGTTTGCCATTCTTTTTGTAGGTCACGTGATGTCATCCTACGGTTGTTGAGTGACATTTGAATGAGTTGGCGGTCATCTCGGGCAGTGGACAGTCGTTTTCGCTCTCTGCCAGTCTGTAGCTTTGTTGTCCCCAATATCTTTTGCTTGACCTTGTTCTTATGAACCGTCGTCTTTGAAATGTTCGCGATGGAAGCAACCTGACGCTCACTGTATCCCTCTGCCAGTAAAGCCAGAATTGAACCATTCTTTTCCTCACTCAAAGCTTTTCTTTTCAACTCTTTTGTCATGCTGAATAGTTGTTGTTTTTATTCAAATTACCTTTGAGTAGGACTTGCACTGTTTTTGCCATCCAGCTGGTCCTATTGCAAGATGATTGTGATGACCACAGCAGTGGTTTTTATACTTTTCCTCATTAAATTAGATTTGTTTAATGTAATCAATTAATGAGTACCTCATTAAGTAAAATGAGGTGTACCTGTGTTGGAATGTAACAGACACTGGAATTAAATGGCTGCCATACATGTAGAGATGCTGATTTAAGAAAAATTAGGAGTGGTCTCTTAAATTTTTCCAGAGCTGTATTTTGGTAAACAGCCAAATAGAAAAGTCCAATTATTTCCATACATTAATGTATAATCAGCATTTTTTTGTGTGGTGGAACTCTAACAAATGTCTCATTTACCTGTGTTATTTACACTTGGATTTTAAATAATCTCAGCTGTTTTGATGTCAGTTGTAACCGTTTATAGATTTTAACATATGAAAAAAACTAATACCAAACACATCAAATGCATAGTAAGTGTTCTTACTTTTCAGGAGGTCAGCGTTGCATGTGGGCTCTGTAATATTGGGCTCAGAATCAGGGACGCCGACAGGATTGACAAGGCCCAGGACAGAATTTAATATTTAGGACCCAAACCACGGGCCAAAAAATTCATAGTAATTAAATACATTTTTTATTGTTTAATGCTTCAATTCATAACTAGGCCACATTCAAATCCCTTTGTTTTCAACACAGGTAATTAATTATGTCACATCTTTTCAATTCATAACCTACTCAGTCCCAATCAGCCATTACTGAACTGCTACACATATTTACATGTTCTCTTTTAGATTTTGTCCTTCCATTTCTGTGCTCCTAGTTTTGGTGGCAATGTTTTAGCCAGATAGCTACAGTTCTGTAGTTAGACACATTTATTGGTTAAATGTGAAAATAATTTAAGCTCCACTATGTAGGATTATTTCAGTAAAAACAACTATTACAGCATTTTGCAATTACTCATCCGTCAGAAAGCGATTCTGCACCAATGCCCGATAGAGAATCACGTTCCGAATAAAAATATGAAAAATGTAATTACCTGTTCCAAAAACGGCACTAACTCTGAGTTCGACTACATTCTTCTTAGCCTTGCTAATGTAAGCTTAGGGTTTCTGGTAGCTAGCTACAGAGAGTTGGTCTAAGCCTTCTTTCACGTTGCTATTTTTGTAGTGTATGCTGTAGTAGACAACGGAGGAACTGACGGTTTGTCGTCCTGGTCTCTAGCTGCCATTACAGTTTCTTACAGTAAAGCTAACTTCGCCCCTTACGGCATATTTATGCTGTATTTAATATCATCCAGGTAAAATAAGCCAAGGAGGAAACCCTGGCTTGCAGAAGGTGATTGGCTGGGAAGTAGCGGCATGCTCCAAAAAGGATAAAATGACAATCCACAGGCACTTTTTTTTTTACTGAATAAATCCTATCTAGTGCAGCTTTAACAAAATTATGTTGGCACTGGTGTTTAGGGTTTCACCCTGTTTGGCTGTTGGTGTTAGGGTATCATTGATTGGCTGTTGGTAGAACAAACCATTTTTACAGAAAAGGGTTTAATCAACTACTTCCACTGATCACCAGAGTACGCTATAAACTGTAGCTGAAACATGATCAAGCAAGAAACTGGGGTGAATTATTGGTTTATCCCCGCAGTACAACAAACACAACTCATAACTCATCAAATCACCTTGCATTATTGATAGAAGACTTGCACTTAAGTGTTCTTTCATTGTATTTAAAGTCAAATATTAAAACCGTTCTGGTTCCCTTTGATTTCTTGTCCCAGAACTGAATGAAATCCCTAGTATCTCGTTGGTGCAGCCCTTTTTCCTTGGCAAGCAATTGATATGCCAACACAGTGCAGGGTGTTCTGCCCAATGCTTAGAGCTTCTGTGAGAGCTTCTGCTTTTTAGTTACAAGGTAACTGAAAAGCTTGTTTTTAGCAATATTTTCCAAAATACAACTCTACCATACTTTTATCAAAATCTGTAACCTAATTCCTTATATGAGTATTAATATAATATTTTTACAATCACAGGTGGAGCTCCATCCCTAATGCCCTAATGGCGGGCCGCCACTGGGTTTAGGGTACATTGTTCAGATCGTTGAAGCCAGTATGTGTGGGCTCTGGTTGGCCTATTTTACTCTACAGAATTGGAATACAGTATTCCCCCAGCTATCCGCGGTTCCACGTTCGTGAACTCAAGTATCCGCGGAAATGTTTCAATTTCAGCCATCCAAGCGTCGATTATATCGTATTATATTTTATTTACATTATTCACAATATATTTACAATATTATCGTGGAATAAGACCATGGAAAGGGTAATGGGGCATTTTGTGTAGGGTAACTGGGTGTTAGGGAGTGATCTTTAAGGGTGCGTCACTTATCCCCGATTTTCCACCTCCGTGAGGGTTCGCAGAACCGTTCCCTTGCATATACGGGGGATGTACAGTATACAATATTATAATTTATTAACAGTCGCACTTGTTTTTTTCTAAATGGGAATTATGGTGAGGGATAGTTTTATTTTTAATGGTTTTACCCATGCAATCACTGCCCTTACTGCAAACAATTAGTAAATGTGGAAAATTTTGTTGACATAGTGGAACAGCGAGAGTTAAGTCAAATTACTGGTGTAAAAAGCTGCAGAGGTAAAAGTGAAAAAGTAGCTAATTTAGGGGTAGAAATGAATTTTTAAAAAATTCAGAGTAAAAGTTAATACATATATTAACATATTAACATATTTTACTATGATGATATGGGTGTTGTTAAAATAATTGTCCTCCTTGCATTCAATTGAATTTTTTTTTATATATATATAACAACTATGTAAATTCACTCACCCTTCCCATCACAAACTCCCTCTTTTGCTAATTCACCAATGGTGGGAAGAGTACTTATATATATACTACTCATGAAGAATTCAATAATTACTGTGAGTTTAATTTTACTCCAGTACTAGTTCTCATAAAAATTTACAAGTAGGCTACTCAGAAAAGCTACTCAATTCCTTTTAATCCCTGTGTCCGCTGGACCAACCAAGATGAACACATTGGGCGACAGATCAGATGGCAACTTGAAAAAAAGTTTCCATATCATAAACGTCAAAGTTGTCTCAGAGCAGCAGTGAAGCGTGCCATTGATGGCTGCGATTTTGGCTTAACACTGACCGTGTGAAATTTCAGATCAGTCACATTTAGCTGACATACAGTACACAGTACAATACACATAACAATGTGCTTAAGTAGAAGGCTCAATTTCATATGCAGAATTATTCCTTGGATTTGAACATCTTAGTGATCAAGTGCGTAATCTTAGTGTTTTGACAGTCATATCAAAGCGGTCAATAAAACAGCATTCTATCATCTAAAAAATATAAAGAGAATCAAAGGCTTGGTGTCCCAGAAAGACCAAGAGAAGCTCATCCATGCTTTTATCTCTAGTAGGGTTGACTACTGTAATGGCCTCTTAACTGGACTCCCCAAAAAGACTGTAAAACAACTGCAGCTCATTCAGAATGCTGCTGCTAGAATGTTAACCGGGACCAAGAGAACAGAGCACATCATTCTGGTTCTTAAATCTTTGCATTGGCTTCCAGTCAGTTACAGAATAGATTTCAAAGTGGTGCTTTTAGTTTATAAATCTCTGAATGGTTTAGGACCCGAATACATTTCTGATATGTTTGAAGAATATAAACCGAGCAGGTCTCTTAGATCCATGAACACAGGTCAGCTAGTAGACCCCTGAGTCCAAACTAAACATGGAAAAGCTGCATTTAGCACTTACGCTGTACAAAACTGGAATAAACTACCAGAAGATCTTAGACGTTCCCCAAATGTATACATTTTAAAATCCAGGTTAAAAACACTTCTCTTCTCACGTGCCTATGACAGAGCACTTAAACTTAACCACACTGTTTAGCCTTATAGCTTCCTTGTTTTCTTATTGTATTTTTTCTTATTATGATGTATTCATTTGCTTTGATGTTTTCATTTGAGTATTTGTTTTAATGTTATTGTACTTTCATATATTTTTCTTTGTAAAGCACATTGAATTGCTTCGATGCATGAATTGTGCATGAATTGTGCTAAATAAACTTGCTTTCTTGCACGTGATAGGTCAGTACCAGATTGGTGAGTTAAATAATATGGTTTCCATATCAAAAGCTTATTTTCATGTGTAAACCTGAATTCAAATGAGTTATTATTGTAATGAAATATTGGATGTGACATGGAATTCTGTATTTGTTTTCTAAGCATACAATAACTGGGCATGATTGCAAGTGTCCAATGCAGTTGTGCTACGTAACTTAGCTACATTGTTCATTAGTTGGCCTTCTAGATGTTTTATTTTTAAGAAGTTATTAGAACTTAGGTCCATTCTGTCTACAGTAGACTTGAGGGATGTGACATCCAGATCAGCAAATCTGTTTAATTGAATTTACTGTCTGTATTTCAACTTTCAAGTATAAGTTGAAAGTTTCTTTTGTTTTGTAATGATTAATGAAGATTTAATATATTTTAACTTTACAGGTAAAGTTGCTGGGGCTTGCTTTAACTGCTAAAAAATTTAAATACAGTTGCAAGATTCTGACGTTGGAAATGTCTAACGATGTGAAACAAAGTTGGTTTGATCCATCTATCTTGATCAATTTAAGAGATACTGTTTAAGAGCTAATTTATGCTAATTATGCCCAGATATATTGTTATAAACTATAAGTGGACAAAGATAATATATATCTTATTTTTTCTTGGAAGTCTGTTCCAACTTGCTGAGAAGGTGTTCTACAGTTGCGTTTTTGCATTCAAAAGTGAACAGTGTTAGAGCTGATGTCACAATATAAACTAAATAATTATCACTTTCAAAATATCTCAAGAGCCACAAGAAAACATTTAAATGGGGTAAATACCAACTTAAAGATAACATCTGGAGATTTGCAGACCTCCCGTGCTGCATCTCAGGTCAGTGTACGTGCTTAAAAAATTTGAAAGGACACTGAATTGAAATGGCATTAATTGGAGAGTTGGTAGGGAGAAGTCTCTGCTGAACTTTCGCAAAGACCACCTGGACAAACCTGAATTTTTGTGGAAGTATATTATCTTTTTCCAATTGAGTCAAAAATATATATAATTGGACATAATCATAACTGCTATCTTTGGGGAAAACCAAATACTACCTACCACCAAATTAACCTTATCCCAACAGTCAAACATGATAGTGGTAATGTCATGTTCTGGGGCTACTTTTCCTCCTCTGGACCTGGTTGACTGGACATCATCAAGGGATCCATGAATTCTGAAGTATACCTAGAGGTTTTTGAAGAGGGTGTCTGGAAATCAGTTAAGCAACTAAAGCTTGGCCAAATATTTGTCTTTCAAAAAGACAATGATCCAAAGCATTCAAGCAAATATGCCAAAGAATGGCTAGGGAGAAACAAGATTTGGGTTTTGGATTAGCCAAGCGAGATGCTTGGCATCACTGCTAATAGAGGTACTACTGAATGAAAGTTTTCATGTTTTTGCACACATTGAATCAAATTTTCTGTTAAATAAACAATAAATGTGTAATACTTTTTTGTTTGTTTTCTTAATTTACAATGTCTTCATTAGATATTGTGTTACTGTATAAGATGTAACAAACATATTTGAACATTATTTGTGACTTCCTGCGTTTTATCTACCTGAGTGACCTAAAATACTGAGTGAACCCGTCTTAGAGACCATGTTTAAGAGATAGGAAACTTGTCCCTGTGTATACCAAGTCTATAAACTTATTTCCATCAATCCCATTATGAACTGGATTTCAATCTGAAAACAGGTTTTTGGTGTTTCAGCTTTTAAAAGCAATTTCTGTATAAGCCGACATCTGCTGCTTCACAGTGAATTGCAGTCTCTGCACAGCATTGTCTTTCAAAGCTGCAGTGTCTATAAATAACATAATGAATCCAGGCATGCAGTAAGTGTGATTGATAGTTAAACCCGGCAGGGTGTAGTGCCCCCTCCTGTTAGCTATATGAATCCTACTGACCCGCTGGCTGATGATCGGCATTTTAAACATGTAGATAACCTTCAGCCTCAACTCTCAAGAGCACTGGGTCTCTTGTATTGTAACTCAAAAACTTACAATGTAACAAACAGAAGATGTTTTTGGTGTAAGCCCCTAAACCAACGTAGGTGTGTCTGTATTTTCTCTTTTAATATACTTGATGTATTGAGAAACTGGTTGTTTAGTTTTGCTACTCAGGTTATTGAAATGTAAATGTAATCAAAATTCACAGACCGAAATTAAGATGAAAGGATGGTTCTCACCTGGTTTTCTTGAATTAGATATGCTTTTGAGAGTGGTGGGCATCTGAAAGCTAGCATGTTTTTACTGGTCCCAAACCTTTTAAGCTGTTCTTGTTTGGATTATTGCTGCTCCATCCTTTTTAGATGTTATTTCTGTTGCTCCTTTGTTTAGAGTACTGTTTAATACCTTTTAACTTAGGATGGGTAGCTATGTAACTGTAGATGCGTAGACTGTGATGGAGTTACTGTGTGAGAGACACACTCACACAATACTTGTGTAAAGTTGCTGAATAGAAGTGATTCACTGTATGAGGTACTCTTTGTGGTTTACTATGATTTCACATTACACATTAGTTCTGGCCAAAATCTCATAAATTCATATAATGAGTACATAGCACAAATTCCCTGACATATTATAATGTTGTATGTTTAAAGAACATTCTGAGGTGTCAATATAATATATAAATTAGCAGTTTAAATGGGCATGTCACACTGTGGTACTCAAAGTTGGTTTGTATGATATTTGAAAGATTTACAGGGCAGTGAGATTTGTTTTATAAATAATTAGCTAGAAGGAGAGTGGGGTGGTTCACGCTAAACCATACAAGCTGTTACATCAGAACATGTTTCGAAAGGTGAGCAAGATCTGAAAAATTGTCTGTCATGTTTTCATTAATTCCTCAAAGCCTCCATGTTATACAGATTGTACTGCAAGTCAATATGTCCTCAGAACACCACATAGGCATGATCAGTGCTGATCATTTAAAAATAACGGTTGCATTAAAAAGTTTTGATCTTCTTATTAAAATTCCTATAGGGGGGTTGTCTCAACATTTGCTTTGAATGCTGGAACCTTTGGTATTTTATGTACAGATAAATAGGAAGGAACATTATGATTTGCTTGTTCTAGATTGTGTTGAGATTATATTTTTATCACACAAATTTGTCATTGCTAACATTTGAAATTAGTACATTTAATTAGTTTGGCTTTGTTCAAGATCCCTATTAATGGAACATTTGCATTTGACATGAGTTTAAATGTCAGAATATTTAACCCAGCTCATACACAACACCCATCAGAAACCATCTGTGGTGATGTTACTGTACATTACATCAAAGCAAAAATCTGCATGCAATGATTTGTTTTTTTTATTTAAATGTGTAAATTACTGAATAATGCAATATTTTAAACTCATAATACTATGAGTTTAAAATATTTATTGTCTCATTTTAATTATATGGACATAATGGTTTACACCATTTAGAAATGACAACTCTTGTTATACATTGTCCCCCTATTTCAGGGCACCAAAAGTATTAGCATCAGTTTCCCTTACTTGCCTTAAAATATATTTTTTACGTTTGCAGGGATCAACTTTGTCAAAACCAACAAAAAGAAGGACCACTGAAAATAAGCCACGAAAGAGTTTAAGATTTCTTCTAGTATTTTGTTTCCATTTCTTTCAATAACAAAAAATTTAAATTGAAGTACACCTTCTTGAAAGTCCATGCACACCTATGTCAATATATACAGTTGTGCTCATAAGTTTGCATACCCTGGCAGAAATTCTAATAATTTGGAAATGATTTTGAAAATGTGACTGATCGTGCAAAAAACTGTCTTTTATTTAAGGATAGTGAGAATTTGAAGCCATTTATTATGATATAGTTGTTTGGCTACTTTTTAAATCATAATGACTATAGAAATCTCCCAAATCGCCCAGATCTAAAGTTTACATACCCTTGAATGTTTGGCCTTGTTACAAAAACACAAGGTGACACGCACAGGTGAAAATGGCAATTAAAGTTGAGTTTCCCACACCTGTGACTTTTTAAATTGCAATTGGCGTCTGTGGAGTTTGTTAGCTTTCACGTGGATGCACTGAGCAGGCTAGATATTGAGCCATGGGGAGCAGAAAAGAACTGTCAAAAGACCTGCGTAACAAGGTAAAATAACTATATAAAGATGGAAAAGGATATAAAAAGATATCCGAAGCCTTGCAAATGCCTGTCAGTACTGTTCAATCACTTATTAAGAAGTGCAAAATGCAGGGATCTATTGATACCAAGCCACGGTCAGGTAAACACAGAAAGATTTCAGCCAAAACTGCCAGAAGAATTGTTCAGGATACAAAGAATATAAAAAGTCTACACACCCCTGTGAAAATGCCAGGTTTTTGTGATGTAAAATGAGACAAAGATAAATCATGTGAGAACTTTTTTCACTATTAATGTGACCTATAATGTGAACAATTCAATTGAAAAATAAAAACCTTATAAATAACCTGGTTGCATAAGTGTGCACACCCTCTTATAACTGGGGATGTGGCTGTGTTCAGAATTAAATCACATTCAAACTCATGTTAAATAAAAGTCATTACACACCTGCCATCATTTAAAGTAATTCTGATTAATCACAAATAAAGTTCAACTGTTCTAGTAGGATTTTCCTGACATTTTCTTAGTTGTAACTCAGAGCAAAAGCCATGGTCCGCAGAGAGGTTCCAAAGCATCAGAGGGGTCTCATTGCTGAAAGATATTAGTCAGGAAAAGGGTACAAAATAATTTCCAAAACATTATATATACCATGAACCGCAGTGAAGACAGTGGACATCATCAAGTGGAGAAAATATGGCACAACAGAGACATTCCCAAGAACTGGACGTCTCTTCAAAATTGATGAAAAGACGAGAAGAAAACTGGTCAGGGAGGATTCCAAGAGGCCTACATTAAAGGAACTGCAGGAATTTTAGGCAAGTACTGGCTGTGTGCTACTTGTGACAACAATCTCCCGTATTCTTCATATGTATAGGCTATGAGGTAGGGTAGCAAGACAGAAGCCTTTTCTAACAAAGAAAAACATCAAAGCCCGGCTGAAGTTTGAAAAAACAAACATCAAGTCTCCCAAAAACACGTGGGAAAATGTTTTATGGTCTGATGAAACCAAGGTTTAACTTTTTGCCCATAATTCCAAAAGGTATGTTTGGCGCAAAAACAACACTGCACATCATCCAAATAACACCATACCCACAGTCAAGCATGGTGGTGGCAGCATCATACTTTTAGGCTGTTTTTCTTCAGCTGGAACAGGGGCCTTAGTCAGGGAATTATGAACCGTTCCAAATAGAAAGCAATTTGGCACAAAACCTTCAGGCATCTGTTAGAAAGCTGAAGATGAAGAGGAAGTTCACCTTTCAGCACGACAACGTCCCAAAGCACACATCGAAATCCACAAAAGCTTGGCTTCACCAGAAGAAGATTAATGTTTTGAGTCCAGACCTGAATCCAATTGAACATTTGTGGGGTGATCTGAAGAGGGCTGTGTACAGAGAGATGTCATCGCAATCTGACAGATTTGGAGTGCTTTTGCAAAGAAGAGTGGGCAAATATTGCCACGTCAAGATGTGCCATGCTAATAGACTCCTACCCAAAATGACTGAGTGCATTAATAAAATCAAAAGGTTCTTCTATAAAGTATTAGTTTAAGGGTGTGCACACTTATGCAACCAGGTTATTGTGTTTTTTTTTTATTTTCTCAAAGATTTCCATTGGTTTTTCAATTGAATTGTTCATGTTATAGGCACATTAAAGGTGGAAAAAGTTCGGACATGATTTCTCTTTCTCTCATTCTTTTACATATCAAGAACCTGGCATTTTAACAAGGGTGTGTAGACTTTTTATATCCACTATACAGGCTGCTCTGGAGAAAGACGGTGTAGTTGTTTCAAGGAGCACAATACGACGATACTTGAACAAAAATGAGCTGCGTGGTCAAGTTGCCAGAAAGAAGCCTTTACTGCGCCAATGCCACAAAAAAGCCTGATTACATGCCACACACCTTCTGGCACACTAATTTGGAATGACAAGAGCAAAATAGAGCTTACCACTCCCACTCCCACAGGGTTGTGTGAGCTCTAAAGGCATAGGGAATCTTGTGAAAATTGGTGGCAAGATAAATACAGCATGTTATCAGAAAATATTGGCAGACAAATTGCATTCTTATGCACGAAAGCTGTGCATGAGATGCTCTTGGACTTTCCAGCACGACAATGACCCTAAGCACAAGGCCTCGTTGACCCTCCAGTAGTTACAGCAGAAAAAGGTGAAGGTTCTGGAGTGGCCATCACAGTCTCCTGACCTTAATATCATCGAGCTACTCTGGGGAGGTCTCAAACGTGCGGTTTATGCAAAACAACCAAAGACTTTGGGGCCTCATTGACAACTATTACAAAAGACTGCATGCTGTCATTGATGCTAAAGGGGGCAATACACTGTATTAAGAACTAAGGTTATGCAGACCATGTTTTATGATTGTGCCATTCTGTTATGACCTATAGTTGAATGTGAATCACATAAGAAATAAAAGACGTGTTTTGCCTGCTCACTCATGTTTTCTTTACAAATGGTACATATTTTACCAATTCTCCCAAGGTATTCAAACGTTTGAGCACAACTGTAACAAATCAAGTACATTTTCATCATAAATCATTGCCGGCTATACAAACTGTGATATGAGCAGGCGTGTCTGTAACTTTTATACAGGTCATTGCTGTAAATTAGGTGTTCTCAGTCAATTTGACCTCTGCTCACTCCGCTGTACATGTTTTTGTCTTTGTTTTTATCATATTCATGAATGACTGGCTAGTTCGTCATAGTTATGCCACTGGCCAAGTTGTCATTGTAAACATGAATTGGTTCTCAATCTGCTTACCTGATAAATTAATTACGATGTGGAGGTAACAAAGTAATTGTTTCTTAGACTGGACTGACACTGAAATCTGGAGTACATCCAAGCAGCAAAGAGGCTCAACCCAGGGCAAGCCAGTTGGGCCATGTTCTTTGCCAGTTTTGATTTCACCATGTGTTATCCCCAGGTTCAAAGAAGATGAGGGAAGACGCGTTATCCCACACCCACGAAACAGAGGGGACTCCAGTGGTTGAGACCCCGGTCATCCCCCTCACTTTGGAAAATGGATGAGGACATGGATTGGACTTGTGAGCAGGAGCCTGCGCCTGCTGACTACCCTCCTGACAGCTTGTACGTTCTCATGCGAGACCAGCTGCTGACCTTGGCGTGTATGACACCAGCCGTTGGACACCCAGGAATCCCACGCACCATCCAGTCCATCTCAAGGAAATTCTGGTGGCCCGTCTTGCTGCCGGACGTCCAGCGTTACGTCTGTTACTGCTCGGTGTGCCCAAAGTGCAAGACCTTACCTTACCTCAAGCTCCACCCACTGCCCTCCAAGGTTAGCAGGCCTTGATGAGGCAGTTTAGAGGTTGCGGTCAGCCTCACCTCTGTGTACCAACCTCAGTCCAACAGGTTGCACCAGGAACTATGGTTCCTTAGCAGCAATAGCCATACCCGACAGGGTAATTAGTTCCTGCAATGGTTTGTGTGCCCAGAACTCCCTGCACCACTTCTCCACTAATCTAACTCCCATCCAGTGTGTTTTAGGTTACCAGGGTCCTGGCTACATGGCATTTGAGACTGACCGATACTCCTGGACAAATAGTTCCAGGCAGTCTGCTACCGCGTCGTACCTTCCTCCTCCTTCCCGTTCCAGCGCTGTGTCGCCGGTCTACAAGCTGTCATCGACCCATTGGCTCTTTCCTACACTCCTGTGGTCATCAACCCAACACCCTATCCTTCATCCACTCCCAGACTGTCTTCCCTATTACACACTCCTTGTTTCCACTCATCTAATAATGCATCCCTTTGTTCCCCCTGTCTTTGTATTCACCTTAAGCGCACAAGCATTCGCATCTTGTTCCTTCTTACCTTGTACTGTACTAGAGCGGACTCAAGTGCTTTTCAGTTTTGACAATCATCAGAAGAATTTCAAGTAAAGGTCTATTAATACACGCAATTGCTTCCAGCCTCCTTGTTTACACGTGACAGATTGGTTGCGTAATTTGCTGATTGAGCCAATCTCCCACTACACCATTCCCTGTATGTCTTGTACACCGCTGTTTATATTCCCTCTGTATGGCTGTAGGATTTGGTTTAAAAAAACATGGATGTTTCAGGAGGTGATTTGATACAGTTCAGCTCCAATTTTGCAAACTGCATGCCTCCTAATTCAATGATTTCACCTTTGTGGCATGATTGCCTGGATAAACAGTAAAACTGTAAACAAATTATTGTTTTGTCTACATTACACTCAGGCTTGGAAAGACACACTGACATTGTTAAAATGGGTTAATTTTAAATAGAAAATAATGTTTCTTTCATGTCATCAAAAATATTTAGACAGAAGCTAGTGTTGTTATTAGCTAGCAAAGCTGATGTTAGCTAGCCCAAATTTGTTGGACACCCATGCAATCTCACTTTAGTTAGATAGTTAATGTTATACTACATACACTACTGATCAAAATGTGGGCTCACTTAGACATTTCCTTGTTTTCCATGAAAACATACATAAAATGAGATTGAATAAGAAATATAACAAAATGATTAGAAGATATAGTCAATGACAAGGTTAGAAAAAATTATTTTAAATTGAAATAATAAATGTGTCCTTTTGTCAAAGAATCCTCCATTTGCAGCCATTACAGCCTTGCAGACCTTTGGCATTCTCTTTGTCAAATTGGTGAGGTCATCTTAAGAGATTTCAGCCCATGTTTCCTGAAGCACCTCCCACAATTGTATTGGCTTGATGGGCACTTACCAAACATATGGTCAAGACGTTCCCACAAAAGCTCAGAAGGGTTGAGATCCAGTGACTGTGCTGGCCAATCCATTATTGACAGAATACCAGCTGACTGCTTCTTCCCTAAATAGTTCTTGCATAGTTTGGAGCTGTGTTTTGGACAGTGTCCAGTTAGGAGGAAATCCACAGGGTAGGGCATGGCGTTGCTAAATGGAGTGATGGCCTTCCTTCTACAAGATCCCTTTTAAACAGTACAAATATCCCACTCGCGTGTTTCTTCGTGATCCGAACACCTCCAACTTAGATTTGTCTGTCCATAACGCTTTTTTCTGATCCTCCTCTGTCCAGTGTCTGTTCTTTTGCCACTATTATTATTTTTATTTCATTGGCCAATCTGAGATATGGCTTTTTTTTTTATTTTAGATAAAGTTAGTACCCCCACGTAAATCACATAATAAAAAATAAATAAATAATCAGGTGCACAAAAACAGGTGCAAATAATTAGAAAATAATTTAAGAGTAACTTGCGAGGATCCAGTCTTCTATAAAGATTAGAAAACCATTTGGTCTTACCCATGTGGGTGTGTGGTAAGACATCATGCCAAGATGAAAAAACCTACCTGAGTCACCCCCAAAATTCAGGCAAAGACCTTTTTTCATTGATGTCCCTGTGAACCCCAGGGTATCATCAAAGGCCTCTCTTGCTTTGATCAATGTCAAAGTGCATGAATCAACTGTCAGAAAGTGACTGCACCAACGTAATAAAAATAATATCATGACACTAATATTTGTGAGACAACACCTGCCCAGAGCACACTGGAGCAATGTGCAGCAACCCTATTTTAACTGCTTCAGACATTCAACATTCCAGAAGAGAAACTCCCCTGTCACTTTGTTGTGTTTTCATTTAGACCAGTATGTGGGGGATTAGGTTTTAGGTAGTTGACCGTGCAGAAGAACAATGCATAAGAGAACCTCCCCCGACAGTTTGTTTTCTTTTCATTAATAAGTTTTAGGCAGTTCATTTATGCCTGTTACATTAGGTTAGCCCTCTAGCAATGGAAGAAGTCTGATGGTTGATTGAGAGTAAAATGTAGTACTCATACACAGAGTTTGCCTACCCCCTAGTTGTGCAGTGATCTAAACACACCCTCAAGATTGAAGCTCTGGGGAAATGTAATTTTGTTGGCTTTGTCTCCCCCCTCTGACATTGAAAGAGTCCTCTCCCCTACAGATTCTCACACTTATTCCAGCGCATATAGAAACCATGTAATATTTTGTTTAAAAATGATATATAATATATGCAGTTGAGGAGACACTTTTTTCCAAAGCAACCCCACAGGCATGATATTGATGAAATGTGTGAATAATGTTTTATCTTGCAATAGAGTTCTAGCCTTCGCAGAAACTACACTGATTGGCCCAAAGGGGGGCGCTATAGTAATCAAATAATATGTCATGTGAATCAAAGATGGGGCAATAGATAGACACTAACTGATTGCTCTGTAAACTATTAATGTGAGTCATACTCATCTGTGTAGTTGATCTCAATTGTGACCATCATTGGCCATCCTGCCATTTAAGATGCCCGAGTTACATATTAGTCCTCATTGCAACCCCCATTATAAAAACATTATTCGCCCTCTGATGAATATTATCATAGAAAAATGCACCTGTCAAAGTTCAACTTTTTAGTACAACTGCATTTCAATGCACTTGTTTGGTCCCAATTTATGTAGGCTTTTTCATTAATAATTTAACTATCAAAACATATTGCATTATACAAATGAAGTTATGCTAATTCAATTTGCGTTTAATGAGCTATCTGTTCATAGGTTGACTGGTATACTACTGTATAAGTAAAGGATAGTTGAATGTTTCAAATGTTGTGTGGTTAGTAGTGATATATTTATAGAACAGCAAGATAAAACTTAATAGTGAACCTTAATATTTTTTTACCCAAATACAGTAATATGGCCAACTTTGGCATATTGTCATTGTTGAATGAACAAAAGGAATATGTGTGAGAAATGTTGTATAGTTTTAAAGACAAAGAAATCTGAAAAATAACATATTCAAACGGCTTTATTTGTTTATGATTAATATCGACTATCATACATGTTGCTGCAATGCATATTAAGTTTCATTATGATATGATAATTAATTAGAGCTTTTCAATGCGAAGTAATCAATAATAAACACATTTGGGCAGTAGCATGCATGTATGCATAATTAAGCTTAGTATCTGTAATTCATTGTTGACCTTAAAATAAAAAAATATGCATGTCACAAGACTGTATCTAGATCTCCAGAAACACTGAGCCTATGAGTCGCAGCAACGCCCTCCCCCAATATTTGTTTTATATCTGTTTTATAAAAATATCCACATGCTCCAAATGCCTAAATGCTGTTAACACACAAGTATATTGGTATTTCATAACTACTGCATAGCTTTCGTCTATAAAGCGCTTTAGCTATCTAGCCATCACCCTTTTATTATTTATCAGCAGCTTTTTACTTATTTTACTAACTACTCTCGCCCTGCAGCAATGAATTTAAATCACCCAAGCAAAACTGTCAAAGGTCTTGTAGAGGAATGTCTTTTCTGAAGAAAATATTTTATAAAACCAAAATCACTGCATCCTCTGCTGCCTCACCTCCCTCTGCAGCAGACAGGCTCCAGCGGTCGACGTCACCTTCTGACACCACCGCCCATCTCATCATGCATCTCACCTGTGTCCTGTTTAGCGCACCTGGTTCTCATCCTCATCATTCCCCCCAGTATATATGTTCCGTCTGCTTCCCCTGTCTTTGTGTGTTATTGTCTCTCTTCGTTTATAAGAGCACTGTTACGCTTTGCTACAATTAAACAAACAAACAAACAAATAGGCATCGCCTTGGCCTCCTACTTCTCCTTCCTCAAAGCCATCACACCTGTTTGCCTGGCTTCATTTCATAACACAGTTATCACAACGGCAATTATGCAAGCAGGCAGGGATATTATTCTGCCAAAGAATCCGTTCACAACTTTTATTACGCGTGAAAAAGAAAATACTGAAGACATGATCTGGGTGTCCTCAATTGTAAGTACAGGGCTGATCTCTCGTTAGATTTGTGTTGTGGCTGAGATGTGTATCTTCACATTAAATAAGTTAGATTACTGAAAAATATTGCCTTCATACATTTGTTTTTTGAAATAACATTTTACGTCATGTTATGCTACATAAGACATTACCATGAGACATTACACATTTTTAATAGCATAGTAGTACAGCATGACTCTGCAAGTTTGAGTCACCTGCTAAACATTTGTGGAGAACACCAGAGTGTACACCGGAGTAAAGACAAGATGGTGGTCCCATTGACCCAGACATATAAGAAATGGAAAGTGTTAAAAAAAAAAAGAATCGTCTAGATTATCAATTGGATAACCCACTATGCTAGTTTTGCCTAAATTAATGGACCAACTGCTCGACCTGAGTGTCTATATCTTGGCCACAATATCTCATGCCATGGGTACCATGTAGTTCTCATTTTAAGGGCATGGTGCTTGCAATGCCAGCATTCTGGGTTTGATTCCTGGGGTGAGCTGCAGTATGAAAATGTATGCACTCTCTACTTTAGTAACTCTGGATAAGAGCATCTGCTAAATTCCTTTTGGAAATTAGATTTTGAAATCTCATTTGAAATCTAAATGCCCAAAACGTCTTCAGCTTGATGAAAATTTCAATTTCATGCAGCTGAAGAAGTTTTTTTTTGGCATTTTCTCTCACTGTATGTCCAGAGATTTTGTGTATTTCCTTATATTTTGTAGGCCATTTTAGTTCCTGGTTGTGAATCAACAACAGAACAAACTGATTGATTTTTACTGGGCATAATCTCTGTGGCACTAATGACTTAGCCAAAACCATATTCATAACTACATCTTCTAATAAATGACTTTAAGTAGACGTAACAAACATTTTTAACAATGTACTATTGTATTTCACCATAAACATAGTGGTTAAATCCATGATCTTGCGGTGAAACCAAATAAAAGCTAAATCAGTTGTTTTGCAAGCATGATTTAATGGGTTATAAGTATAATCAGTTTGGAGTTTTGTACTAAGAGTTTTGAAACACTGCACCAATCTATCATACCAAAGCGCCAAAATAAACTGTAAGTATTTGGTATCCAACCCTTGGGCTTTTCATAATTCCATCTTTGCATTATCGAGAGCATCCCATAAATACGCAATTCCCTGTAAGTCTACAACTGTTTTAAAAAAAAGGAATTGATTTATACCATTTAATTTTATTTGAACATCTGTATTACAGCCTGATATGGGAACTGCTTTGCTAATGACCAGGACTTCTATCAGAAATTATTCCTTAAGAAAACCAGAAGCATTAAGTAAACTTCACAACCCAGCCACATGCTGTTCATTTGACTACTGTCAGAAAGCTGGGACTGTATCAAACCATACTAAAAGGATCCGACTGCAAGCCATCAGACTGCTGAGCACTTGACCTGGTGTGACCATCTACAGTTACTCTGCTGAGCTTACTCACGAACACATTCAACACTATACAGACACCTACAGTTAGGTCCGGAAGTAATTGGACACTGACACAAGTTTTGTTATTTTGGCAATTAAGTTATGAATATGGACTTAAAGTGCAGTCTCTCAGCTTTAATTTGAGGGTATTCACAACCAAATTGGAGGAAGGGTTTAGGAATTACAGCTGTTTAATATACAGCCCCCTCTTTTTCAAGGGACCAAAGTAATTGGACAAGTGACTCAAAAGCTGTTTCATGGACAGGTGTGGGCTATTTCTTCATTTCTTCATCAATTAAGCAGGTAAAGGTTTTGGAGTTGATTAAGGTGTGGCATTCACATTTGGAAGCTGTTGCTGTGAACCCACAACATGCAGTCAAAGGGGTTCTCAATGCATGTAAAACAGGCCATGCTTAGGTTGCAAAAACAAATCCATCAGTGAGATAGCAGGAACATTAGGAGTGGCCAAATCAACAGTTTGGTACATTTTGAGAAAAAAATAATGCACTGGTGATCTCTGCAACACCAAAAGGCCTGGACGTCCATGGAAGACAACAGTGGTGGATGATTGTAGGAGCCTTTCCATGGTAAAGAAAACCCCCTTCACAACATCCAGCCAAGTGAAGAACACTCTCCCGGAGGTAGGCATATCACTATCCAAGTCTACCATAAAGAGAAGACTTTACTAGAGCAAATACAGAAGGTTCACCACAAGGTGCAAACCATTCATAAGCCTCAAGATTGGAAAGGCCAGATTAGACTTTGCCAAAAAACTTCTAAAAAAACCCAGCCCATTTCTAGAAAAGCATTCTTTGGACAGATGAAACTAAGACCAACTTCTACCAGAATGATGGGAAGAAAAAGGTTTGGAGAAGGCTTGGAATGGCTCATGAGCCGAAGCATACCATATCATCTATAAAACACAATGGAGGCAGCGAGATGACATGGGCATGCATGGCTTTCAATGGCACTGGGTCACTAATGTTTATGGATGATGTGGAGGCTCCATCTTAAGCTTACTCGTCTTCTGAAATATCAAACAAATATTTTAGCCACTGTCACATGAAACCACATGAATGTGGTCTGCCCTTTAGGGCCATCATGTGCCTGAGGTACATGCTCTTTTTAACATTCATTACACATTAATGTGCCACCCCACATGCTTTGTGCTGGCATTGAACACCCAAAATGTAGGCTTGCCAATCATCATATCAAAAAAATTTACAACTGTAAACTTGTCCTGGGGGAGTATATGTGTGGGACAAATGTATTTTTTGCATCAAATCATAGAATGACATTTACACCGAATCCCAGTTTTTATTGTATGATCTCTATGGGCCTTTTAGGTCTTGTAAAGACTTGTCATACATGATGTATTATCCAGTAATGTGGCATGAACACAACACGTAATGATGTTTCATCTGATTGTCAGTCACTTCAAAAGGCTCGTCAAAATGTGCACATTTTGTTTACTGAAAATAAGTGGGGAGGCAGTATACTGTGCAATCGCAATTTGATGAATGAAAAGAGAAATCTGTTACAAAAGCACTAAACGTGTAATGACAGTCAACGATTGCCATTAGGCTCATTACACTTGCAGCCTGCCCTGAATTGACACCACTTGTCAGACCACAATGCAATTTTGAAGTTACATACTGCCTATTCTCCAGTCAATCAAATGATGTGAAATACTATCTACTGTATAATGTATATAGTATCACTGTCTATAGTTTGCTTTTGTTTCAATTATTGTGACGGATAGAATTGTTGGCGGGCAGCTTTCCCCAATGTTTTTTTTTCTCTCCTTCCCAATTTTGTGATGTCCAATTTGCCATTATGGCCTTGTCTCATTCCAAATTATCACGCTGCTTGCTTAACCAGGAAGTATTTTCCGATACATACATACTTGGAGGAGACACAATTATTTAATTAACACACCAATCTTCTCAGATAAGACAGGTGCTAGAATGATGTGGGGTTAACAGCTTTATCCTAACGAGGACAACCTTCCTGCTGAAAAGAGTACCAAAAAAAAGTGTCTTTGTGCTAATTAAGAAGACTGAAGCAATGTCTACGATTCCGAACAATAACTCATCCAGTAACTAAATTAATGCCTAGTTTATAAGTACCATGCCCACATCTTGTGCACATCCTTTGGCACTGTGCTCCACTAACTGAGTGACCTTGTATCAAGCTATGCACTTGCTAAAAGGAGCACCCTTTACAGGGAAAGTTGGGGCACAACTGACACAGACAGCTGGAGCACACCACACTGGTACGGCAAATCATAAATAGTCATACAAAACTGTTCAAAAATATATGTAGCACCACTTACTGCGCCACTGGACCAGTTCTAGGTTCTATGGAGTGGGGAGCAGAAAATAAAGGCCGGCAATTTACTGAACACAAAACACACTTATAAAATACAGAACACAAAACTAAAATACCCAGCAGGTTCTTAATATTGAGGTAAGTATAATAAATGAAAGGGTATTTCACTCTTTTTGTTCAAAGTTATTTTAGTCAAACTAATCTAAGTTAGACCAAAGTCTAAAAAGTAAAAGTCTCTTTTTTACCTAATTTAGAAAATAATTTTTCTTCTTGAGTTAACTCCTTTTTTCCTTTCTTTTAAGGGTGAAAGAATACCTTCAATTACACAATCAAATCGTGGACCACAATCATTTCGGATCTCATTCAAAAATATGAACTCAATATGAAATTAAAAGTATAACACCTTAAATTCAAGTTCAAATGTGAGTTCAATTATTCAGTTCAATTAAAAGTTTCAGTTCGCTTCAGTCCAAAAATAATAATTCAATCAGTTCCCAGTTCAGTTCAAAAACAATTCCTGACACTCCAACCACTCTGGCAGCGTGTCACCATACGTAGGAGATTTCCTCACTGGTGCGATGGAGAAGATGAATTGAAGGTCTGGGCCTGGCTCGCCATCTTGAATCCCGTCAATGCACGTGCACGCCTGCACGCTGCAGACCAATCCTCGCTCCGACCGAGCTTCAACACAAAAAAAAACCGGTGTGGCTTAGTTCTCATAAAATCCCTGTCAGTTCCCGACCAGGTAAGTTTCAACTGCAAAATCTACTTTTCTACTCTTTTCCCTGCTTATTAGCCACCACCCGTTCTCTCCGATTTTCCACCCGCTCTCTCTCTCTCAGGTCTCAACTGCAGCGTCACTCAGGTGCTGCGTCTAGCGTCACTAGTCCCTTAAAGGGGCAGCGACATCCATTGTCTGTCGGCATTCTTTTAATCTTAAACATTAAATTATTGTTGTAAATGTTTTTTATTAACTTACATTAAATCAATCACTTTTACCTTCCAACTTATTTATGCAGTTTTTAAACTATTTATTCATACTTATGTCATATTTTAACGTGGGTTACAAATATCTCCTGCTACATTCATATCAAGAACATTATAGATATACTTATATGACCCAGAATAGAAATTGCTAAATGCTGTACTTATACAACATTGCAGTGCTGATAAATAGTTTCTCTAATGTCCCCTTGCTCAAGAAAGCACATGTACAGGTCCGTCTAAAGTTTGCCAATGAACATCTGAATGATTCAGAGAAGAACTGGGTGAAAGTGTTGTGGTCAGATGAGACCAAAATAGAGCTATTTGGCATCAACTCAACTCACTGTGTTAGGAGGAGGAGGAATGCTGCCTATGACCCCAAGAACACCATCCCCACCGTCAAACGTGGAGGTGGAAACATTATGCTTTGGGGGTGTTTTTCTGCTAAGGGGACAGGACAACTTCACTGCATCAAAAGGATTATGGACGGGGCCCATGTACAGTCAAATCTTGGGTGAGAACCTCCTTCCCTCAGCCAGGGTATTGAAAATGGGTCATGGATGGGTATTCCTCAATCATATAGAAAATCTGTGGAGGGAGCTGAAGGTTTGAGTTGCCAAACGGAAGCCTCGAAACCTTAATGACTTCTTCCTCTGCGTAACAAGGTAATGGAACTTTATAAAGATGGAAAAGGATATAAAAAGATATCCAAAGCCTTGCAAATGCCTGTCAATACTGTTCAATCACTCATTAAGAAGTGGAAAATTCGGGGATCTCTTGATACCAAGCCACGGTCAGGTAGAAAGATTTCAGCCAGAACTCCCAGAAGAATGGTTCGGGATACAAAGAAAAACTCACAGGTAACCTCAGGGGAAATACAGGCTGCTCTGGAAAAAGATGGTGTGGTTTTTTCAAGGAGCACAATACAATGATACTTGAACAAAAATGAGCTGCATGGTCGAGTTGCCAGAAAGAAGCCTTTACTGTGCCGATGCCACAAAAAAGCCCTGTTACAATATACCGACAACACCTTGACACCCCTCACAGCCTCTGGTACACTGTAATTTGGAGTGACTAGACCAAAATAGAGCTTTATGGTCACAACCATAAGCGCTATATTTGGAGAGGGCCTATAGTGAACAGAATACCATCCCCACTGTGAAGCATGGTGGTGGCTCACTGATGTTTTGGGGGTGTGTGAGATTTAAAGGCACGGGGAATCTTGTGAAAATCTATGGCAAGATGAATGCAGCATGTTATCAGAAAATATTGGCAGACAATTTGCATTCTTCTGCACGAAAGCTGCGCATGGGGCGCTCTTGGACTTTCCAGCACATCAATGACCCTAAGCACAAGGTCAAGTTGACCCTCCCGTGGTTACAGCAGAAAAAGGTTATGGTTCTGGAGTGGCCATCACAGTCTCCTGACCTTAATATCATCCAACCACTCTGGGGAGATCTCAAATGTGTGGTTCATGCAAGATGACAAAAGACTTTGCATGACCTGGAGGCATTTTGCCAAGAAGAATGGGCAGCTATACCACCTGCAAGAATTTAGGACCTCATAGACAAAGATTACAAAAGACTGCACGCTGTCATTGATGCTAAATGGGGCAATACACAGTATTAAGAAATATGGGTATGCAGACTTTTGAACAGGGGTCAGTTAATTTTTTTCTTTGTGGCCATGTTTTGTTTTATGATTGTGCCATTATTTTATGACCTACAGTTGAATATGAATCCCATAAGAAATAAAAGACGTGTTTAGCCTGCTCACTCATGTTTTCTTTACAAATGGTACATACAGCTCTGGAAAAAATTAAGAGACAACTCCTAATGTTTCTTAAATCATCATCTCTACATGTACGACAGCCATTCCATTGTCTGTTAAATTCCAACAAAGACACACATAATTTTACTTAATGAGGTACTGATAAGGTGATTACCTGAACCAAATCTAATTTAACGAGGAAAAGTATAAAAACCACTGCTGTCGTCATCACTATCTTCTTGCAACAGGACCAGCTGGATTGTAAAAACTGTGCAAATAGTACCTCAAAGGTAATTTGAATAAGAAAATTACTATTCAGCATGACAAAAGAGTTGAAAAGAAAAGCTTTACATGAGGAAAATAAGGGTTCAATTCTTGCTTTACTGGCAGAGGGATACAGTGAGCGTCAGGTCACTTCCATCCTGAAAATTTCAAGCAACAGACATTGGGGACAACAAAGCTACAGACTGGCAGAGGGTGAAAACGACTGTCCACTGACTGAGATGACCGTCAACTCATTTGAATATCACTCACCAACTGTAGCATTTCAAGTGACCTACAAAAAGAATGGCAAACAGCAGCTGGGGTGAAGTGCACGGTGAGGACGGTTCAAAACAGGCTCCTTGGGGCAGGTCTGAAGCTAGAAAAAAGCCCTTCATCAATGGGAAGCAAAGACGAGCCAGGCTGAAGTTTGCAAAAGACCATAAGGATTGGACCGTAGAGGAATGGAGTTAGGTCATCTCTGATTAGTTACATTTTCAGCTTTGCCCAACACCTGGTCAAATGGTTAGATGGAGACGTGGAGAAGCCTACTAGCCACAGTCTCGCATCCACTGGGAAATTTGGTGGATGAACGGTGATGATCTGGGGATGCTTCAGAAAGGCAGGAATCGGGCAGATTTGTCTTTGTGAAGGACGCATGAATCAAGCCAAGTACAAGGTTATCCTGGAAGAACACCTTCTTCCTTCTGCAGCCAGGTCAATCAAAGTGTGGATGGAAGATCAAGACCCTGTCATGGCCAGCCCAATCTCCAAACCTGAACCCAATTGAAAACCTCTGGAATTTAGATGATGGATGGTCACAAGCCATCAAACAAAGCCAAGCTACTTGAATTTTTGTGCCAGAAGTGGTCACCCAACAGCAATGTGACTGTATCGAGGACGCGTGTGGAAGCCACGCGCAAACCCCCCCGGCGTGGTATTCAGCATGCGTCATCGCCGGCCTTCTAGTGCTGCTCCTCCTCCCACGACACTGTCATGTCTTGTTATTGCACACACCTGGTGTCCATTCCCTCATTAGGTTGCCTATATTAGTTCCTGTGTTTCTGGGCGTCTTTGTGAGGTATTGTTCTATGTTGGGTGTTGTCCTGGAGAGAAAGGTGCATGCTTATTTTGCGCTTGTGTGCCTTGTTAATTTGCGTGCCATTTTATTAAGAAAATTACAAGACTACGTTTACCGGCTCCCTGCGTTTGGCTCCTTTATTTTCACACACCACGATGACACCATTGTCACAGTGACAGACTGGTGGAGAGCATGCCAAGACACATGAAAGCTGTAATAAAAAATCAGGGTTATTCCACCAAATATAGATTTTTGAACTCTTCCTAAGTTGAAACATTAGTATTTTGTTGTTGAAAATTCAATATGCATTCGCTTTCTTTGCATTATTTGAGGTCTGCAACAATGTATCTTTTTTGGGTTATTTTGACCAGTTGTAGTTTTCTACTAACAAATAAATGACAATATTTTTATTTGGAATTTGGGAGTAATATTGTCAGTAGTTTATAGAATAAAACAAAAATGTTAATTTTACTCAAACACATACCTATGAATTGTAAAATCAGAGAAACTGGTTATTTTGCAGTGGTCTCTTAAATTTTTCCAGAGCTGTATATTACCAATTCTACAAGGGTATGCAAACTTTTGAGCACAATTGTAATAGTATTCTGAAGGTTTATCACTGTTCTTCGTTACAGTGAATCTTAGGCTAGAAGTGCATGTGATCTCTAATTAGTATACAGCTCCAGAAAAAATTCGGAGTCCTGTCACGTCCTGGCTATGCCCCTAGCCATCTCTGCGCTGGGCTCGGGGCATAGCCAGGACAGGACAGGAGGTGGCTCATCTAGCCACCTCCAATCCTTTTTGGTCTCCCCAATTGGAGGCAGGTGTTGGTCATTGCCTCCAATTGAGGACCCTATTTAAGTTCTTTGATTTTGCCATGCCGTGTGTTTCATTTTGGTTTTGCCTGAGTTTCAGTTAGCCCCACGTCACTGGTTGCTGCTTTTTGTTTTGTTTGAGCCTTTTTTTCCCATTAAACATGGATTATCCCCGTTATCTCGACTCTGCGCCTGTGTCCTTCCACACTCCAGCACGTGACAAGACCACTGCACCTTTTTCTTTCCTTTCCAACAAGTTGAAAAGGAAAATTGAGTGAGGAACAGAAGCATTACATTTTCAGTGGTCTCCAAATTGTAACCCTTCTGTTCCTCACTCAAAAACTTCCTTTTTGACTTTTTTGTAAAGGAAAGTGATCTCTTAGATTTAAATTAATGTATTAAATCAACAGGTGTACACCTGTGTACATACACTACCCTTAACAAGTTTGGGGTCACTTAGAAATGTCCTTGTTTTTGAAAGAAAAATTCATTGGAAATACAGTCTAGACATTGTTAATGTTGTAAATGACTATTCTAGCTGGAAACGCAAAAAGGTTTTCTCATGATCAATAAGCCTTTTAAAATGCTAAGCATGACGTAGCCAAAACAACATCCCATTATACTCAGGACTGATGGTTGCTAATAATGGGTCTCTGTATGCCTATGGTGATCATTGAAAATCTGCTGTTTCAAGCTAGAATAATCGTTTACAACATTAACAACGTCTAAACTGTATTTCTGATCATTTTGATATTATCTTATGGACAAAATATATTTTTTCCTTTCAAAAACAAGGACATTTCAAAGTGACCCCAAACTCTTCAGTGGTGTTGTATGTCAAGTTAATTTCTGGTCATCTGGCTTTGGTATTTCCGGTCGGACTATGTTTGTGTTGTGACCTTTGGGGTGTTACTTGATGACCCTACCAATGTCTCAGACAGGTGAACAAAGGGCATCAAGTACCTCCCTCTGTTTTGCTTTCTTAAGTCTTATCCTTCTAGGCATCTCAGAGGATTTTAGTCCTGTCGGCAACTATATCTCTTGGGCTGTCTTGGCTGGCGAACTAGTTGCTTTCACAGATTTACACCCGGGAAAAGCAGCAGGGGCCTGTCTCCACGGCGACACTAGCTGTTGAGTCAGTTGCATTCCGATTGCTGAGGAGGTGGTGAGGAGCAGTAATGAAGACATTCTTTCAGTCCTTCTTTTTTGATGTGTCTTACAAAAGCTTGTATCGGCATTTTGCTATATTTTTGTGGGGGAAAATATAACATTTTAGAAAGTAAATGCCTAGCTGCTGAACACATACAGCTTTAATATTTAGTTAGACATTATTCTCATAATGCATCTTTAGAAATACATATATTACCCATTTATCAGTAACATACAGTATCTCACAAAAGTGTGTACACTCCTCACATTTTTGTAAAACACTGAAGAAATTACACTTTGCTACAATGTAAAGTAGTGAGTGTACCGCTTGTATAACAGTGTAAATGTGCTGTCCTGTCACAAATAACACAACACACAGCCAATAATGTCTAAACTGCTGGCAACAAAAGTGAGTATACCCCTAAGTGAAAATGTCCAAATTGGGCCCAATTATCAATTTTCCCTACCCGGTGTCATGTGACTTGTAAGTGTTACAAAGTCTCCGGTCTGAATGGGGAGTTACATTTGGTGTTATCGCTCTCATACTCCCACATACTGGTCACTGGAAGTTCAACACGGCACCTCATTGCAAAGAACTCTGTGAGGATCAGAAAAAAAGAATTGTTGCTGCAGCACGGTGGCTAAGACCATACAGCGTCATATCCAGAGGTTGTCTTTGGGAAATAGACGTACGAGTGCTGCCAGCATTACTGCAGAGGTTGAAGGGGTGGGGGGTCAGCCTGTCAGTGCTCAGACCATTCGCCGCACACTGCATCTAATTGGTCTGCATGGCTGTCTTCCCAGAAGGAAGCCTCTTCTAAAGATGATGCACAAGAAAGCCCGCAAACAATTTGCTGAAGACAAGCAGACTAAGGACATGGATTATTGGAACCATATCCTGTGGTCTGATGAGACCAAGATAAACATAGCGCAAGGTCTCTAACATCCACCGGCTCCATGATGTCATCATGGAGGAGTGGAAGAGGACTACAGTGGCAACCAGTGTGAATCTCTGGTGAACTCCATGCCCAAGAGGGTTAAGGCAGTGCTGTAAAATAATGGCAGCCACACAAAATATTGACACTTTGGGCCCAATTTGAACTTAGGGTGTACTCACTTTTGTTGCCAGCAGTTTAGACATTAATGGCTGTGTGTTGTGTTATTTTGAGGGGACAGCAAATTTACACTGTTATACAAGCTGTTCACTCAGTACTTTACATTGTAGTAAAGTGTAATTTCTTCAGTGTTGTCACATGAAAAGATATAATCAAATATTTACAAATATTTGAGGGGTGTACTCACTTTTATATTATTTGTATCCCTATTCTGATATTTGAAAAACATTTTAATCAAAACAAGGAACAATATTGTTTGTCTTAAGTGATATAATATTAAGAAAATATACATTAATAAAAAACATTATGAAGGAAAGAAAACAATGACCAAAACCCAGATTTTCTTTTATTCAGTCTATGGTTGAGGCCTTTTGCATTGCTCTTGTTCGTGAAGTTCCAGGTGATGATTGTGGCTGCGAATACACACATCCCATGAGCTGTCAGCCCAGTGAGGGCGCTGGCAAACATGTTAGAAAAGCGTCAGATGTTGAAATGTATGTGTGCACTGTAGTGCACACACACACACACACACACACACACACACCTTATTACATCAATGCCCCTGCTTCATTTCCTTGGAATCCTTGTTGGTTTCAAGTGACTGCCTCTCCCTCTGCCTCCTTCCGTGGAGGGTGGGTGACATAAGTGAGAGAGGGAGAGCAATAAAAGGAATAAGCACAGCAAGCTGTAAGACTTCTACCCAAGAGGAGAAGCCCCTTGGAGAGCCAGTGGAATAGTCATGCCTGAACCCACAAAAGCAGGTATGCAACTGTACTATCATTCATTTCAAACAGTTCACAGAATGTAGAACAGTTAGTTATATATTTCATGCAGGATTGTGTAAAATCTGAAGAAAAAAATATCACACCATTTGTGTACATAGCTTTGTTCATAGATGTATTTTTATTTTTTTACATATTATTTTTTTTTATATAAGACTTACAACACATTTAATATCAGAGCACATTTAATATTTCCCAACCGTACACTTATTTACTTGTTATCAGTGTCAGTAGAGTTTCATGAACTACACTGGATGTAATGAGGTTCCAGCGAGCGACAAACTGATGCATGTATATTAAGAAGCAGTGACAGTTGATCTGTGTACATACAGTATGTCATGACAGGAGATGGAGCAGATGGCAGGAGTGGTTTGAGGGACTAGTTTGCTGAGAGAGCACATTTTAATTCTACAGGAGAGCTAACCTCTTTGACCTCTCAGTCTAGCCACTGCAGAATAACTTAAATTGGATAACCATAATGAGGTAAAAGATAACCATGATGAGGTAACCTCGTGATGCAGTAATAATGGATGTACTGCTATGTATACTATAGAAGAAACACTGATGTGTGTGGAGAAGTTGGAAAATAGACTTATTTACAATGGTGGTACCTCGCTTATCTTGCTGATGGTATAACTGGGGAACTTAGTGGGTCGGGTGTGAAACAAGTTTGAATCTCTGATCGGAGAAGCAGAAAAATATGTTATTATGCAAATTTCTAAACACTTGTTGCTCATGTAAATTGCTCTGGAAAAGAGGGTCTGCTAAAATGTTAATCAGATTACAAGAAAACTGTAATCTGTTATGTTACCACCCAAACTATTTTTATCAGATTAGATGTTATTTTTGTTTGTTTGCTTCTAATGCCTATTTTAGGGAAAGTAATTACATTAATTAATCAGTACAATTTATGACAGGTAACTAGTAACCTAGGAACATTTAGAACGCTAACTACCTAACATGGGAAGCCTAATAATGTTTTGGGTGTGTCATGATTTGGACAGTGACAGTTCATCAAAGGTTCCCTTGCTTGTCATGAAACCTAATGTTTTATATTTAGTGATGTGTGTCTACGGCAGCTTTTAATATATGGTTGGCTTCCTCTCCTCTGAGGAGCCATCTGTCCTCATTTCTAAAATGCACTTTGACACAGTGTTATCATAAATCAGTCCACCGATGGTAACCTGATAGAAGATGACTCAGAGACTGCCTCAGAAGCCAGAATCTGAGAGAGATTTTAAAAAGAACACTTTCCTTTGTAATGGCATGACAATGCCTTTTTCCTCTGATGGGAAATATTACTTTGACACCAATTATATTCTCAGTAAACAAATTTACTGGTTATATTGGCATTGGTTTTATCTCAAATCTGGCTAGCTAATGGGCTTTGATAAATGCAGAGAACTTAGAATCAAAACAAAATACAACCTTGAGTCCTGATTGAGCGTTCGGACAACGACAGGGAAGTGGCTTAGCACTGTCCTTGGTTCGTGTCAGACAAGGGCTGCCTTGCCTTTTTGTGATCTAGTGACTCCTTGTTGTAGGTGGGCTGCCTGCAAGTGGAATCGTGGTTTTCGGTTGGTGATTGCATATTGCTCAAAGTGTGATGGTGCTGGCGAGTAATGTGTTGAGCGAGCAATGGGCTAAAATGCAGAACAGATGGGTAAGATGTGCTTGAAAGGACATGCCTTGATCTTCCCCTTTTCCCTTTAAAAGAGGCTGACGTGTCTTATTTTGCCTCAGTTTAAATTGTTCACATTAAGAAACACAAGTAAAAGCGATATTTGGTTCTTGGGAGGCATGCTTTGACATGAGTGTCAGTTATACGTTTTTGCACCTGTATATTCAGTTTGGAATAGCAAGCGACTGTGGCTAAGTTGCTTTAACTTTGCCATCTATTGGGGTAAGTTAGGAAACATCAATAAATAAAAGAGCCTCCTGATTGCCCCATATTAAAATCCAATGGTAAACTATGTCACCCCTATCAGTGTGTTCCATATCCACGTTTGGGAATTATGACCAGTTTGTGTGCGTCTGTGCTCCGAACGAATTATTATTGCCAGCTGTGGAGAGGATTTAAAGAAACCAAACCCACGGAAAGATTCATCAGATTCAACACTGGAAATATCCTACTTGCAATCGATGACATGTTCAATTTTAAAGCAAAAAAGTGTTTTTTTATTTAAGGGCCTAGTTTCTGCTGCTTATCATTGTGTGTTGGCCTATTGTCACACCCTAGCCTCCGTCTTCTAAGAAACATTGAACTGCTGTAACCCCGACGAAACTCTGACCGCCTTCCCTCCATTATTGTCACCTCAAATTGTTCTGGTGCTTGTACGTTAAGATTGCTATGATACTCGAGTGAGGCTTCAAACCTGGTTAACAAACTGTTGATCTAAGTTTGGTGGGGACAAAGTATAGGGAAAAAGAGATTTGGTAAAGTTAGTCAGTTTATTTGCCTTGGCAAGCTTGTCCCAGCTTGTAAGTTCAAATTTTTGGCCAAGAAAGTGATGTTTATTTTAATGGCCTGAGGAGAAACATAGAATATTGTTCACCACTCTCTGTTTCGTGCTAATTAGCTAACTTAAAACAAGCTGGTTTGAATTACCAGTGCAACAGTGTTTTATTAAGGTGATTTCTACTGACTGTTGCACACAGCAGACTTGCCTCACCCGATGGCTGTGTCTCATGTCGCTGGCACTAACTAACATGGCCAATTGGTTTCATCCCACTTAATTATTTTTGAGCTAGGATAGCAGCTTAACTAATATTGTGGTAATGTTAGTAAGGAGGCCCCGGACAGAACCCAACAGGCAGGAAATCAATCCACCCAAAGGGGGGCTAAGCTCTTCTTTCCTGCAGTGAAGTAGCTTGAGAACATGGCCAATACAAAACCAGGCTAGAGGGACAGCTAAAGCACATCTTTGGAGTGATTTTCTCCAAAAATGTAGGCATGCAATTAAGACATAAAATTCTATATTTGTATGGAACAAAAATCTGACAATTCCTTAAATAAAAATGTGATGATACAGTAATCACTCTCCGAAGTCCCAACCACTTTAATTAATTGCTGATGTTCCTTTCTGCCATCTTGGGTAGATGGGAAAATACGAAAACTGACTGATTAACCCAAATTCAATAGTCCTTACTTCATGGGTAGTCACATCTGGCCTTCCAAGCCAGTTCCTCTCCATTTTATTTCATTGCATAATAATTAATGATGGTGGTGCAATTAATGATGCGGTAGAATAGAAAACCGGCAGGCTCCAGCCCTTGTAGGGTGAGACTCAAAAACCCTGCCTTACTCGAATCGCAGGTTATCAGTGTGTCCGTGTGTCCGTATTCACTCAACCTCCTATTGCCTCAGACCCTCCCCCAACTACCCTTTTAGCTTCTGCGCTCACTCAGTTGCTAACCTTTGACAGGACAGCTCAAATAACAACCACTACCTTTTTTGCGGGTTCTGACACACAGTATGCTTTCCAGAAATAAACTTTTACTATAATCCATTTTGATGGACAGATGCAAACATTTTGCTAATTGCAACATACTTTGATAATTTGAAATGGTATATCATGATAAAATACACTACAGTTTAACAAAAAATGTTGTACAATATAAAAAAGTAACATGAAATACCAATGTTTTTTACTTAAATTGTTTATCTGAACAATAAACAGTTGTTTTCCATTATTCGGTAAACACAGGCTTTTTTATTTTTTATTGGTGATATCGCTTCCCTCTTCATCCAGTTAAAAATACCCAAGTTCCCCTCTAACCTTTCCTAATCTACATTACAGTGTGCCATCCTTCTTAACATGATACCTCACCCTGGTATATCATATTGAACTTACAATATCATTAGCTATAAATCAATAACAAACTCCTTCTGAACTTCTTCCAGAAACTTCTGTCTTTAAAAATGATATAGCCCAACCCATCATATTTCATGTTTTAGTTTCTCATACACCCCCATCCCCTCTAATCCATCAAAAAACTTGACAGGTGCTGCTTTAAACATAAGAAGAGAGAGAGATAGGCTAGAGGTGACAGTGTTTTGACGTGTTTATTGGCCATAATTCCATTCATCATTGCAGCCTGATGAAATGTTATGGTGGCACACTTAACTCCTCTTCTCCCTCATATTTCTTGGATTTCCTTTCCAATGCTTTGGTTTGACTGACACATTTTGTGTTCCCCAATATGGCTTATACAGAACACTTCCTGAACCATATTGTATTGAATACACATAATGGCCTTTTACAGCCAAATACAATGAAAACCCTTTTGGACATTCTCCAGAAATCTGAATCTGATAATATCTCAGAGGATTCCCCAGTTCTGAAAAACAACAAACCATTATTGGTCCCAGGAAACAGTAGATTGGACCTGTGGCATAACCCACTGTTTGAAGGTGAGTAACTTTTACAAAGATTGGAATCTTTACCAGAGTAATAATGCCCATTGTGTATTTTATCTGTACATTCTTAGTAGGCCTCACAGTCCTTTAACATTTCAATTATTGGACAAGTACTGTCCTTATTCTAGGAATGAATGAAGGTCAATGGGTAGCAAGCTCAAAAACCTAACATTTACACAAATTACATTATTATTTTAATATTTTATAATATTTTATATGCATTATTTATTTTAATATCTATTTTAATATACTATTTCATATTTATTTTAATCTTGACATTACATGTTTTTAAGATTTGTACTGTACTTTCTGAAAATCTTCCTAGAACAAATTTTGTGTGACATTACCATGTGACACGGCATGACAACTGGAACGCAAATGGTTGAGCGTCTGTTGGGTGGATTCCATTCATTGGCCAATTACACCCTCCGATTAATATCTATGGCTAAATTTCTAATAAAAATTAATAATTGGCTTTCATACTGTGATTGGTTAGAGATGATGCAATAAGTGATGACTTCTAAAATGTTGAGACTATTTGTCAGTAAAATAAATTACTAACCTTCTACTAACCCTGACCCTGACTCTTACCCACATCCTAGCAAATTCTGTAACCTCTTATGAAGCATTTGTAGCCCATTCACCTAGGTAATACACCAGGAGGTGCAGATTCAGCAAGTATCTGTTTTTCAAAACTTGACATGTAAACTCTAAATATTTATTTTATTTAAGGGTTAATGTCAGCCTAAACAATTATTTACCCAACCACAATGCCTTACTACCTATCAGCCAATAGAAAGACAGACATTTCCCAAATGTACCTTAGTTCAAAATTTCCATAACAGTACTGATAAGGTTGTAATTGTGAAAATTACAATGACAGTTTTAATTGCTGTCACCTTTTGGTTGAAAAGGTAAAAGGTTCATGGAAAAACATAAACTCGGAAGCGCAGATTTCCCACTCATAATTCCATCTGGGGCTGTAAATGATACCTATTCCATGTTTGGAAGCAACTAGTGTTAAAGCATATATACTAAAAATACATTTTTTTCCATTTCTTTCACTATAATTGCTGACTTTGTCAGAAATTTCATATGTTACAACTAGCTTCTTCACAGTTTTGGTTTCACTTTGGCATACTATATCTGACTGGAAATATTTGGCAAAATGTGCCTTACCTGAAATGGCAACATGCCATAATCTACAGATGGCATCACTGGTGGAACCATGTGGCGTAATTAAATCGCCAAGCCATGTCGGAATGCTATTGCAACAGGCATGGTGATAGCTGGCGTTTTATTTGGAGATCAAGTTGAGCATTTGATCTGAGTACAGCATTTATCACTTCAAGATCACATGCTCTAAGCTAAGGATAACACAGCTAAACATAGCAATATTAACCTAATAAACAATAGGCCTGTCTGTTTCGATGTACATTTAAGAAAAAAACCTGCATGAATGTAATCACAATTCATTTTACTGTACATTGATCATTAAAGCTAGAATCATAAGATTTGTTTTACTATGTTATGACATATGGGTATATACATTGCCAATCAAGGGTATTTCTTTAGTTTGACTATATTCCACATTATAGAATAATAGTGAAGACATAAAATCTACACATGGAATCATGTAGCAACCAAAAACGTTTTAAACAGATGAAAATATATTTCATATTTTATATTCTTCACCCTTTGCCTTGATAACAGCTTTTCACACTTTTGACTGGTATTATATATACACATTAGCTTTATTACTCCATTGTTTGTCAACAAAGTAAATGTAAATAAAAACTCATACCCAAAAACAGCCTCCTGAGACCCTGTGTTCGCATATGAGGACATGTTTTAGGCTTCCTGCACCATGTACTTCATTCTGCTTAACTTAAACCTATTGTCCTTATTAAAAGACAGTTGTCTGCGCCATGCTTAGATAGTAGACTTATTAGGTTCTACTAAACCCAAATAGCTAAGAGAAATAAAAAAAGGAATACATTATCAAATCTCAGGTCTTCAGAGATTGAACCTTTTATCCCAAAATGATTGTCCACTAGATTATCAATATGTAGTAAATGCACAGCTGACCTCCATTGCAACTATCAGCGGCTACGTTCTGGCTGCTCCCTATCGCTGAAGTCAGCCACGGCAAATAGACTTTGGCAATATCACCGTGACTTTCAATCAAATGTATTTTATGAAGCCCTCTTTACATCATAGGTTGTCACAAAGTACTTATACAGATACCTACAACCTCAAAGATCAAGTTGAGGTTAGAATATTGGAAGAAACCTAGACAAGAGACATACTCAGTGGACAGGCCAGTTCTCTTCTGGCTGTGCCAGGAGAAGACTGTAAGAGTACAGGGCCTTATAAGTTCATTAATATATTCAAATGTTCAGATGACCTGTGGGTCAAAAATACCTACCCCTCAGGAGAAAACGTAAATGTCACTTGGCTGATCATAACCTAGCATTCAAAAATAACCACAGTAATTAGAAAAGGTGCAAAAAGTCTGATCCTCTAGAGAAAATGTAAGTGTCAGTTGACCTTTCTAAAGCAAGTGTTAAGTGGTGAAGACAAATATAGCAACGCAACCAGGTGGGCTATGGACAGCGACACCAAGGGGTCGTTTGAGAATGGTCACATTATCCAGCCTGATTACTCAGCTTTCTGCCAATAGGGAGGAGGGTTGATCACTTTATTGTGGTTTCAGTTAAGGAGTCAAGCTTTGAAGTGATATCAGGAAAATGTTGGGAAGATTTATACAGGCAGTGAGTTACACTGTTAGTCTCAAGCTGCACTATTGCTGTGTTTGCCATTGTAGTGATACAGTATAAGCCAAATGGTCTATAGGTGATTACTCAAAAAACTAAAACAAAGAAGACAATGAGTATTTTGAATTGTGTTTCAAATGTAATACATTGAAAATTCATTTTGGAGGGGGGATTATTGACATATATTTGACATTGTAAAGTGATGGTAAATATGTAGATGCTAAAAAGCAGGAACTGGTTTCATATGAACATTCCTCCGCAATATGAGTCAGAGATCTATTTTAGGAGTAGGCATTAAAGACACATTTTACTTGTAAAAATGAGTACCCAAAAATGGCATGCTATGTCACGTATATTCTGATGTGTGTCCTGTCATGTATAAGCCAATATGTGCCCCATATCATCAAAACAAATTTAGTTTACAAATGATCAATTGTCCCTTGGGTTGTAGTCTACAGATTTACTTCTTTATGTAAACAACACAGGTTTTTAAGTCTCTATCAAGGTTATTCATCACGCAAGCATTGTTCCCCAAACCACCTCAATATCATGAATGCCCATCTTTTAGAAGCTATTGCAAGAAACTGACCAAATCACTTTGGAGCCGAAATATCAAACAAGGTATACCTGAAGTTCACATGGGCGACTTGTTCAGTGAACATGAGTGAATTACTGTTCACTGGGTTTACTGTCCTGTCATAGATCACCTGGGTAGTTAATTAGAGGGGGATCAACTGAGGCTTTTAGTAATCGTTGACCCCAACCTACGGTATGTGTTGAGACTTCATTAGGAAAAGTAGGTGTTATGGTGCCTTAGTATATCTGTCATACATCCGGAAAACCATGTACTGAATCAGCATCTCAAGTATGTCACAGAAGTCTGCTGCTGGTGTTACCCTAAAACAATTTGGGTGACGCAAGTTGGTGTTTGTCCATCAGCTGCATGGCACTAGGAGTAGAGGAGCCTGTTCCCTAATGCTCGGCCTGAACTGGTGACATACTCAGCGATTTACAGGTTTACACGTACTCCTCTCCTAAAGTATCAAAGTCATTCACACCACAGTGGTAGCCAGTGAATAGGCTTATGAAACGGATGTAAAGAAAAAAAGGTTTGCACGTCATGAAATGTAGCATTATATAGCATTATAAATAGATATGTAACCGTTAGATCTATCTGAAAAAAATAGATTAACACTTTAAAGTCAATAGAACGAAAAATCCAGTCTAGGATATTGAAGTAACTGTGCAGTAAAAAACATTCTGTTCACATATACTTAAATAATGTTAATATTTATTCATATTCTATTTGCGGGTAAAATAACTCCTCAAAATGAATTGCAGTACACAAAATACGGGGTCCTACTTTTAAAACCAGTTGCTGAAATAAAAACATCAGCTCCCTTTAAGAACATTCTGGCATCAAATTGTGTATTATGTTTGTTGTTTAAGTGTATCCAAAAGAAAGAGAGTAGAAAAAAGTAGCTATTTAATTAATGTAAAATGGAAACAATAGACAAGGTTAAAATGTATAATAACAACATTGGACCTACAAGACATTGTATTTAATTGTTTTACCTTTATCTATACAGGGAGTCAAATCGAATAGTCAACATATCTACTCTACATTGATAAGGTCTTTTTGGATTAAATTTGGAGTAAAGAAATGTAGCGAGAGTTAGGTGAGAAAGAGACAGCTTGACTGAAGACTGCAGCAGAGGCCAGACTATTTGGGGTAATGAGAATTGGCTTGACTTCAGCCAGTTCATAAGACACCGTCCCTGGCCTTTGCCATTCACCAGAGTAATGCAGTCATGCCTGAGAATCAGTAGGGAGCCAGCAATATGATATGTCAGACTGATGCATGTATTTCAGATAAGTGTGTTCTTTTACTGGCTTTCTGCCTCATCCAATCCAAAGTCTGTCCACTGACGGATACCCCTAAAAGGCCCTTCCCTAAGCCTTCCTCAGCGAATGGGCAGGCAGACCAGGAAGAGAAGTCAAGCTGGCAGGGCAAATAACACAGTCCCATTCCTGAAATACCTAGATGATCCAGTGATCCTGAGGTCAAAAGGAAATTCTGGTGCAAATATTACATTCAATATGTTTTACTACCCATAAATTTAATTATACTTGATTTTTGCAATGAGGTCCTGTATATACTACCCCAGAATCACATTTTTAAATCAATATTTTTTGTAGTTTTGTAAGCCAATGGCAATGTTGGACAAACATATTGACTGAAATCCTGCAGCGTCTGCTAGCATTCCAGATTTGGCGCTAACGCTATTTAGCATTTACAGTAGCATTGATCATTAATTTCCTTCAACCTGCATTTGGAGGCATGAAAATGGTATCCACAAGTCCATATGACACTGAGGAAGACGGGCATCATTGCCAAATCTTTGAAATATCTCTTTGAAGTGTATAAGCGGAGACATAAAAATGGTAGCCACAAGTTCTTATGACAGTGGGCAAGGAAATAAGTACCTCATTGCCAAAAGCCCAAAGTATCCCTCTAAAGAATGTATGCAGAGACATAAAAATTGTATCCTTGAGTTCATATGGCTCTGGGGAAGTAGATAAAGTGTCTTCTTGCCAAAACTCTGAAGAATACTATAATGTGTATGTAACACCCTTTTCACTTATATACTTATTTGGCTGATTTCACTCCAGGGTTCCAGAGATTGAGCACACAGTGAAACTAGACTCTTAACACACCATGTCTAATGTTATTGCATGGACCATCTGTTGCAAACAAATAGCAAAAGCAGTGCAACCTTTATAATGAACGGGAGTGGTTTAGCAAGTCTTGTTTTCTTATATCCAAAAATCATTTAAATAAATAAATCAAATAAATGAGCATTGTTTTAATTGAAATAGGTTCATTTGTTTATTCTTTATTTCATTTGTTTCATTTGATTATACATTTCCTTTTTGTAACATTGCCAATAATTGTTTTCCTTTTTAGCTCAGATTATGTACATAGATATTTAGTGACTATAAAGTATATTTTCCGTGAATGATCAACCATTCTGATGTTTGTGTGCTGAGTGTTTATTTTACGCTGGTAAAATACATAATTATGACTCAAATTTTATCCTTTGTCCACATGTTCATGTCAACAGAGCAGGCTGCACCTGCAACAGATGGTAAGACAAAGTATTTACTATACAATAACGAATGAAACACTTTTTTTGTTCATGGGAATGGCCTATAGATTCAAAGACATAAAATCATAATATGAGGATAATTGTCATATAGCCTATAGTCATACCTTCATGTAATTGCAAAACCCATATGAAGATTGAGAGTACATTGTCCAGTATTTAGAAATGCTTGCAGAAGGTAAGAGGATGATGTCTACTTTACATTTCCAGTTCTGCATTCCTCAGGAACTTCGTTAGGCTATGTTTATGTTGACACCTGACATTCCTCAGGAACTTCGTTAGGCTATGTTTATGTTGACACCTGACATTCCTCAGGAACTTCGTTAGGCTATGTTTATGTTGACACCTGACATTCCTCAGGAACTTCGTTAGGCTATGTTTATGTTGACACCTGACATTCCTCAGGAACTTCGTTAGGCTATGTTTATGTTGACACCTGACATTCCTCAGGAACTTCGTTAGGCTATGTTTATGTTGACACCTGACATTCCTCAGGAACTTTGTTAGGTTATGTTTATGTTGACACCTGACATTCCTCAGGAACTTCGTTAGGCTATGTTTATGTTGACACCTGACATTCCTCAGGAACTTCGTTAGGCTATGTTTATGTTGACACCTGACATGTGAAACTGTTTCCATCTGTTTCCAGGAGATGCAGCTCCTGCAGGTAAGACTGGCACTTGGCTGCATGGAGAGACATATTATTGCATTACAAAGTTTTGCATGATGTCCAGAGATAATTTCGGTTTAGGAACTGCAAATAATGTTTTATTTTGAAGGCATGTGTGAAAATTTCTCAATACTGTATGTATGACAGTTTATTGTATCTGCGTGAATTATCTAGTTTACCTCACCAGACTAGGTGACTCTCTTTAGCTAAAGCAGCACAGGGAAAGGGATGAGCAACATGCTTAAAACTGTGGCAGTGTGATGACATCACACTATGTTACAAAGCCAGCTGGTGACAGTGGTTCAAGCCAAATGTTGGACTGCTGTGTAGCCTGTGTTTGTGATGTCATGAGCGTTTGTGGTGTCATGTGATGTCAACAGCGTTAGCCGTTTATTTGGTCTGCAGTCTATGTAACATTTTTGATTGTCTGTACCTGCATGAACTGTTATAATGTAGTGTCATTTAATACAACCATGCTATATCATTTAGATTACTGATAAACATTCACATCCGCAGTTTGTTTTATGGAGCTAATATCAACCCAAAAAGGCTCAACTTGTATATCATGATTTGCACTTGTAAACGTCACGATTTTGCAACATACAAATCCTGCTTTGCAGATTCAGATTGCAGGTTCAACTCTGTTTTTGTGGATAAATCTCAGTTTTTATGGATAGAACTCAATGTTAACAGATACAAATAAATTTTTAGCTATGGGTGAGGACATTGTATTAAGTTGCCAATCACAGAACTCTTATCGGCAACATTAGATTTTGTCACGTCCTAACTATCCCCCCAGCCATCTTTGCGCTGGTCTGGGGGCTATAGTCAGGACCTGGCAGAGAGAGATGGCTCTTTGCATCTCTACAGTTGTTTTTGTTCTCCCCATTTAGAGGCAGCTGTACATTGCCTTATGTGCTTTACTCTTAACACCACTAATTATAACTGTTTGTTTGATACCCCTCTGTATTGCAATGTCCTCAACACAACCACTGACGTGTTATTTTCATTTTGTTCTTATAAACACGCATCCTTTTTTTTAGAAACAGAATACAATAAAATGTTCTTTCCATAGCCTACAGTCCAGTGGTTCCCAACTACGGTCCTCAAGTACCCCCAACAGTACACATTTTCATTGTAGCCCAAGCCAAGCACAGGTGATTCAACTAATTATCAGGCTCTCATTGAGTTGAATTGGGTGTGCTTGTCCAGGGCTACAACAAAAATGTGTGCTGTTGGGGGTACTCGAGGACCGGAATTGGGAACCACTGGCCTACACAAACTAATTTCAGTTAAGGAAGTATGTTTTAAGATACATTTACTGCTACTAAGTTACTTCAGGCACCATCACGCTCATCACAGGTCCCCCAAAGCTGTGAACCCATAACTGCTGTGACAGGACCGAATCCAACCACATCATCAATGATTGCTGGCGACTACAGTGGTGGTCCTCAGCACCTTTGCCAACAGGGTGGTCCGTGATGGGGCATGCTTTAGTGTATTGCAGTGCCATGCCACACATACAAATACAGAAAATAAAAATCATCAAAGCGGCACCCGCCTGAAACTGCTGTAATTGAAACTACTTGTGTCAGTTTTCATATGGCCAGAATAAAACATTCAAATGGGCGGAATATAGTATATTATAATCCTATTAATGGATTGCTATGTTGCAGTGTTCTTTTCCATAAACTCCAACTGTCACGCAATCTCATAATTAAATGTCAGATTTTTTACAACAACCATTTATGAAACAGATAACACTTCGCATTGTTGTAAAAAACATAGTAATTGTATTATTATGAAGAGATGAACTGTTATTTCTGAGTATGTATATTTAATTATAGGTCTACACACGTGAATCTCTTCCTTTTCTTTAATGATAATTATTGAAAGTGAAATACAATGATTTGACTGGAAATATTGCTCTCTTAAGTTAACATTCATGTAGATACAAGTGAAAAAATTATTATAAGTATTTAACGTAGCGTGTTTAGGCCTACATGAAGGACATTTTGTTTGTTGAACGAGCAATATCCTACATGTTCAACACAACATTGTTTCATGAATATTTTCAGAGGTAAATACCAATAGATTTTGTTCTTAAATTTCTAATAAAATGGCTTTGAAAACTTAACCTTTAATTCTTTGTTTATTTAGCATACTATGGACTAAAAAAAACAATTTCCTACTACTCCAAATTAACACTAGAAATGCCATGTCTTTCAGATTAATTATATAAAAAAAGAATTTGTGGGTTTTTCATTAAAGGTCTTGTGAAACATATGAATAAGGAAACAGTTGCTATTTTAAATTACACAAGCTATAGCAATTTTGTTTATTTTCTAAGGCTCTAAAAATCCACCAAATTTAAAATCTTGATAGATTTTTGAATTACTAGACCTAACACAGGTAAAACGATTTGCATAAAGTATATCTTTTATAATTTGTTTCCCTAATAATTAATTTGTGTAATACCTTTGATGAATGAAATATGAAGCTGCATCAACTTCATTGTTTGATAAAATAATCAGTGAAATGTCTTATATTCAGGAAGATAATACATTTGATATTTTGTTTCTCTCACAAAAAAGAAATTAAACATAAGATTGGATTACTAAATTTAGAAGTAAAACATTATTTTGAAGGTCCTGCTGCATGTGATCAAGATTGAACAACAATGTCATCAACTTTACACAGCTTACTGTTAAGTTAATTCACATTCAACCGCAAGGAGCATGATCTTTTATCTTGGGGTATAGCTCATTCAGAGTGATTAGTGCCTTCCTGGGTACCAATGTCTAGTCAGCATTTTGGGTCAACTTTCAGATGTGTGGGCTTTTCTACCATACTTAAAAACCAATGGTAAATACAGTAGTCAGGATGGTATATTTATGTGTTAGCGCGTGAAGCAATTCAATTTCAAAAACACATCTAGACTGCTATAATTAATTAATTACATTGTATATTGAGACTTTGACATTGGCCTGTACAAATAACCAGCGCTGTGGTTGGTACAACCTAAAACACGACCAGGTCTAGATCAAGTTCAAGGCAAATGGAATCAGAGTCAAGACCAAGACTTGAACCTGATTGAAAATGTTTGGAATGAACTGAAAACATATTTTCATAAGCAGGCAAGCCGACAAGCGAAGATTAGCTTATCACAATTGTAACACATTGACTCAAGAATCTGATGAGGAATTCCTGCAACAAATACATTGATCACATAATGCAAGATCTTAGCTCTGATCTTGGAGCTGGTAGGAGGGGCGACTAAAATGTAGGACTGTAAATTCTATATGTAGTAAACATTTAATGCTATACAGTATTTTAAACGTTCTGAAAGCTAAATCCTTGACTTTTCCTAAATAAGTGTATATTACAATGTTCTATTGTCAGAATTCTAAACTCACAAACTGAAAACTATTAAGAGACAATTTACCTTTTTTTTTTACACTGTATTCCTACTTAATCCGCTAAAAGGACACGCCACTTGGTGTTGGTACCCAGACAGCCGCTAATCCGTAACCAGGCACTAATCACCCCTCGCTGTATGAATGATGTCAATGAATGAATGGGGTGATACCCCCAGATGAAAGATCAGAGCCTTGGTCAAATTTGAATGAACTTACAAATTAAACACAAACTATATCCTTGACCATTCAAAAATGTACCGCATCTTAATATTTTCTTTAGGAGAGACACAAAATATCAAACATAATCTGTCTAGACATTTTTGCTGATTACTTTACCGAGGATTCAGCGGCTTATATAATTAATCAAATGTAGAAGACTATATAACAAATTCAGTATAATTAACAATATCCTAGAAAGTGTAACAAACATATTCAAACTGTACACTTTTATATTAGGAGAGAAACAAAATATCAAACACTTGTTTATCTATCATCTGTCTATTAATTTTTATTATTTTCTAGTGTCAAGAGTAAAGCACATTTTCCAACAGATGGCATGCAATATTAATATTTGACCAAAGAGGTTGTCTTATAGCCAACAGCCAATATTTTCTCTGATTTACTTACACATACTTGACATAATTTTACCTTAAAGTACATTGGAGAAGAAGAGAAGAAGCAAAACGATAATATGTGCATACATACACCTTTGGCCACATACTTTTATTCTGAAGACAAGGCATGTGACCCAAATGTCATGTTGCCGATTAGTGTTCTGTGATTGGCTACTTAATACAATGTCCCCGCCCATAGCGATACATTTTGTTGTACTGTATCTGTAGAATTGGAGTTGTATCTGTAGAATTGGAGTTGTATCTGTGAAAACGGATTTGCACCCGTAAAAACTGAGCTGTATCCGCAAAAGTAGAGTTCAACCTGCAAAAAAAGAGTTGTATCTGCAAAGCAGGATTTGTAAATTGCAAACGTGATGTTTACAAGTAAAATGTGGGTTGATATTAGCTTCACATCGTTTGACATTCAGTTAACGTGAATTACTTTTATGTAGGTGGGGCGCCACCTACTGAGGAAGGAAAGGAAAATGCAACCTAAATAAATTTATCCTTTGTACCCTGATTCAAGATATACTGTGATTTTCATTGTTTAATTTAATGCAAAAAAGTATCGTATTTCTCTTTCCTTTCCAAAAAAGTTGGAAAGGAAGGTTGAGTGAGGAACAGAAGGGTTAAAATTAGGAGACCACTGCAAATTGAACGCTTCCGTTCCTCACTCAAAACTTTCCTTTTCAACTTTTTTGGAAAGGAAAGAGAAAGTTGCAGTGATCTCTTAATTTGCTGTACGTAAAAATTAACATTAACCAATTTGAATTCAATACAATTTACACAAGTGAAATCAACATTGTGTTACTATTTATTGAGATACAGTATATATACCATTATTTTATGGTTTCGTAGGCTCATTTAATTACTTAGTTGTTCAGTTCATAGATGGGTGATGAGTGTCAGATCTGGGAGTCATATGCAATTTGTTCCAGTAATTGGCAGCAGACGACTGAAATAAATGACAGCCAAAGGAAGTGGGTTTGAGGAGTAACTAATGAATGACGGCCAAAGGAAGTAGATTTGAGGAGTAACTAATGAATGATGGCCAAAGGAAATGGGTTTGAGGAGTAACTAATGCGCGATATCTACCAAAGCTGCAGCTGAATACACTATTGTTTGTTAGCACGTACTATCCATGAGTGGCACATGTGCCCAGATGTTTCCTTTGTGTATTTAAGCAAGCTTTTCCTTAGTTGCACCAACGCCTGCAGAATATTATTAGCGAAAGGCAAATCTGTGATTTTGTCTGTGCATAATATGTACATACCACATTGGGATGAGAATGTACTGTATACAATTAATCATTAAAACATCGGTCCATAGGATATGCTAAAATATAGGTACATTTTATTCTTTTACACTGATACAATCGCACATATGAAAGGTTTTTGCTCCCAATGCTCTTAGGGCTCTTGTTAAGTTAACGCAGGGCCAGATGACCATATAGGCATTCAGGGCTCACTTAATCATTAACTGATGACTTCTGAATGTGTGGAAGTGTGTTTCCCTGATTTTGGTGTGAGAGCCCCGTTTCAGTTCCTCCACTGGGAAGTTCAGTGTTTGCAGTCAAGCTGGTTCTGACTGTTTGCAACAGAATCACATGTCCAATACCCAGTGATGTGTATCCTTTATGGCCTCCCAGTTAAATGCTTTATTTTTCTCAGATGAAACACAGCCTGAAGGAGACGATGGTAAGATGTGTTGTTGGACTGTGTGGTTTAGAGGATGCAGTTGCATGATTACAATACAACTTTGGCGTTAAATATCAACAACAAACCGGCATCAAATATTAGGTTAAACACTTTGAAATATTTGTTGTGAGCTATATTTAGTTTGCACAGTGACAGCTATTGAAATAGCTGCAAAACTGCAAACTACAATTTAATAGCTCAATGTAAATACTGTCAAGTATTAGCAAGTATATCACCTATGTATTTGATGATCTTGACTATTTCATCAAGGCCTCAGGGTCTGTGGTATATTGTGTATATACCATGGCTAAGGGGTGTACAAATATGTAATTTCATTGAACTTCCCCTTTAGTTCATGAAAATTACATTGGTCATCTGTTTTCTTACCTTTAAGATCGTTCTAATGCTAAGGAAATAATACATCCATTTGTCATTATTTGAACTTTTCTTTTATGGGGAATAGCAGAAGAAAGAAAAATAATGTACTTACTTTGTGTGATAACATATCAGTGTGTTTCGATACATTTGGATGCATCTGGTCTTTGGTCTGGATGGGGATTCTGATGCACCAAATATCACAGTTCACAGTAATCTGAATTATGTGGCCAGAATGTGATGTGTTGAGAATGGTGTGATCTTAGTGTTTGATGTGTATTATCCCATGTGCATATAGAATGTGTATACTGTAGGAAGTGAGAGATGACTGACCAGCGTGGTTTGTTTTTCTTATTGCTGTCATTCCCATTGAATCTCAAACATTGCATGCAATAGTTTGATCATTAATCCACAGAAAACGTTTTGTGTAAGTTTTCAAAAGTTTCTAACCTGTAAGATGTGTCATTGTGTAGTGTTAGAAGCACTAGACAAAGTCCACAAACACCATTAGGTTTAGCCTTTTCAAGATACAGAGCCAGGTGTAGCACAGGTGTGTGTGAGCATTGTATTCAATCTTTAGGTTGCAGGCAAATTGTAAGGGAGCTTTAATGTCTCAAACTTTGTTTAGTGAGTGCTTGGAGAGAACCAAGCACTCAAAACTGTTTATTATGACGGGTGTCTACCCAGTGAGGTTAGCAGGGTGGCTTTTCTTGGGCTTAGGGCCTACAACACATGATTTCCATCAAGCTCCTTGTCTTTCCTGCAAAGACTGGTATAGTACTAGCTAGTCCAAGGTGGTTTAGGATGGGAAGGATAGTACTGCGAGTGTCTAAAGACATTTAAAGTAAATGTAAACTGATAAACGGACCAGCAAGAACATTTAAATGGGGAATATGTCAGCCACTCGATTCATTTTTGTAGAAACAAAATGTTGAAACATCGACTTGAAACATTAACTTCAGAAGTCTAATGGTCATTTTGCTTGTTTTTATTTGCATATTGTTGAACATCCCTTAATGTTTTGATTTTGAATATGGAATCATCATATTGTATTTGATAATGCATGACTGCAGCACAATAAATATTGATGTGTTCTCACATTATGTTGTAAGTGAAGCCCATCATTTTTTTTTATTTGTAATAAACCTCCAAAACCTTAATGGAATGTTAAGCTATAGCCATTTGCTCCATACATTCGACTCAGCAATGGCTTTAGAGAAAGTTGGATACAAGGCTATCATGAAATAGCAATTGTAGTGAAACTTCAAAACTGCTTTTCAAGGTGTCATCTGGTATAATACTGTTTAATAACTTTCATGAAGAAAATGTTCCACAAATTCCTCGGTTGTGTATACATGTTTGTATGTATATAGTTGTGTAATACAAAATGAATCCAAAGTGTGAGACCAGTTGCTTATTCCTTTTGCTTGGTTCCTTGTTTGTACAGAATGTAAATTGTCTTTCTCTGTTACAGTATCCAGATAATTAGTCAGTGCCTGCTACAACATTTCAACACTCGTAGAGAAAAGGTGCCAATGTAGGGTTTGTCCCCATAAGTGAATTTTTTTAAATAAATTTGGTGCTACAGTAGGCTTTTTCAGAGACCTTTAGTATAAAAAATTGTATATTTAATGTATCTCATAACACAGACATTAAAATAAATAATTAAGACAACCACTCTGCAATGGAGCCTTCTGGGAAATGTAATGTGCAATTTGATTGTGCAGAAAAAAACATTATCTTAAGCCATTAGTGTATCACATGCAGTCTGAAATCTAGGAAAGTGTAATGGGATAGCTCAACAGTAGTTTGGTCAATGTGATATTGAAATTATTACCTAAATTAATTAATGCTAAAACATCATCTATGTTAATAACGTTTTTGGGAAAGTCAGAAATATCTTGACTTTCATATTCATTTTTTATAAAATGTCTACAAAATCATGGTATGTCTTTTACAGGCTGAGAAAAAACAATAATTACACAGGTCCCACTTTCTACAAGTCTTGATATCAGTTGATGTATGACTGGGTGTAGAATACCTCAATGATTTCCAAAGAACCCTTCGGACTTGCAAAGAATCATCAAAGGACAATTTCCTCCCCCCCCAAAAAACCTTTCTTACTACAATAAATTCCCATAGAAATACTTTTTGTTCCAATTATTCCAATCTTCCAATAGAAAAACAGCTATTGGTAGAACTCAACCATCACCAAATAACCCTCTTGGAACCCTTATTCATGAGAGTGCATTATGGTTATTAATAATGTGCATAACTTAAGAAGGTCTGATACTGGCCTGCTTTCTGTTCTCTGCGTGTGCATGTGTGCGTGTTTGTATTTGGAAATGTGTTCTTCAGTTTCTTCTCTCCAACCACAGAGGTTGCAGGACTTGCGGGCCTGTTTCTTGAATACCCCAAGAACACGGTTGCTACTGCAGGTCAGACAAACACCTCTGGCCGTTTATTAGCGCTAGCTTCATCTCAGAACGCATTTGTCTACTGTGTCGGTCTCATTCACTTTAGCTACTTTTGCATTACAATTTGGTCTTACCTACCTGTTTACCTGAAGTTGACACGTTTAAGCCGGGAACATTTTTGTAAATGTAAAACTTACAGGGAAAAAGCCAAATATTTTTGTATTGGTTTTCTTAATGTGGATTTTGAATGGCAGGAACGGACATTACGTTTATCGCCAAAGTTGACTCATCTACACTAACAAGGAAACCCACCATTAAATGGCTGAAGGGGAAATGGATGGACCTAGGCAGCAAGGCGGGAAAACACATGCAGTTCAAAGAGACATATGACAGAAACACAAAGGTAGGCCTACGCCTGCTAAAGGGCGGGTTTGGTAGATGTAGGAAAAAAGACCTGTCTCACATAAAGAGAGACACACACACATTCTAACGCGTTCTAATCCTCTTAGATCTACACCTGGGAGATGAAGGTAATCAAGGTGGTCCCTGGTGATGCTGGAGGCTATAGGTGTGAGGTGATCTCCAAAGACAAGTGCGACAGCTGTGCTTTTGAAATATCTGTGGAGGGTGAGTGCAAAGAGCGTTAAAATGTATTCATATCAACCCCTCCCCTTTTTGATATAGAGAATGTATCTCACGGTTGTCCTGATGGTAAAACTACGCTATTTAGTGCGTGTTTTTTCACATGAAAACTAATTTTGCAAGATTTTTTGCAACCAGGATATCACACATTGGTTACTGACCCCAACCACAAAATCAAAACAACTTTTCCATTCAAACACCAAAGCCAGGCTATTGGGGAGAAAGCAGGGTAGAGACAGCAAATATCACAACCAATCATAACACTGGCAGATATGTTACTTAATTCCATATATATTGCAAATATACAGTCCCCAGAAAAGCATTACTTTTCATCTTACAACAAAGGTTTTCTCTATCAGTGATTCACAAGCAGCAGTAGTTTTTTGTCATTGATTATATGGACAAATCATGATTTGGCGAAGGTAATGCTTAAACTGGGATGGCAACTTTGAATATGATAAACAGTTTGTGTAAGATTACATAGCAATATAGTGTAAAAGTATTTATTTGATATGTATTTAATTTATGGTCAAAAACAGGAAGGTGGAGTTTCCTTTTGCCAGGGAGAAGACTTTTCTTACATCCCATGCACTGCGTTAATCAAAATTGTTAATGTCATTCCAACCAGAAGTATTCTACAGTAAGTATATTATGTAATCCCTCTTTTTCCAGCTGTGCAAACGGAGGATAAAGATGTTATGGCTGCATTTAGAAGAACGTAGGTATTTTTTCATTAATGTTTGCACTTTCATAAAACAAAAGCATACAAATAAAAGAATGAGTCAGCATGTGTGTGTGCGCATGTGTATGTTTTACCGGCTTTGTTTTTCCTTTCAATTTCATGGTTTATTTTGTTTTCTGTTTAGGTATGGCAAAATAATTGAAATCATAATGACAATGTTGTCCTCAAAAGTTAGAAGCAGGTTCCCCACGCTAGCATAGGTTTTTAACAGCCACCAGCACAGTGCAACTGTTCACATAAGAGATTTTTATTTATCAATAAAATATTATTTTATGTTAATTCCTTTTACATTAAGTTAGACTTTTGGTAACAAAATGGGGGCTCATCAGGGATATTTTATGGGTGTATACACCGATCAGCCATAACATTATGACCACCAGCCTAATATTGTGTAGGTCCCCCTTTTGCTGCCAAAGCAGCCCTGCCCATCGAGGCATGGACTCCACTAGACCTCTGAAGGTGTGCTGTGGTATCTGGCACCAAGACGTTAGCAGCAGATCCTTTAAATCCTGTAAGTTGTGAGGTGGGGCCTCCACGGATCGGACCTGTTTGTCCAGCACATCCCACAGATGCTCGATTGGATTGAGATCTGGAGAATTTGGAGGCCAAGTCAACACCTTGAACTCGTTGTGTTCCTCAAACCATTCATGAACCAATTTTGCTACGTGGCAGTGCGCATTATCCTGCTGAAACAGGCCAATGCCATCAGGGAATACCGTTTCCATGAAAGGGTGCACATGATCTGCAACAATGCTTAGGTAGGTGGTACGTGTCAAAGTGACATCCACATGAATGGCAGGACCCAAGGTTTCCCAGCAGAATTTTGCCCAAAGCATCACACTGCCTCCGCTGGCTTGCCTTCTTCCCATAGTGCATCCTGGTGCCATGTGTTCCCCAGGTAAGCGATTCACATGCACCCGGCCATCCACGTGATGTAAAAGGAAACGTTATTCATCAGACCAGGCCACCTTCTTCCATTGCTCTGTGGTTTAGTTGCCCATTGTAGGCACTTTCGGCAGTGGACAGCGGTCAGCATGGGCACCCTGACTGGTCTGTGGCTACACAGCCCCAAATGCAACAAACTGAGATGCACTGTGTGTTGTGACACTCTACTATCAGCACCAGCATTAACCTTTTGCAATTTGAGCTACAGTAGCTTGTCTGTTGGAACGGGCCAGCCTTCGCTCCCCACGTGCATCAATGAGCCTTGGCCACCCATGACCCTGTCGCCAGTTCACCACTTTTCCTTCCTTGGACCACTTTTGACCACTGCAGACCAGGAACACCAAACAAGGGCTGCAGTTTTGGAGATGCTCTGACCCAGTTGTCTAACCATCACAAATTTATCCTTGTCAAAGTCACTCAGATCCTTACACTTGCCCATTTTTCCTGCTTCTAACACATCAATTTTGAGGACAGAATGTTCACTTGCTGCTTAATATATCCCACCCACTGACAGGTGCCATGATAATGAGATTATCAGTGTTATTCCGTTCACCTGTCAGCGGAATTAATGTTATGGCTGATTGGTGTAAAACAGTCTTAATCAAAAACAATGGATTGTCAATGTGTTGTTAAGTTAAGCTTAGCTTGGCAACACAAGATACAGACATAGCTCTTGTGAAAGCTTCTCATAATCTGAAATCTGAAAAAACTAATTATCCTGACATAAAGAGAGAAGATGTTCATATATCACATTTGTTTAACAAAGGAATAAGCAGATAATGTGACAGCTAGTTTTCAATAAATATCCCACTGAATGCATTACAATAAATAATCACTTTAATAAAACACATACACAAATGTTATAGCATTTGGGGTTAGATGGAAAACCACAGTAGTAAAACGTTATTAGTATTTATTTTACTTTAGAACATACCTACATTGTGTCAGCATTCAGTACATGAAATGGGAAAATTGTTGGGATATTTGGATGCAAATTAAAAGTGCCCCGCCCGAAAATGACAGAATTAAAAGTCCATAACACTATTTTTTGCCTGCATGTGGCTGCACAAATATATACTTGTATGACAGAGAGCTATTAATAATAATTTTCTCAGAATGTCTTAAATGGTTTTTCCAAATATGCATATTTTTTTAATCTATGTAGAGATAAGATTCATCTATCTTATCTTGTATTATAGTATTTTGTATTATAGATATAATTGATCTAAAATGACAATATGTTTTACCTACTTAGGGATGCTGGTGAGGATGACGGTGACCTGGATTTCAGTGCATTGCTGAAAGCTACCAAGAAGTGAGGAATGCATACACTACGTAATCTATGTAGGGAACATACTGTACCTCCACAGATTAGAGATCAGAAAGATTTAAACTGTTCTAGAAATTCTCTATAGCTGTCCTTGTGGTGGAATCTTTTTCTTTATCTAGAATTTTTTCTCCCTACTGTAAACAGGCAGATCAATTATTATCTATATTTCACTAAGTGGTATATTACTCAGATCAGAAAAAGAGATTGTTCAAAAGAAACGTGTAAAGGTTTCAAAGGAAAATCCATAGAATCAGTTGAATGCAACCTATCTTTAATAAGACTTCAGGTGTGGCTTAACAAGAGTTATTTCTAGCTAGAGTGTAAGAATTTTGTAACAGTTACAAAAAAGAGTCACCCACTAATTGAGTATAGATTATCTCTCCAAGATTTAATCTGTCTTTATCGCATACCTTCATCGTTATCACTTTCTTCCATCCCTACTTTATTCTTCCATCTTTCTTCTACAGAAAGAAGAAGCCAGTTGAAGAGGAGCCGCAGGTCGATGTGTGGGAAATCTTGAAAAATGCTAAACCCAGCGAGTATGAGAAGATTGCTTTTGAGTACGGCATCACGGACCTGAGGGGTCTGCTCAAGCGTCTGAAGAAAATGAAGACTGTTGAGCCCAAGCACAGCGATGGTAAGAAGGCCAGGGAAGGGCAGTAAAGGAACATTATGAAGGTATGATACCGACTGGCACTACCTTGCCAACATTTGCACCCAATGTCATGTTCTTGGTTTTACCTGCAGCTTTCCTAAAGAGAATGGAAGCAGCCTACACTGTGGATAAGGGGAAGAAAATTGTACTGTCAGTTGAAGTGGTTGACCCAAATGTCCAGGTCAGATGGTTGAAGAATGGTCAGGAAATAAAAACATCAGCCAAGTAAGCATACAAACACACACACGCAACACACATGTCCTAGCAGAGGTTACTAAGAGAATGAGGTATGATGAGAACCATGATGAGTAAAGGCTGAAGCCCAACTAGAGAAATTAATCTTTGAAGCACATGTGACATATTTTGTCTATAGGAATATATTCAAATGCTTTTATTAGTATGCACATTTATTGGTACTATTTGGTGTTTTAAATATTTATGCTTTGCAACATTTAACTTATTGTAGAGGCACCTATTGTTTGCTGTGGCCCTAACCCTAATCTGTAATCTTCTTATATTGTGTTAAATACCCCCGCCCGTTTATGTCAGTGACCTAGCCAATCAACGTAACATGAGATTACAAGACTGTCACAGCCCTAGTGAAACTGGACCCTTTGCATAACTCTCGCATTGATGTCACTTGCATCTCTTTTTAGGATGAGGCCATATGTAACTTAGTGACATAATGCATCTGTAGCAGGGGGAAGTGAAAGTAAAATTGCCTTTCACAAAGATAGCCACTGATGAATTCAAGAAATGTATATGTCACTGGGTTGTTTATTTACTGCAATAACATATAGTCCTTGTGGCATAGTCACATAAGGAAATGGTTTTGTTTTCTTCAAAAGCAGTTTTCTATCATGTAAGCCACCCATTGAATAATCTCAGTCAAAAGGCAAAGTACAGTAGGCCTATCTATTTTTGTCTTCTCTCTGAAGTGCTTTGGTAGTGCAAGGGCCTCTCTCTGAAGGGGGTGGGGAAAGTGGGTGCCATGCTAGATATGTGATTAATAGGCCCTATCTGATTCACTGCAGGATAAGATGTCAGAGACTGGCAGCATTAGAAAATATCTCTCTAAAATTATCTTTCCAGTACAACTCCATAATTCAAAATGCCTCTGCCATCAACAAATGTATTTATAGGAAATAAAAATCAGATCTTAGAGATGACCAAGTTTTATCATGTCCTGCATATACACTCCAAGGGATAGTTTTGCGGGACAAAGATTAAGCCAAGTCCACTGTGCTCTTTTTGTCTTAGACTATAGGCTTGATCTTTGTCCACAAAACCGGCCCTTAATCCACAGTCAGTTCTGAATCATTATCATAGCTACACAGTCAGACGCAAAAACATACAAAAAGTAATGTTGAGTGTTTTTTTGCGTTTTGAGTTTTGAATGACCCAATTCAGGCGAAACTGGAACCTTTGTTTAGTACCCCCACTAAGTGCAATGATAGGCGCATGTAAAGGATGCCTGCGTTTTGAACCAGAGACGCGGCGTGAGATTTTTATTTTCTAACCTCAACCCTAACCCTAATCCTTAATCTAACTTGCATTTTCTTGGCTAACCTTACTGAAGAATTATGAAGTATGTCGCTTTAGTGTCTATAACCTTACAAAGTGTTATGAAGAGCAGCGCTTCCCTTCATGTACATCCAAATGTGGGCATCGACATCAGCAACATGAATTTGCACAAATTGGGTCTCCCTGAAATGCACAAAATGCACAAAATATCACCTGTACATTTTTCCATTATCACACAAATTAGGACTTCTTAAAATGTATGAAAACACACAAAATCCTCAACATAACTTTTTGAAAATGTTTGTGCAAATTCACGCGTGTAACGCAGACATTTAAATATTTCATTTAACACTAGAACCACCAGAGACCAACGCTGTTTGGCGTCATTAGCATACGAATGGTCCCAATTAGCATACATATTCTCCTCCGTAGCATCACCATCCAGCCAGAGCATCAGTTCATCTACTGGGTCATTATTAAACTATACAGAATAGTCTAAATAATTTATTATAGAATTTGTTTGCTTATCATACAATAAAAAAACGATTAAGAAAAGAATACAAAGCAAGATTATTTCTCAGAACGCAGACTATAGAATTTTCATTAGTTTTTTAACCTACAAATGTACAAAATGAAAATTACACAGCCAATCTACAGATGACCTGATTTGTCTATAAGTGACATGAATACGTTATCGAAAAAGACAAGGGCCCGGTTTCCCGATAACGTGGTTTAAGGATGCACGTAGCTTTAACAGGGACTATGTTACGACGGACTTACACCTGTTTCCCAAACCATCACATACGTCGCTCTTTATAAAGTGCATCGTAAGTGCCACGTTAAGTTGTGAAAAATTGCCTATTCATTGCATTCCGATATATCTTATTTACTTATCAGAAACATATCATATTTTCCTATTAGAAACACTAATAGGAAAGTGCAAAACAAAAAAACTTAGTGAAATGTTAGATTGACGAAATTGTTGTACTCAACCAATGGGGTGGACTTAAGCCAATCAAAAGCATATCTCCGGAAATCGATCACGTGACATCCAATTATCAGTTCCTCTGGTAGCAATATAGAATATATGTTACTTAAGTCATAGCAATCAACACATGATTAGTTATCTGGGAATATAAATCAGTGGGAAAAATATGTTCTAATTGTTTGAAGTAAAAATGGAACACAGAGGAAAACAAGTATTCAGAGATGAATATATCAATGTTCCCCTTGACGAGGTAGAGGCACCAATCCATCAAAGACATTACTGTTTTGAACACTTTTTCTTCATTATTTCTTGTTTTACGTTCGTTTAAAATTTTCCTCAGTTGATCCAATTGCATTCAGTTATATCTACATCCTCTCATTCACTTGTTACATATTTTTTTCAAAATAAATTAGTAACAACTGTTTTTATTAATTCTATTGCCTTAATTTTAACTGTTTGCGATCTCTCCTCGCATGTTGAGTGCGGCGCTATTTCACAAAAACAGTGAAGTGCCTGTTACGATGGACTAACGAGGACTCTCCCGGGGGTTCTAGTGGGGCTATCGAGTTGATGTTGAATTGTCAAGTAGCCTTGTATTCTTTTTCAATAATAGCCTAATTAATTTGTAGAATGGTCATGGATATCTTGTATTTAATCTTTAGAATTTTAGAATTCTAACAATGTTTAGGAAAAGTCATGGAAGGAGGAGGGCGTAGCTTTCAAAATGACCGTTTTATTTGAATTACAAAATCAAACTTCAATTGGCGTAGGCATTTGGCGGTTCTAGTGTTAAAAGCACGTAGCTTCTCCAGGCTCCCCAGAGGGTCTGAGCATGTGCATGGTTGGGCAGGCCGACTTGGTTGGTGCTGGAAGGGCAGTAAAGTGTAACTGAGGTAGTTATTAGTTTACTCACTTGATAAAATCAGATACCACAAAGTGACGGAAATTCACATGAAAAACAAACAATGGCACCTTTTTGCCTTCCTGCCATAATTTACTGTTTCACATTTGTGTCATGCTTCTATCTCCCAGGTGAGGTTTTATTATTTTCTGAGGAATATCTTTCATAAACTTCTCCCGCTCCTGAAACACAATGATATTCAATATAATGTGCAAATGCTTTAGGCTAGCAGATTCTTTTTTGAGGATTACTGTCATAGGAAAAAAGCAGGAAGAATCTATCATGTAGATAAACAGACTGATCTGTACTGGGATGTACAACAGCAGTGATGATAATCTTTTTTTTTCTTGAAAGTATGTAATATCTATTTAGTTAAATGGATTGCACGTTTCATCATAATGCTGTTTTGAACATTTGTTTTGGGCCTGATGTCAAACTAAGAATTCTACTCAATGCATCCTCATAAGGAGCTGACAGTGTAGATTTGGTCTAAAGTGCATTTACAGACTTGAAAATACAATACTATCTCAAATAAAAGCAAATCCTTTGTATATGGACCAATTTTTGTTTTTGATTTTGATGTTAACAAAATTAGATTTTTGATGTAGTATAACATAATATCAGGAATATAAGGGAGTCCTCAAATTTTACCTAGCTAATGCTAGCCTTGCAAGCTATTTTGACTGACATTGCTAGCTTTTGACAACATTGTCATCTGTCAAAGTGCATTTGATGGGGATGATGATTGCAACATTGTTTTCTACTAAATATTAGCCTACTTTAGCAATGTTCAAATCACCTATAGGGCAATGTAGACACATTAGACTCTATTGAAATATAACTACAAAATTCAGAATGACAGAAAACTGTAGATTGACATTTTAGTCAAGTGTTGATGTTGGTTACAAATGTGTTCTTCAAAAACTGGTGAACATTATGACATTTAGTATTGGACATGATTGTGCCACTTAACCTCTCCTTATGTCCATACATCTGTTTGTCTTTTCCTTTCATCCGTGTACCAGGTACATCATGGAACAAAATGGCAACATCAGGACGCTTACCATCAACAAGTGTACCCTGGCAGATGACGCTGCTTATGAGTGTGTTATTGATACAGAGAAGTGCTTCACCGAGGTCTTTGTCAAAGGTACATCTTTTGCTCACTAATCTAGAATATATCTGTTACAACACGTCAGTGTTGGTTTTATTAAGTGTTGATTTTTTTAAATGCTGGATCTTTAAAAGAAACAGATAATTTTATAGGTAAACGCGTCTGTTGTACTGCCACGTGTTAATATAAATGTTCTTGGTATTTTTTCAGTGTTTGTAACGTGTATATAAGTAACACATTAATAATAGTCCAAATATATAAGACCGTGTCTGTTAACGGTTGTGTCCGGACTTGGACCCGGTTTCCCGATAACGTGGCATTTACAGTACGACGGTTTAATGATGCACTTAGTCTTATGATGGACTCTGTTACGACGGACCTACCCCTGTTTCCCAAACCATTTGTCAGTCTTCATAAAGTACATCCTAAGTGCCACGTTACAGCCGTTTGGAATGGTATTAGGCCATGAATACGGTTTGAAATATAGCCTATTGCATTTCAGCCACTTCAGCCAATCAAAATCATATCTCCGGAAATCGATCACGTGACATCCTATTACAAATAGCTATATAAATATGATGCTTAAGTCACATAGCAATAAACACATGATTAGTTAACTGGGAATATTAATCATAGTGGGAAAAATCTATTCTAATTGTTTGGAATAAAAATGGAACACAAGAGAAAATAAGCATTCAGAGCTGAAGAAATCAATGTTCTCCTTGGCGAAGTAGAGAGGCACCAGGGGTGAAGCTCAGCTTTCTCGCCCATGGGTGCAAACCTTACCCGCGGTTTATATTTAATACTCACAAAATGACGTAAGTTTCATGTAACTTGATGAACAGACGCTTGTTATAGGCTACAACAAAACGTACCTGAAGTTAATAAACTTCGCTGCTTTTGCTATAAGCTGCGATGCTGCTCCTATCACTGTAATGTCAGATCTATCTACCTTCTCATGCTTCAAGAAGGTTCTGTCTGCGGCCCGTGGCAGGGAAGATCCGCCCATGGAAACTCCGCCCATATAGAACCCCTCCCCCTCATCCAATTGGTTAGTCGAAGCTTGCGGCGTATGGTTTCTTTCGCGTTATGAACTGACTTGTTTATTTCCTTAAAGTAGTTGAAAAATGTTGTCCTTATCTAACGATTTTATCGCTTCTAAAATAGTCTTCTTTTTTTTGTAAAAACATGAATATCGATGGAGAGCGATTTGATGAAATATGTAATAAAAAAAATTAAATTAAAAAAAATAACAACGGGCAATAAACTGAGTAATCTTAATTAACTCAGTGAGGGAATTTGAACTGAATGACGCCTGGCTTTATTAGCAGCAAAATCTTGTCTTCTGTCCTCTGGATTTTGGTTTCTATGAGATGGGTAAGGTGAAATCGGAAAGGTACACTATCACGGGAAATGTGAGATTAACTCTTATTGTAACTAAGAACTTGGAATACTAGGAGAGACGTGCAGTGACACAAATATCACAATTAATAACAAATAACAAATGTGATCCTAAAAAATAGATAACCATTTGGGGTGTAACGTTTCACGTATCCATACCGCTCGGTGGAGGATGTTCAGTTTGTTATGCATTGTGATTCTAGTTTGAAAGTGGCGCGTTACTTTTTTGTTTGCGGAACTAAAATTTCCTCACAGAGATGGATCTTGGAGCCGTAACTTAGCAAATGAAGAAGCCTAGTACATGTGATGCTGCTTAGTAAATAAATATGATGAACACAAACGACAAGACCGTGACAAACCTTTATGTGCCTTTTGTTCAGGGATTTATGGCCAATTAGCCACTGTTTACAAGTTTATAACTTCATAATAAATGAAAAGAACTGTTATGTTTTGCATGTCTTTTTTGCACTGTACCCCTAAGAACTATTGTTTTATAGACCTCCCTAACCATGCAAATGGAAAGTGAATAGTTCAATATTGTATACACTAGTATTATATTAGGAATAAATACTGATACAGTAGGCCAATACATCCCATTTGATATGCATTCTGTGCTGTAAATAAACAATCTAAGCTGACAATGTAAATTGGACATGTAAATAAACAAAATTATTTTACTCTGTCATTTTGGCTGTTACTGCGAGCCATAGAACAAGGAAGTAGTCCAAATGAATTATAAGCGATGAGACACCGTGGGGAACGAATTGGAAGAGATGGAGGGAGCGTGTTTAAATTAACAGAGCATCCCTGGGCAGATCTTCCTTGTCGTGGGCTAAACAGGAACGAATTGGAATAGGCGGAGGGTGTCCAATATGTGCCTGTTACGATCGAGTAACGAGTGGTCCAAAACAATTAAAGAGCGATGTTACGTTCCGCTTAAGTAACGATGCTTTCAGGAAACGCACTGATAGGTTAACGAGGCACGTGCATCTTACAATCATCTTAGCGCTTTAGGAAACCAGGTCCTGGTCTGTTCAAGCAACACGCAAGCAAAGAGACGTTAGCTTTTTCTTGGGGCCATCAGGGTTTTTCAGGTCTATATGGCTAGCTGTTTAAATACGTTAACTATTATCTATTCGGCAGCTGGATACCTCTCGCTGCTGTACTGCAGTGCTAGCCCTGTTATCACTGCGGCACGCATCAACTACAGGTTGACAAGCAAGCTATTGTGGTAGTCTTGTTCCAGCAAATTTGTTTCAAAACTTCAGGATTTTAGGTTAAACGGGGTGAGGGGCATGCTGCGCTAAGTCTGCATATGTAAACGATTATAGTGCCACCATGAGGCCAATCGGTGACATTTAGTAAATGCTGGATATCAGTGACAAGACTCATTAAACATCCAAATTCCAACTATATTGTGCAAGTGGTGTCTGAGATACTGATTGTGACATACGAGTACAGAGAGATTAAACCACAAAGCCCCCTTTAGTTTCGTCAGGAATACATTTAAATAGTAACTGTTGGTGGTTGGAATGTTATCCTAACCTACCTATAGGTCAAACATTTTGTGCTCTCACTCATTTTTATAAACGACTTTGCCCATTATGGCCACCAACAATAAATATTCACAAGGTGCACTTATAATTCACCAAAATCACAATATTGTAATAGGTCCTAGTATTTAGGACATTTAAATGACAAAAACGTGTCCTCCTCAGAGCCCCCAGTGACCATTACCAAGCTGCTGGATGATTACCATGTGGTGGTTGGAGAAAGGGTGGAGTTTGAGGTGGAGGTGTCTGTCGAGGGAGCCCATGTTAACTGGTCAGTAAGCCTCTGGGGAATGCTTTATTTTGCAACATTGTTTAATGAGGTGTCATTACGTTATATTAACATGATATTAACTAAGAAACTGTGTACAACATTTCTGATTTCGTTACTTAACTCAAGGTTGAGAGGTAGTGTAGCCTAGTGCTCTAGAAGGTCGGGCCAGTAAACAGAGGTTTGCTGGTTCTAGCCCTGAGCCTGGCTGGAGAAAAATCTGCCTTTCTGTCCGTGAGCCAATAGTTCATCCGATTTAATTTCAGGTCACTGCTGAAAATGGCAATGTGTTGTCATTCATATTACAATGGTAATGAACTGGTAAAGGAATTTGAACTTGGAAGGCCTGAGACATTTTATGTTTCTCAGTTTTTGTTTCTCCATGTCACCTTCTCTCCTTTTTTTAGGATGTTTGAGGACAAAGAGCTCTCCAGGGACTCCTCAAAGTACCGCATCAAGAAGGACGGATTGAAGCACATGCTCATCATCCAAGAGGCTTCACTGGAGGACATTGGAATGTACTGGTGCATCACCAACGGCGGTCGAACCAAAGGGGAGCTAGAAGTTGAAGGTGCCAATCAGTTTTTGAATGACATCCACCCTCTCCCAATTCAATTAATTCCTCTCTCACTTCTGTCTTTGTCTCTCTCACTCGCCCCCCCCCCCCCCAGAAAAGGAACTAGAGGTTTTGCAGAGTATCGCTGACCTCACGGTGAAGGCGGAGGATATGGCCGTGTTCAAGTGTGAGGTGTCTGATGACAAAGTGACAGGAAAGTGGTTTAAAGATGGTGTGGAGGTGAAGGGCAGCGATCGCATCAAAATGACCCATGCTGGAAGGTACAGGACTGAAGTGGTTGGGTGGACGTTATATGTCAAGTGACTGCACTCATGCATTTGTGTCTTTAGATTGTGCTAATATTTTGCTTGAATTTTCATGAAATGTTTAATTTACAGAGTGCAGAGTGCTTGATGGACTATATTACTCTCGGTCTGATTTCTGTTTTGTATTCTGGAATTACAAGAATTTGTGCTTGAATCTAGCGAATCCGCATCCTTAATCTGTTTTAGAATCCATCGGCTGACCATAGATAACGTCAAGCCCGAAGATGCTGGAGACTACACATTTGTCCCAGATGGATATGCTCTCTCGCTGTCTGCCAAACTCAACTTCCTGGGTAAGTGGGGGAAATATGCTGTGGTATACTGCTAGTAAAGTCCCTTAACATTCATTCAGGTCACATTAAAAATAAATAATGTATAAATGCATTTTCTCCGCCTTTCAACAGAAATCAAGATTGACTATGTCCCCCGTCAAGGTAAGTAGATATCATTATATTTGAGGATTGATTCACATTTATATGTTATTTATTAATATTCAGTAGATATGTGCAGTAAATGAATGATGAAGTAGAAACCGTTTATTAAACTAACATTTACATCTTCTTTACCTTTGCCTTAACATTTATATACGCACATTCCCTTATGTTAAAAGACCCACCCAAGATCCACCTGGACACCACCGGAAACATGGTTTCCCAGAACACTATCATTGTTGTGGCTGGTAACAAGCTGCGTCTGGACGTTGAGATTTCCGGGGAGCCAGCTCCCACTGTCGTCTGGAAAAAGGGAGATACGGTAGGGAAATGCTGTTGTAGTTTCCATTAAGAAGCTCTCTGATAATTCTTTAACTCAAGTTTTACCTCAGCAGTTTTCATTATGGTTTTTGTTGATAGGGTTTTAACATGATCAACCTTTCCTCTTGAAAAATTTACAATATACAAATTTACAATATAAACTCAACATTAAGTTAAATTTCAAGTTTAAAGTTCATGTAAGGAAATCAGTTAGTTGAAATAAATTCATGAGACACTATGGATTCCATTATGGATTCCATTTATATCTCAGCTTATGGGACACGGGATAAACAGCACACATCTATATGATTAAACCCTCATACAATTCTAAAATCATGACACATAACAATCCTTTTGTTTTCTGCTAACAATTCTTCTCATGGGCATGTTTCTTTTCCTGTCTCTCAGCCAATCACCGCCGTGGAGGGGCGTGTGAGGACGGAAGCCAGGAAGGACCTGAGCTGTTTTGTCATAGAGGGGGCGGAGAGAGAGGATGAGGGCAACTACACAATCACTGTCACTAATCCCGCTGGGGAGGACAAGGCTAATCTGTTTGTCAAGATTGTTGATGTGCCTGACTGCCCAGTGAATGTCAAGTGTACCTCAGTTGGGGAAGATTGTGCCACCATCGTCTGGGAGCCTCCTAAGTTTGATGGCGGGGCACCAATCAAAGGTACAGTTAAGATATTTACTTTTTTTTAATACTGAAACACTTAAAAGACAATCTGGATTGATGATAAATGAATGGATGGAGGAATGGGCGATGGATGAAGGGATGATGGCATGGATTCATTATGGCTAAATGGAGGTAAGATGATGGATTAATGGAGGATGGATGATGAATAGAGGCATCATTGGTTGATTGCGTGGTCATTCTCATCCTCATTCTTGCTCAGGCTATCTCATGGAGAGGAAGAAGAAGGGCTCACATAGGTGGACAAAGCTTAACTTCGACGTGTATGAGGGGACGACGTACGAAGCCAAGAGGATGATTGAGGGTGTGCTCTATGAGATGAAAGTGTTTGCCGTCAATGGCATTGGCATCTCCCAGCCCAGCCTCAACTCCAAACCCTTCATGCCCATCGGTGGGTGGCACAGATGCATCTCACCGTTTTCCTTTTTCTCTGTTTACCTGTCTGCATGGTTCAGTGTTGTCCATTTTCAGTCAATCCTCTGTTTCTTTCATCACATCTTTCTACATTTTGGAGATATATTTATCAATCAGTATTTACGGTTTATTTTCTGTCTCTGTCTGTTGTTCTTATCATCCTGTCTATCTCTTGGTATGTCCGTTCCTTTTAACATCCTTGGTCCATTGTCTTTTGTCTACTCTTGTTCAGCTCCAACCAGTGAGCCTATAGCCCTCAAGGTACATGACGTCACTGATACCACCTGTGTCCTGAAATGGCTGGCCCCAGAGAAGGTTGGTGCCGGAGGCCTGGACGGATACATTATTGAGTACTGCAAGGAGGGAGGTGAGGGTGTGAGACAAAATACGACTGGTCTTACATCAAGCAGGCCTAACTGTGTCGACAATGTCTAAATGAACAATGACCTGAAATTCACTTTCATTACTTCTTGCAGAAGTCATACAAAAAACTTTGCAATGCATCTTTGAGGAATGGTCACGCCAGCAGGGTATTCATGCAGAGAGTACTTAATGCTTATGAACAGAGTGCCGGACATAATTTAAAAACAGATTCCACATGTAGAAATAGCTGGAATTGTAAGAAGTTAGACTTCAGAATGTAATTTGGTGGAAATAGTTTTATTTATCGTAATTTAAAAACCCATTATCACTGCCCAACCTTATTTATCACTGCCCAAACTCATTTATCCATCTCAAACCTCATTTATTACACTGTCAAACCTCCTTTATCCCTTTTTAACCTAATTTATTACACTATCAAATGGAAGTAATCATTGTCAAACCTCATTTATCTTAGTCCAACCTAATTTATTACACAATCGAACCTACTTCATCACTGTCAAACCTAATTTATTACACTGTCAAACCTCATTTATCCCAATGCAACTTAATTAATTACACTTTCAAATGTAATTCATCACTGTCAAACCTCATTTATTACACTGTCAAACTGCATTTATCCTCATCCAACCCAATTTATTACACTGTCTAACCTAATTAATCACTGTCAAACCTTATTTTACACTGTCATACCTCATTTATCAATTTTAAACCTAATTTATTACACATTTGAACCAAATTCATTACTTACATTGTCAAACCTAATTTATCCTTTTTCAATCTAATTTACTCTATCGAATGTAATTCATTACTGTCAAACCTCTTTTATTAAACCTAATTTATCCTTATCCAACCAAATTTGTTTCCCTTTTTCAAACCTAATTCATCACTGTCAGACCTCATTTATTACACTGTCAAACCTCATTTATTACACTGACAAGTGTCCTTTATAACTGCCACCGCCGCCTGTTTTCCGTTCTTCATGTTTAGGTACGGAGTGGGTGGCGGCTAACGAAGAGGCAGTGGACAGACAGTCCTACACAGTCCGCAACCTCCCCTGCGGGGAGAAGATCCAATTCAGAGTGGTGGCGGTGAACATCGCCGGACGCAGCCCCCCGGCCGTCTTGTCCCAGGCTGTCACCATCCGCGAGATCATGGGTGAGGGTCTCTCTCACAAATTGTGAGGCTTTCTCATCATTTTCCCTCTGGTTCCTTCATGTAGTTCAGTAGGACATCATTCTTTACCAGATTACCTAACACCAATTATCTCAATCGATTACTATCTCTCCCTCTTTTCCCTCTCTCTTAATGCGTCTCTCTTTTTCTTCATTAGAACTTCCCAAGATCCGTCTCCCTCGTTACTTGAGACAGAAGTACATTAGAAGAGTGGGCGAAAAAATTAACCTGACCATCCCTTTCCAGGTCTGTTGCTCAAAGTATCTGATTACACCACGGCCATTGGTGTGTATTTTCATAGTTTTCACTGAACTAGTATGAAGTATGAGGCAAAGCTCTCTGATAGCCATGAGTTCTACAGAACGGGAATCAATATATGTGGGATAAGCTTATCAAGCTGAACACTTATCTCATGAATTTTAACACTTATCTCAGGTGCTCAGTATCTCATGAATTTTGTTCACCTGATGCAGCTGCAGTTTAGCTATTGACAGCTAAGTTTTTTCGCCTCATTTTTTTTACAAGTGTCTCTTTCTGTTTTAAAGGGTAAGCCACGCCCCAATGTGCAATGGCTCAAGGATGGAAAAGAGCTTGCCGATCCAACAGTCAGCATTCGCAATTCCAACGTGGATTCTATCCTGTTCATCCGCTCGGCTGAGAGATCCCATTCTGGGAAATACGAGCTAGTCCTGCATATTGAGAACATGGAGGCAAGGGCAACTCTGGAAATGAGGATTGTGGGTGAGTGAAAGACAAGAGAGGGCACGAGGGTCTTGGTCATTAGCACGTCAGGCTAATAGAATGTGCCCCCCAGAACCAGAAAAAAAGTGTCTTTTTTGCGTGGGTTTGCTGCGGAATTAAATTGACAACGCATACAATGTACCGGCTAAAGGGCACAGAAATAGTTCTGTCATGGTAAACATTGTCTCATTTTCCCCTCATGATTGTAAAAATATAAACTTAAATATAAAAATATAAATATAATTTTCCATATAGAGACACCTGGGCCTCCCGTGGATGTGAAGGTCACAGACATTTGGGGATTCAATGCTGCTCTGGAGTGGAAACCACCCAAGGATGACGGCAACACAGAGATCACCGGTTACACAATACAAAAGGCTGACAAAAAGACCAAAGTGAGAGAGGAGGGCATGTACTGTAGGAACAAAGGGATTAAAAATTCTCTTTCTCAGAATGCAAAGCAACGCTTTTACCTTACATGCAGGATTGAGAAATTGTGGCATGGGGAATGGAAAACAAGCAACTGATGGAACAGGAAATGTTGTACATTCGTGAAATGTGTTCAAAAAGTGTTGCTCAATGTGAACACAATCATTACAGCTTGCACGCTGAATACTCCAACTCCTTGTATCTCCAGGAGTGGTTCACCATCTATGAGCACAACAGGAGGCCAAACTGCACAGCCTCAGACCTGATCATGGGTAACGAGTACATGTTCCGTGTGTACAGCGAGAACCTCGTTGGAAAGAGCGAGGAACCTGGCATCAGCAAGAACACAGCCGTCATACCTAAGACAGGTGTGTGTGTGTGTGTGTGTGTGTTGTGCACATGTAGGTACACTGTCTCGACGAGCCTTACAGTATCTTACTATACAACGTGTTTCAGAGACACCCAACCCAGTAGGAATCCATTACCACTCGGTAGGAATGAATTGCGTAATAATATATTTTTCCTTTCCTTCAGGATTGCAGTACAACCCACCTCCATTCAAGGAGAAAGACATGCAAGTGCCCCCCTAAATTTACACAGCCCTGATTGACAGGTCTGTGGTGGCAGGCTACAGTACTGCCATCAGTTGTGCTGTCCAGCGGCTTCCCCCGGGTATGTTTTTCGTGACAAACACTCTGAATGCTCCACTGTGCAGATAATTACCAAACCAAAGGAAACACACGTAAAGGAGGGATGCAAAGTACATCAAAACGCAGGTGCTTCAACACAGGTGTGAAATGAACACGCCGTAATGCTCAGGGTCAGGTACAGAAAATTCTGGGCAAATGGTATTGCCGTCTCCGTCACCTAATCCCTACCTAGTTGACCATTCATGTGGAGATTCTGGAGCTCCGCCTGTGAAAACACCAAATTGTGGATCTTATAGCATTGTACCCCTTTAAAAAAGGTCCTTCCATGCTCGTGTAGTATCTATGCTAAATCATTCAAACTTTTCTGGCAGCGCACGGTGGCCTAATCATTTATTTAGAGACTTTAGGTGTAGGTGCAAACACTTTGGTAAATTGTATCCAATTTCCCTGTCCCTTCTTCCCAACTGACCTGAAAACAAAAACATGTAAATGTCTTCAGAATGCATTCAATACCACGACTGAACATTAGTGAATCTGTTAATAATGAATTTGTTTTGAAGTAACCAGAAAAACACTGTATTTGTATTAAGTAAATGTTTATGATAATTCACAAAGGGCTTTAAATAGGGAATTTGAAATGTTTTCCAGCACTTACAGCATATTCATGACAGCTGTGATAAAACGTTACCATATACTTAATATTATTCCCTGATTTTTATTACATCCAATGCTATCAAGTTCCTATAGTTGTGGTTAATCCACTGACACAATACTTCATTTGCCCTCCCAGCCTAAGATCCAGTGGTTCAGGAACAAGCTTCCCCTGGATGAGAACCCCAGCTTCCTGATGCAGAACAATCAGGGCGTGTTGACCCTGAACATCCGCAAGCCCAGCCAGTACGACGGCGGCAAGTTCACCTGCAAGGCTGTCAACCCCCTGGGTCAGGACGTTGCCGAGTGCACTGTGTTCATACGAGGTACGAGGGGAGTGGGACCCAAGGGGTGGGAGGGAGGGGCCGGGGGGTTGGATGGAGAGGAGTATGCAGGAACGGGGAGGAGATGGGAGGAGATGGGTAACGTTAAAGATTAAAGGATGGGGAGAGCTAAACGGGGATGCGGGAAAAGTGCTCTGTAACAATACAATGTTACACTATCCTTTATCTTTCTACCATATAATGGTACTTCAAAGGATGGGGCTCGGTTTTCTTTCGGTGGCATTTCTTTTGGCGATTGATGCATACGGGAGGTGTCAGTTAACAGATGCTAATGAACTTGGCTCATTATAATTCCGCATGCCAGCAGGTAAACTGTCGAGACCAGGCTGGGCGCACAAGGATTGAGAGACTTGAAAATGCTAATAAAAGCCTTTGAACTCGTACCTTTTATTTGGTGAATGGTAGTTTAATGGAATCTTATGTAGTTATTGTAATGGAACCAGAAAAGTGTAGTTCAACAAGCCCGCAATAGGCTCTGTGCACAAGCGTATGGACGAAGTTCCGCTTTAGCCAGATGTCGGCATATCAGTTTCCGGTTTACTTAAGGCGATCACCCGCGTCGCCCAAAATTTCAGTTTTTAGTAGATGTCTCCAAGACCTGCCTAAAATAAGCATTAGTGATGCCTGGTCCCCTGCTCCAACAAGCAAGCGGAACAAGGGATTCAAACTCTACATATCCAGTTATCTGCACAACTACGAGGGTAAGTAGTTTACTGTGGTGTAAGCTAGTTAGCGACGTGTTCCTTTTTAGTGTACTATTAGGCAGAACAATAGAACGCATAAAAATTCACCCTAGCCTCAAAAACTGCAAAAGAACGCTGGCTGAGCTGGAACGCTAGCGCGTCCCCATAGCAAGTGAATTGAAACGAACCTTCGTTCAGTCTCTTCTAACTTGAAAATTCCATAGCCTCAAAAAAGCACCAAAACAGGTGCGGATGAGTATTAGTAAGTAAACCCGGAAACTGCAATGCAGACTTAAAAGAGGAAGTTTGTTACTACGCTGGGGCACAGAGCCTATTATTAGGGATAAATGTTGTTACTCTCACTGGATTTGAACCCGTGTCTCCCACATGTGTGGCTGTGGGTTTAACCACTACACCGCAATGCTACCCATTTGTCCTGTGTCAGTATATCATCTTGACATTAGATAATTTTGTTGCGCAGTAACATCACACCAAGTATGAATATATATAAATAACACAGCCAAAGCTATTTAATGGCACATTTTTCTTTCATTCGTGAATGACATTGATACAATAACTATCAACATAGGTGACGATAACTGAATTTTTCATCAGGTGAAAAGATGAGAGAATCATGGAAACCCCTACTCTTTTACTTCCCAAGGGGTTTTGATGTAGCCTATATCACCCCAGAAAGCAGGCATGGATGCATACTTCGATAATCCACCAGAAATAGTCGCAATATAACTGTGATCAGTTTTAGTTTAGGCTTACTATAACGTAGCTACTGGAGGTTGTAGCCAGCAAGGTTTTTGTCTATCCTGACCCAAAAAGCATACACGAATGCGTACTTTGAAAATCCAACAGAAATAGTCGCAACATAACCGTGAACAGTTTTATTTTAAGCTTACTATAACGCAGGTACTGAAGGTTGTAGCCAGCAACGTTTTTATCTATCCGGAAAACATCCTAATGCATAATTTGTTTTTAGTTTGACAAGCTTTGAACGCGACCTGTTGGTTGCAGGTCCGCGTTTCTAACCAGTACGCTATTTAACAAGGAGCAGTCGAGCAATCAGTCAGTCGCTCGCTCTTGGCTCCGCTTACACGCAAGTCAAACATGTGACAAAGGCTCAGTATGTAGTGAAAACTTACAATACCTCACAAGTGACCAAAAAACAAACTGAGTACTAAATAGCGCTTTTCAACCAGGGTCGATTACTCACTCACTCACAGTAATAGACATACTCACTCACTCACAGTAATAGACATACTCACTCACTCACAGTAATCGACATACTCACTCACTCACTCACAGTAATAGACTCAATCACTCACAGTAATAGACATACTCATTCACTCACTCACAGTAATAGACAATTTTTTTTCTTTTTAACCCCCTAATCAGGGACCTATTTAGACCTGGGACACTAGGTGGGTAATTAATGATGAGGTAGATCAGAAAACCAGCTGGCACCGGAACTGGTGGAAAACCCTGCAGTAGCTCAACAATGTACAAATACTTGGTATACAGAATCTCAAGTGAATGGACTACGCAATATGAAAACACCGGAATGTTCCTTTATAACCCCAGTAATTTGCTTTTCTTTCCACAGTTGTCAAAGACGATAAGGACGAGTAAGGAAGTCATCGTTGAGATACGAAGAAAGACAATTATCAATTACTAACATGAACCAATTAACATGGTTTCAGCAGGTCTTGTGGACATGTATTTAAATAACAAAATACAATTGAAATTTTGACTGTTGTCTTTATTTCCTCCAAACCATATATTAGGACATAAAACAAAACATGATATCACAAAATTTGTCTGTTCTTACACAGGTTAACTAGAGATACAACTTAAAATTCATTATAAATGCTTTCGCTGTTTCCAAAACAGGCCAGAGATGACAGTCTATTAGAGGACAATAAAGTACAATCTCAACAGGAACATCAGTGGTCATTGTATGTATTACATTGTTTCAATTTTAATCTCAAAGATATGACTAAATACATATTTATTGCCCTCTTTGGTCCACATGCTTCCATAATGTCTAGGAAGACTTATTCAACTGTCTGAATCACTACTCCTCCCTGGAGTACAGATTTCTTCTCTGGTGGATCAACACAGCTATACTGGCCAACAGCACCACTGTCAGGACAGCCACTGCCACTGCAAGCGCCGCAATTATACCTTGCAAGTCAGAAGAGAATCATTGAAGATTAGAAGTCAGATTTCCGTCTTAACAAAAGTCCTGTTTCAATGAGTTTCTGAATAAACATTGTTTTTCCTTTTATTTATCTGTGGCAGTGTAATGAATATTCTGCTGTATAGAATTCCACAGCATTAGCTAAATGTGGCAAGGCAATAATGTTGACCCATTCAAACTTCCGTTCTTACTTGTGTTGCGCCATGCCAGTTTGAGCCCACACTCAGCTTCCCAGTCCGGTGAAATGACATCTTGAACCAGTTCAGTGAATGAGGTCAGAGGACACGGGGTCTTCTGACAGCCAGGCACGGGTGTTGGGTAGGGGTCACGGGATGAGTCATTACGATAGTACAAGTCTACAGAATAGGATCTGGAATTTTTCACACAGACTATTGAAGAGATACAGTCATGTGTAATGCAAAAAAACCACCTTAATACTAATTTCACATCTATACCATTTAGTTGCCTGTTACATCAAGAAATACCAAATTATTTGAAAAGTTTATAACGCTAAAACTAGCCAAAAAAGCATTGGAACCGGAGAGATTGCTAGATTGAATCACTGAGCTGAGAAGGCAACAAAAATGTAATTCTGCCCTTGAGCAGGGCACTTCACTCAAACTAATTTGGCTAATCGGATAACATAGCATCCCACTTTACCTCACCTTACCTCATACCACCTTACCTCACCATTTTGCTTAGAAGGTGTTTTAATAAATAATTATCTGTGAAGGTATCGCAACTAAAACTACATTACCCATCATCCTCTTGGTAGAACTCGAAAAGCTGACAAGCAGCGTATGGAGGAAGCAGACCATTGTACACGTCTAGGGCCGCCTGGAGTGTGATGAGGGTGGAGTCATGCTAGAGAGAGAGAGAGAGAGAAAGAGAGAGACATCAGGTCACAGAATGAATTGTGTCGCATGAACTGCGTAATCACATAGCATCAACATGGGGTTTGTGCGCGGTCAGGCATGCACGCGCTTGTTCCTGTGAAATATGGAGCCAAGCTACAGTAGACGTCTAATCGCATATGAAGTGTCAAAGCATGTGCGTGTGTGTGTGTGTGTGTGTGTGTGTGCCAGGGGTGTTTGCTAACCGCTGAATACATGATGAATTTAAGTGGGCTTCCTTGCTCCATGGCCTTGGAGAAATTGCTCAGGATGGCATTCAACAGAACCCCTGAACAAGAAACAAACATTAGATCCAATGCAGTCACAGCAATATGCACACAAACAAACTGACTGTTGGCACAATCTAACCTTCCATTAACATTAAACTGAAACCAACTCATAATGGCCAGGGTGTTTCCTCCACACGCCCCCACCAACCTGTCAGCCCCCAGTATTGAAACTAAGGCTTCATTCATACACGCCATAGTGATGTTTATGCAGTGTCTTTACTAAAAATTTGAAGCCTCCCCATGACAGGCATCACGGTAGTAGTTGTATGATTTCATACAGTACCTAACCTGTCCTAATTTATTACATTGAACAGAGGGGTGAATAAACGTTACTTCAACATCAATGTTTCAACTCTCAGCTTACAGACGCACCATCACAGCGACGTTATATAACTCATATACAACCGACAGCTCATCCGAAACCAAACTCTGACCTCTCACCTCCCGAGAATCTGGCCTTCTCCTTTCTTTTGTGAGTGACAATGCTGAACTTGACCTCGAAGGAGGTTATTTCCTGCAGGGTTCTGAATACCTCCGGTGTAGCCCATCCTGGAGTGGTCAGGTTGTGAATCCTCTAAAAGGTGTACAGAAATAACCAATCAGCATGGACCAATCAACATGGACCAATCAACATGGGTTCTGTTTGAAGAGCAGCCTTCCAAAACACATGAGTCACAAGCAAGCCTATAACCATGCAATTACTGGGAACAAGTTCCAAACGGCTTCCTGTTGCCTTAATAGCGCACTAGTTTTGACCAGGGTCTACGGGGCTAGTGGCAGAAGTAGCGTAGAGGAAATACGGTGCTCTTTGTGACACACACTCTATTTCATGGTTTGTATAAGTCTTTCTATTTTTATCCGTCTCTGAAAATAACAGATGGTAGATGCACACTTTGCACTGGTGAGTATTACTGTAAATATGGCCAAGTCTACCTCTTGTATAAATATGAATATTCATCATTTCAATGTGCTACTGAAGTAGTAATCAAGCCCAAATGCAGAGCGGATCACTTGGCAGTGTTTTCCCTAAATCGTTTCTCCCCTTGGCGGTGCCCATAGGGCGCCAAAATCCTGAGAGGCCTTACCTGTACCAGGGCAGCGGACACTTAGTGACGTAGTGGCTAAGACAATATGCAAGTAAACGAGAGCTGACTATTTTTCAAGTAAGTCTGAATCCCAAAGGGCACCCTATTTCCCAATACGGAGCGCTACATTAACTAGCGGTGAACAGCTTGTTCCCCCTCCTCGGGAGGGGCTGTTTAACTCCACCAACAGGGGGCGCCCTAGTTGTAGCACGGTTTGTTTTCCCAGTCGGAGTGCACACGAGGGTTTGTACCTGACAGGAGAGGGTATCGTAGACTCTCCAGATGGAATTCCTGCCCAACAGCCTAGACACAGAGTACCCGGTGTTGTTGGAGAGCTCCTGTATAAAACGCTTTGGGATGATAGGTACATTCAGTTCTTAACATTAGTCATAAGAATGAAAGTGTTTCAGTAAGTTTGTAATATTGTGCTGATTCTTAAAGGATTCTTAAAGCAATCATTTGTCTGTCACATCCTCATTTGCATTTGCTTTTTTGGTCCCTAAACACTTTATTAAAGTCTTGTCAAATTAGTGGACTGTACCAAGTTTTTATGTCACACCAATGGCTTATTTAATTAAGAGAGAAAATTACTCAGGGGAAGAATGTTAATTGTTTTAAGCAACACCATATCCTTGTGTCTTTTCCTTAATCTACACTGATGGTGAAAAGGTGACGTGTTATTTACTGTCTGTATGTAGAGAAAAGTGTGTTAGTAAATGGTAGTATATACTCCTCTTACATTTTACTTTTGCCTGTTTGACTTTAAGTGTTATTTCTATTAAAAAGAAATATCAATACAGTTTAGATTGCAAAATGATTTTGAAAAGGAATGGAATTAAGTGTGATGAGGTGTAACCTGTGAATCTAGATGAGCTGTAATCTGTGAACACAATTTTAGCACCCAGGTTATGACGGAGCAATTTCAAGTAAGATTTGGCCAATCTTTGATTGCTACATACATACTTTTGACTTACAAATTAATAAAATTAAACTGAATTCTTGAAGAACATACCTTAGAAAAGCCTAATAAACCTAATTCATACAAAATATGATATTTCTTGTTGCATTATTTGTTAACCTAATTCAGATATTAAAGATGACCAGTCCATGCATCCAAACCTCTGTCCATTCATTTTACGTGGTTCTATTTTGTTAGCCACAACCATCAGCATTTTGCAATAAGGGTGGCAGGGTGGTGACACTGTTATTGTTTGATCTGCATATTCCCCCTTTGTAGCCTATTAGGCTTTCACCTGCTCCATTTTTTCCTCAAGGAGAGGAGGCCACGTTCCTATTCAGGTCCACCCAGGGTGACATTTTCCACCAGAGGGTAGTAAAGCGTACAAAAGGACTGCTACATCAATTGCCAGACGTCTCCTTAATAGGAATCATGATGGGACCCTGTTTAATTAAAACCTTTTCATTTAAATTCTCAATCTAATTCAATCCTGTGGTTAATTAACAGCTCTGAGAATGTGAGAGAAATTGCACCGAGCAGTTTTTTGGAGACAATGGAGAAAAACTGTGACTGAGAATATCCTTGAGGACCCCGATTTAGAATTGTATTTTGATCCCTATTAGTTGTTGCGAAAGCAGCAGCTACTCGTCCCGAGGTCCATGCGAAACACAAAGCATGACATATTACAGAACAATAAAGGACAAGAACAGCTCCAGGACAGAGCTACAGAAATTATGTCACACCAAAAGCACTAACAAGACCTTTGTGACAAGTAAAAACCTACTGGAATGAGACAATAATTCAGTCTTTGAGTAACAAACACATGTAGCAATCCATTCAATTAATGGGTTGGGCAGCAGAGGTGGAGACAGGGCAGTGAGAATGGCTCCATGTCCGCAACGTATTGCTCAAGGCCTGTCTACACCACGTGACAGGAAATGAAACAAACAAGCTGTCACCAAACAAATCTAAGTGAGGCTTGCCTGATTTATCTTGGGCTTTTTCCCCTTTAGGGAATCTTCTACCTGGTTCCATTGCACTGGGAAAACTCCATCAAGAGCAAGCAGTGTTTCAGGGTATTCAACATACTGCTGGCCTGAGACTAAGATCTGAACAAGTTATATCGTGAATTCTACGAAGCTTCACAGGAATTCGGATTTGGTGTGTTACCTTGACAACACTGCGGTGAGTCTTACCTGGTGTGACTTGAGAACTCTCCGGTAGTGCTCACTGCCAAACGTCTCCCCCATCAGCTCTCTAAACCTAGGGCAGTGTTTGCTTGGGGACCTCAGCAGCTTGTGAAATCCGAGAGAAGAAAAAAACGTGCATTCCTCTGTCAAGTGTGTCATGCACTTCTCGTAAAACTCATGTAAGCTCGGTTTACCGCTTGCTTTATTAATGGCCCTTTGTTATGTTTTTATCGCCGTTTCCACCCCCCTGCCAGAAGGCCTATTAGCTAGAGGAATGGACGCGAAAGATCCATGCTCACATCTTAAATGGGCGCAGTGTTATTGAGTCCCACAACAAGCAGCACATGAAACCAATACATCTGGATACAAATGAGTCTTTATATTCCCTTCAAACAGCATTTGATTGATCCTGTCTGGAGTGCAAGAATCAGAAAGTCCAGGTTTGCAGTTTTGGGACAATTTCATTACTTCCAATTCAACAAGGCAAGCTCAATCAAACACAGGTAAAGTATTTGAAAGACAACAAACACCGCTTTGAAACTAGGTCCGCTGGATTGATTCGAGTCGCCATTTAAATGGATGAAGAAGTAAGTCTATGCCAACCAGCCAGCCTGCCTACCTTATCCTGGGCTCTGCTGACAGTGTGCACTGGAATGGGCCTCCATGGTAATGTGGGCATGAGGGGAGGGGGGCGTTTGTTTGGGGGAAACAGACCGGCCAGGTTTGCCTGTGCACTCATGAGAGTGCGGTCGTAGTCCGTGCTCCTCACGTACACCTGGTGGTAGAGAGGAAGTGATGCTTACTTGCATTCTAATGACTAGGCTGCCATACCACTTAGCGAATGCATATGCAGAATTCTGCTTCACTGGGCATACGCTATATGACCTTTAAAAACAACATGAACCCGGTTACATTTTACGATTTGGTTTGCACAAAGGTTTTATTGCGTCCGTTCGCAACTTTGCCTACTTGATCTTGTCCGGGAATCATCAGTGGAAGATAAAAAAAGGATCAAGAGGGCTTTTTGGCTATTGTCAATAATCTAGTTCCTGATAAACTCCCTCACGGTACATGCCCCTCTCACACAATGCAACAATGTCACATACTGTATGTCCGAAATGAAATGCACATCCGATATGTGAGGACTACGGAACAGCAATTAGCAGTACACCGTTGACCTACTCACACTACGCGAGTTCCAACCTCTTGATCCTAGACCAAGTACTTTGGATTTCATCGCAATCGTAAAAATTCATCTGGCAAGTAAAAATCAGGGCAAAATCGTCTGGTGTGTGCCTTGCTTAAGTGGTGTGCCAGTGTGCATAAAGAAACAAAGCTTTACTGTATAAAGAATTTATACATTTGACTTAAAAGCCAGTGTATAAATATGTTAACAACATAAGCCTAACAAGTACAACACTGTTAGATACAGTGCATTTACAGTATTGTAACAGTTAACTAGGGTGAACAATTCAATTTTGGAGGATGTAATGTGGTGTATGTCTGCAAACATTAGATGATATCAAGAAGATAAATATCATGTTTGACATAAAGGGAAAAAGGAATGTGGCTATAAAGAGAGAGATGGGGGGGGGGTCTCTTGTGTTGGATCTGCATTTTTTCTTCTCTGTCATCCTATGTGAAGTGATTGCACACTTTAAATCACTTTGACAACATTGGCTTTTCCTGGGATGCCGATAAAGCTCGCTTGAATCCGAATGTGACATGACAGGGGAGAAGAAAGGTACAGCACGAGTCGTGAGCAACAACGAATTACGAAAGTTGTTATTTTGGGCGATAAGTGCATGTTACTTAATGGGCAGAGAGAGGGAAAGAACGAAAGGAGGAAGGGGAGGAGAGGAGAGGATAAGGAGAAGGAGAGGAAAATAGAGGAAAAGTATTAAATCGAGAGGGAATGAGAGGCAGACAGGAGAGGCAGAGCAACAGGAAGAGAAAAAAAGTGACAGGAAGAGGGAAATCAGATCTTTGTTATAATGCCAGTACTGGGAACAGCCCTGGGGCACACAGAGCCAAACAACATGCATGCAGTATAATGCACAGTGGGCCCTCAGGTGAGATTAGAAGCTGGGGTAATGATGTCATCAATGTGAGTCATTCTCATTAGCCTACACCATAACAGACATTACAGGCACTAAGTACCACTCATGGATGTTATGTGGTCATATGTTCCTAAGAACACAGACGTATTGCTGAAAATAGATATGGCACAGGCACAACCAAAAGCAGAAGCAGCAGACATAGTAAAAAAAATATATATATATATATAAATAAACATATTATCCTTTCTGTCCTAAGTAATAAGTACACATTAGTTTTTTTCACAAAATCCTTTCTTTGATCACTGGGATTAGGATCTTTACTTAGTTGTTTACTTAGTTGTTTTGCACCAGATCTTCTTTTTTTTAACAATTTCCACAACTACCAATGCAACAATTGTCATTACCGCAACAATTAATAAAGTCCAAAATAAGCAATAAGCAATAAATATACATTTGTAGTATGTTTTACAAATAACATTTGAATTATCTTGTTATCATTATCAAAATTAAGGTTCTCATTGCAGAGAAAACATTTGGTAATGAGAAATATATGATTCGGTAATGAGAGGTCTTTGGTTCTATCTGCAATAAAAGTACACAATCATTGTATGTGAGCAAATTTATCAATCTTGTGAAAGTAATCAGATCTCAGATCTTTTCCAAATAAAGAGTTAAAGAGAGCATTTCAAAATACTGAATGCATATAGCGAAAGCATTAACTTATTTAAGAACATCTCTAAATAAAGGATAATGTTTGAATTAAACATAATTTAAAGTGCATGTGATTGATAAAATAGTTACAGTAATGATACACATGTTCACAGACACAGTTTTTATGTTTTAGTTCAATGTAAAATTCAACTAGTTTATAAAAAAAGTAAAATAACATATTTTGTGTTTCTTTTACATGTTAGGAAGTAAAATTGTAGAAAAAGCCTCAACAACTGACACGATACACATTTCAACAATTAGAATGTAACTTGAAAATGTAATTTAAACCCAAATTCAGAGAAACTTGTAAAATATATTTAAGATACTGCCAAAATAATTATGGCTTAGGGGTGGCAGGTAGCCTAAAGGTTATTTGAATGAACAAAAAATAGTAGTTCTGTCTTTGAGAAATTGCTCTAGGGTTGTTGTTGTAAATGCTAATGTGGTCGTAATGAAGGTGCCTGGTAAAATAAGGGAAAACGAAATACACTCCCCAGAATTATATCCATCCAATTCTACGGATACATAATGGTTCTGTAATCACATTTTGTTAGAGACATGTTTAAAACCTTTTTCAATAGAATCAACCATTTGGCTGCATTCACCTCTTTGCTATTGTAGTCCTCACTGAGAAACTGTCCGTAGCGTCTCTTTAGAAACCTGCCCAAGTCAAACTGCTGTCTCATCCCCAACTGTGCCAAGTAAGACAAAAAGAGTTTGGATAGCTCATGACAGCATGTAGGAAGTTGTACAGTAAATAGAATATTTTGGATATGAGAAAATATTTTGGTAAATATTGTCACAGTTCATGATGGACTATAGTGTCTTCTGGAACTTGAAATTCCAAATTACAACAAAAGATCCCTAGATAGTATGCATTTTCTGGCAAAATATTTTTGCATAACAAGCATAAGTTGTCTTGTATTGCATACTGAAATAAGATTACTTACCTCAGTTAGCTGCCCAAAACCTTGTGCCCACACTTTCTCTCCGAGAGGGTCTGTAGGAAAGGACTCAATGGGGGATCGATCACCATGACGAAATACCTTACACAAGTCATATATTGAATTTGATTTGTACAGTATTCAATACACTATGTCTTGGAGCAATTTGTGATACACGTCCTGCTAACAGAAGCCTTATTTATGTATGGTGCTAACATGCGTCTTTTGTCCACTTCTTATCCACAATTTGGATTGTGCCCTCAATGTAGCCATGGACAATAACATGGCAGTAAAAATAAACGTTATCCATTCACATAGTCCACATCCAGATCCCCTGCTTCCTCCAGATGTGGACAATAAAACAATATGAGAATGCAATGCATACTTCTATAGTAATTGTCAACATCTGTATAAAAATATGGGCTCAATCAGAATATACTTTAGACAAGATCCAAAATAAAGACAAATGTTACAACTGGTGTAAATATGGAAGCCATTACGGTTGACTGATGACATCAATGTGTAAAGTGCTCAACCATCCTGCAGTTACCAGAGGCTGAACTGCAATCATTGGAATGCACCGCATTTACCACTACCATTTACAAGCATTTACACAGTTATCAGTGGTCTCGTTATTGAAAGTCAGTGTTTCTGATGGTTTTGCGATACATTAATAATGAGCCATCAGGCCACATGGAAAAACAAGCTATTGAATACACACACACGTAATTGGTACTTTTCTATTATTACATTTCTTTACGTGTGTAGTAAAATAAAGCCTATAAATGTTGTATTAACCACAATTCTCTGAAAACAGAACCATGTGACATGTTGCTAGGAAAGCATGTGTGCTTTTTCTGTACTATACCCTCTGGAAAAAAAATGCACGCATCTTAAGCAAACATTTTATGTCAAATATAACTTTTTTACTCAAATCAAATGAACAAATTATTGAAACAACTTCATTCTTTTTTAAATATAAGTAGCTTTTTTCGTGTCAATTTTACACAGTAATAATTTTTTACAGCATACATTTGCAGCTGGTCGCTGTTCATTTCAACAATGAATCAACATCCACCTCATTTAGTTGAGCCAACTTACTATCCTATTCCAGCTGGATGCCTTGGAATTGTATGTCGCATAATAATCAGAGCCATTTGGTGAACAACCAGACTATCTTATAGCAGCTGGTTTGCCTGCAAACTGATGTGTAATTCCTATTAGAATTCTGACAGTGTGGAAGTCCTACAATTTCAATTTTTATCACATGCCGCAACCTGCATTGCCGAAGTAAGGAAGATTTATCACTGAGACAACTTAAATCCTAACAACTGGGACACTCATTTCAGTAGCGGGTGCACCAAGTCCAGCACTAACAAACTGGATTTGTTTAGATACTGTTATTAATTTTGTGCCATAGCATTAATCGACAAATGTGCAGGACTAAATATGGTACTGAAACTAATTATTATTAGTCATTCTGAAAAACAACCTGGAACCCAGCATCATGGGACATAATGCGGGCAGTGCTTTCCAGCAAACATTTTTATGTATATTGTTTTTTGCATACTGTATGGAAAAGCAAATAAGACATACAAAGGAGACATCACAAATGGAAGAACACACTATTATATTAGCAGAATTTGTGGTTTCAACAATTGTAGGATAACCAGCTGTAAAAGGATTTTGAGTTTGTTCAACATTTGAGCATATAACATAGTGCTTCCTAACAAAGGCAAACATTAATTTAAGAATTATGTTTATACATTCAGCTGACTGTAAGAGAGTTGTCTTTTCTACCATAAGGGCAATTGAATTGTATTGACTTTATACTGTTTGTAATAGTGTTAATAGTGGATTCTTTAAAGCATACATTATGCATTAAATGCAATGATTATCAATCACCAACTGCTGTCTGAAAATGTTTCCGTCATGCATAAAACAAGTGGTTAACATTTTAGGATTTCGTTAAAGAATTTGAAACATTGCTAAAGTTTGGAAGTGAAAAGACTTACTGTGACAACGAATTTCAGAATGCGAGACTCTGTCGATGAGAAACCAGAAAGAAGGAAGATGTATCCCAAAGTTTTCAGGTATCCGCACCCCAACGTCATTCTGTTCTTGTGTTAACCTTTTGTTTGTGAGGTTGCCTTTTTTGTGTGTTAACTGAAAATAGGAAATATAGAATATCAGTGAAAATGTCTTGCCTACAGTTATCTGTTTTCTCATTGAATATTACAGTGCCTTTAGCAGACAAATACTGTATTTTTTAATCCATTCATAAATGTATTATTTCCTATACATTTAATAGTGATTCTAGTTAAACAATCAAGTTTAATAGTTGTTAATTAGCTAATAATAATCACTTATTTGTATCTCTTCCAGAGTTTAACAAAAAATAGATACAATCAAATACCAATATATAGTATGAAATATAGTGCCAGTTTGGTTTAACGGTTGTGAACATATTGCCTAATAGTTCATTTGCTTGGAAGCCATGTCATTTAAAAAAAGGAATCCTTGTAAAAAAAAACATTGCCGACTCAGACTGGTTCCCTTACAGCTGGTTGAAGAAATCTATGAGTAAAAAGGCCCACTGCGGTAAACAGCATCCGTGACACGATGCTCAGATATGACTTGACATTTAGTGGATGTTCCACTAAAGGATGCACCGCTTTCATAACCCACCTACCTGACCTCGCACTCTTCCTTTCCTCTTCCAGACTCCCCCGTGATGCCTCTTTCCAATTCACACTGGCCAGGCAAATTCCAAATTACCGTCTCTGTCAATCTCCCTCTTCCTTGACATACCGGTGAACCGAACACACCCCGAGTGTCCTCTGTAGTTTGATCTGTGGACATGTACAGTGGCGGTCCTTATGTAGCGGCCATAAACAGCGGCTGGGGTGAAACAAGTCCTAAACACGAGGATCACTAATCACCTGGTGCCTCACTTACTAACCCCCGACCACACAAACACGCACACGCATAAACATATCCAGGGGGCAGAGAGACACATGCATAACTGTACATGCATGAATGCTTTCACACATGCAAGCAAACACACGCATGCAAGCTCAAACACACACGCACAGGCACACACACAGACACGCAGCCCAGGGTCACAAACACTCATTATCCTCTGCCATGTCATCCATGGGTTTTGTCCCAAAATTACAGGGCCTGAAGTGTTTTCCCTGACTTAGCAAACTTGTAGCGATCTGTACGCATTAAAGTAGGCTTGTATGGCAGTCGAAGTAGGATAACACAATGTACTTCGGGCCTACAGTTAATGCCCCATCATGACTGGGACAACTGAGCTGACTTTAAGGGACTATTTCAGGGACACAGATTAATCCCAGTCCAGGACAAAGAAATCACCCACACTCACTCACACGCATGTTAGCTGGTACATTGGCACGCTGGCTGGACCAACTGGACTGAAGAGTTCACCCACCTGGAGAAATGGGTCAGCGAATCCACCTGATACAATACCTTCATACACACAGGAGGACAGGGGGTAATGTACCGCTTATACACACTGGCTGTGATCTGAGTTCCACCAGCTAACAGAAGCATTTACCGTAAATCGTCATTAAATAGCACAGGCCTTTCTTCGATTTAATCCCAAAACACTGGTTTCTATTTGAGCAATGTGTATTACCTGATACATAAGGCGTTTGCTCAGTAAAAGCTGTCTGTTGTGACCATGAACATAATCACCAGTCCATGGCAGGTCAGACTTGTGATGAGTGGGCTGCACATTGTACACCTCCTGTTTCACTCCTCGGCTCCGTTCTGTCATTGCGCTTGGTGTGATCACCGTAGTTGTGCTGATACTGCAGTGATGTTGCTCGTCTTTATCTTCTGTTACAAAACATTCCTTGTTCTCACTGAAACTGACCTGTAAACACCTTACAGTCTACTGACGCGTGTGGGGCCACAATGACTTCATCCCATTCTGTCAGAAATATCCCTGGGTGTATTTATGGTAGAGACCTTAAACCAATGCACCCTCTTGAATCCTCCAGTAGAAGCCATTCCCATGTTATTTTGAAGGTGGCTGTAAAATGATGTTTCCACAGAGTGATTCCAAAGGGATATCTGTTAGAAAATTCCATGTCTTTAGGAACCCAACTGTTTGAAGTTACATATTGTGAAGGTAAGTCTAAAAAGCAGATGGCATTGTTTTTTTCCTGTGTACTTTACAGGATTCAAAATATTTTTAGCATTTGTCCTTTCTTTTCTTACAAGAATGATTATTTAGCCATGTCCAATTGTAAACAAATTAGTATTTAGGGTATTCCTCTCAATGCAATTTTCCATGTGTTTGTGTATATGTTACATGTACAGTATCTCAAAAAGTGAGTACACCCCTCACATTTTTGCAAATATTTGATTATATCTTTTCATGTGACAACACTGAAGAAATGACACTTTGCTACAGTGTAAAGTAGTGAGTGTACAGCTTGTATAACTGTTCTAAATTTGCTGTCCCCTCAAAATAACTCAACACACAGCCATTCATGTCTAAACCACTGGCAACAAAAGTGAGTACACCCTTAAGTGAAAATGTCCAAATTGGGCCCAATTGTGTTCAATTTGGTGTTATCGCTCTCACACTCCCTCATACTGGTCACTGGAAGTTCAACATGGCACCTCATGGCAAAGAACTCTCTGAGGATCTGAAAAAAATTATTGTTGCTCCACATAAAGATGGCCTAGGCTATTAGAAGATTGCCAAGACCCTGAAACTGAGCTGCAGCACGGTGGCCAAGACTATACAGCGGTTTAACATGACAGGTTCCACTCAGAACAGGCTTCGCTATAGTTCACCAAAGAAGTTGAGTGCACATGCTCAGCATCATATCCAGAGGTTGTCTTTGGGAAATTGACGTATGAGGGCTGCCAGCATTGATGTAAAGGTTGAAGGGGTGGGGTCAGCCTGTCAGGGCTCAGACCATACGCCGCACACTGCATTTAATTGGTCGGCATGGCTGTCGACCCAGAAGGATGCCTCTTCTAAAGATGATGCAGAACAGTTTGCTGAAGACAAGCAGACTAAGGACATGGATTACTGGAACCATGTCCTGTGGTTTGATGAGACCAAGATAAACATATTTGGTTCAGATGGTGTCAAGCGTGTGTGGCTGCAACCAGGTGAGGAGTACAAAGACAAGTGTGTCTTGCCTACAGTCAATCATGGTGGTGGGAGTGTCATGGTCTGGGGCTGCATGAGTGCTGCCGGTATTGGGGAGATACAGTTCATTGAGGGAACCATGAATGCCAACATGTACTGTGACATACTGAAGCAAAGCATGATCCCGTCCCTTCGCAGACTGGGCAGTATTCCAACATGATAACGACCCCAAACACACCTCCAAGACAATCACTGCCTTGCTAAAGAAGCTGAGGGTAAAGGTGATGGACTGGCCAAGCATGTCTCCAGACCTAAACTCTATTAAGCATCTGTGGGGCATCCTCAAACAGAAGATGGAGGAGTGCAAGGTCTCTAACATCCACCAGCTCCGTGATGTCGTCATGGAGGAGTGGATGAGGACTCAAGTGGCAACCTGTGAAGCTCTGGTGACCTCCCAGCCCAAGAAGGTTAAGGCACTGCTGGAAAATAATGGTGGCCACACAAAATATTGACACTTTGGGCCCAATTTGGACATTTTCACTTAGGGGTGTACTCACATTTGTTGCCAGCAGTTTAGACATTAATGGCAGCAAATTGACACTGTTATACAAGCTGTACACTCACTAATTTACATTGTAGTAAAGTGTGATTTCTTCAGTGTTTTGTGAGAAAATGTATATACATTATACTTACCGGTACTGTGCTTCAGAAGGCGTACCATAGCTTTCTGGAGTTGTCTGCCGTGTTTAAGTGTTCTTTTCTGTTTTGTAATGGAGAGTAGGCATTCGTGTTGTTAATCTTGTTTACCATTTAAACTCTACTTGTCTGTGAATCCTGCTCAACTGTCTCACCTTGCACCCAGCCCCCTCCCTCCACAATTCCAGCAAAAGGTCAGTGGTGCCTCCCCACGTATGTGTGTTTCTTACTGCCGCATGTGCCTTTACTCAAGTCTGTTGTTACTCGAGGAGAAAGAGACTTCAGTATCAAAAGTAAAAATCAAACTGTAAAGCCTTAAATACCAAGTGGTGAAGCATGGTAGAGGGAGCATCTTGCTATGGGGATGCTTCTCTGAGGCATGTACTGAGAGACTGATCAGAATTGAGAGAAGGAAATTTGAAGATCAGGACGCATCATCCGAGAAATTCACCTTGAAGTTGTTTTTCTAGTCCAACCTGTGTGACCAACTCATCAGAGGAAAAGCTCCTTTGATTTACAACTTCAGTGTAACTTGCAGGCACCTGTACCGTCTGAGAGACCCAACAGACCGTGATGAGTCAAGAAAATCCCTACCAAAGACATGTCCGCCAGCCGTGCGCAGACCCTGACAGTATTACCTTAGACCGCTGAGCCACATGGGAGCCAGCAGATGTTTTAATGTTATATTACGTCTGAGTCCATTTTTCTATCCAGAATCTTTCTATGCACGCACACAGAAGAGTCCATACAACACTATTGACAAATGATGACACTGTCTACAACACCAGAACTGCATTTAAGGGAGGTAAAAAAAATCTGCAGCAATACTGGTTTACTGGTCTTTGTTGAAATAATTGCCAGGATTTTATAACAGTTGTCATGGGAACCCAGAAGTTGATGCATGTTGACAGATTCTGTGCATGGAGACTGAGACACTGAAACGAGAGATGAGTGGTGGATGGATACACAAATGCATCCGACGAGCGAACTTTGCCAAACAGTGCCGGGCATTTCAACACAATAAGGCTCTGATGGGAATGAACGGTTGTGAGAAAGAGTGCAAGAGAAAGAGAGACTGCAAAAAAGGACAGAGACGGAAAGAGCGAGCTATTTTAGGCCGCGGGTTGTCATGGAAACAGCAGCCTCACTACTACAAATGGAGACGTCTAGAACACACGGACCGGGAAACAAACGGCATGGGTTAAAGCGCGTGCAGAAAGCGTGTGTGACTGACTACTCTCAATCTTGGTCGGGTTAATCCTCATGATGACACGGTCTCATTCAGCCAGAGTGAAAATGAATGGGGCGCTTTAGTGAGGGGGCACAAACGATGGGAGTCAGGGGCTAAGTAACAGCCAGTAGTGTCCATTCAGTCAGCCAGCGAGTCAGCCACTCAGTCTGTCTTTTAATTAACCAGTCCCTTTAGCCGCTTCCTCCCCCACCTCAACCCCCCCCCCCAACATCTCTCCCTCCCTCTCTCTCTTTATCTCTCCCTCTCTCTGAAGGACGGAGGTATTCCCACATTTCCTGGTTGCTATAGCAACACTGCGGCGAGAAAAAGAAAGAGAGGGCTCAGGCAGGAGGAGGGGAGTGGGAGAAAAGGACGAAGGGGGAGGGGCGGAGGGAAGCGGGGCCTGAGATGAGGGGATGTGTGAACAATGCAAATGGTAATGATAGCCGCTATACCAACCAGGGTGATGGCGAATTTCCCATTGTCGAACCGCCCAAAGCCCAGACTTATGTCACTCCCATTACGCATAATTGTCAGTGGATATCTTATCTCGCTTCATGACGATATCTCTCTTTCTACAAGACACAGCCTTCTGCTCGTTCATTCAACTGTCCTTTTATCTTTTCGACGTTGAGTGGCCCGATTGTCATAATTGCTTTCATTTTGTTTACCATGTGAGTGTCGTACAGATATGATAGGAAATAAAGTTACAAGATCCCACACTGTGTAACTTCACTCAAGGATATTGAGAACGACATGAGAAGAAGGCGCCCTGTGCTTTCATTAAAACTGAACCAAATCAAACCAAAGGGCTTGTCTGACAGGATGTGTTCAAAACATTGCGATTACCTTCCATTAATGTTGTAGGGTTGTAGGCCTGTGTGTATCGATGTATAATACCAAATGTTTTGTCACATCACAATAATAAAATCAAAAAGCAGACCATATTGTATCACTAAAGGCTGTGAGGAATATAATGGGAAAAAAGCTGAATGTCCTTGGATATGTCTGGCAGACATATGCACAGAATCCAATAGATATATGTCGCAATGGTCATCAAGACATGTTCAGTGCATACCGCATACATATGGACAGTTGTATACATTCTACATGTCAACAAGACTGTCTCTCTGTCCTCCCTTCTCAATCAATAACTCATCACTTGACGTCAATACTGTTATCCCCCATGGGACAAAAATGTCCTTCTTTAGGACAAATGGAGTATAAAAGTGAAAAAAGAAAAGCAAGGTAGATAGACAAGGAGAAAGGGAGGGGGGAGAGGGAGAGAGACTTGTTCTTCCTTCATATCTCATCATGTTGTGCATAATATATCTGACACAGCAAGAATTGCTACATGTCTTTCTTAGCTTTTTTTCTTTCTTTAACTTCTTTTAACAGTCTTTTTTGCTTCTCCTCTTTCAGTGTGCAGTCAAAAAGAATTAGTTATCAGATAGAAAGTGGATATACCTCCAAAAATGGGAATAAAATGTGGAACAGATATAAAATACAGGTGAAATACTGTTTAAAGACAGACACTACATACAGGCAGAACTGCGTGGATGGAAATCAAGAATTTTGAGCTCCAGCAGGTGCCTTGCAATATTTGAAAAGACAAATGTTCTCAAAACTGCATTTTGTCGTAGCCAGTCTTAAAAGTAATAGTCCCAGGGTTATGGGATAGCTTCATTTCCATCCCTGGGCAGCAGGAAATGGAATAATACCAATGTTTTTAAGATTGCTCCACATTTTTTGTTAGTGTTGAGTCCATCTATATACTAGTCCATCTATACTATATGCTTTATTCAGTACTTTGTAGAAGTACCTTTAGGAATGATTGTAGCTTTGAGTCTTCTTAGGTATATCTTTACCAGCTTTGCACAACTGGATTTGGCCTGGTTCTCCAATTCCTTGTAAATCCCCTCAAGCTGTGGGAGGCTACAGTGAACTGTGATCTTCAGGTCTCACTGCCATTGTTAAATGGGGTTCAAGTCCTTTGGATGGGCCACTGCAGGACTTGCACAGGTTTGTCCCAAAGCTACTCTAGCATTGTCTTGGCCCTGTGATTCAGATTGTTGTTGTGCTGAAGATGCATCATCTCCCCATTCTTCAATGGCCTCTCTGTATTTTACTCAGTTCATCCTTACCTCAATCCTGTCCAGTCTCCCATTCCCTGCCACTGTGAAGCATTCCCATACTTTGGTGCTTCTACCACCATGCTTCTCCATTGGGATAGTATTAGCCAAGTGGTGATCGGTGCCTTGTTTCTGCCGGATGTAGTGCCTGGCATTCCAGCCTACTAAGTCTCATCAAACCTGAGAATAATTTTCCTCATGTTCTCAGTCCTTCATGCCTTTTTCCCAGGACTTACATTTGTCTTGCCACTCTAACATAAAGGCTTGATTGATGGAGTAACTGCAGAGATGGTTGTCCTTCTGGTAGGTTATCCTAACTCTGAAGCTCATTTAAAGTGGCCATTGTGTTCTTGGTTACCTCTCTGACCAAGGCTCTTCTTCCCAGGCCTGTTTACTTAGTTTGGATGGATATCCAACTAGGAAGGCTTTCTATGCCTTGACACAATCTCTAAGATTGAATGACTTGTCTTGGTTTTTGCTCTGACATGCTCTTTGAAGGGTGGATCCTTGTTATAGATTGGTGTGTGCCTTTCTAAATCATGCCCGATCCGTTGAATTTGCTACAGGTGGATTCCAATCAAGTTCAAGGGGACATTTTCAAGACTAAAACTATGCAAACTCAATTTGGAGTGTCATGGCAAAAACTCTCAATACTTAGGAACATTAAGAATGTCAGTGTTTAATTTTTCTATAAACTGGCACACATCTCCCAAAATTTTGTTTTGCTTTGTCTTTATGGGGTATTGTGTGTAGATTAATCGCAAAAATATATACATATGTAATCAATTAACTTAATGCACAATAACATATGGAGGATGTGAAATGGGCTGTACGCTTTCCAAAGCCACTGTACATAGCTCAGTTCACCAGGATCAAACCTTCTGCTCAATGATGATTTGTTCTAGACCATCACCTTTCACCTACTTCCCCTATTTTTTAAGTCTTCTCTAATTTCCTTCTACAATTAATTATCGTTTCCTTTTAATCCTTCACCTTCTGGCCAGCCTCCTATGGAGGCCAAGTCACTTCACTGTCGGTATGTCCAGCAACCACAGGTTTACTGTAATGTTCCTCTGCAGTAAAGGTTGGTGTGCTGCAGTCTATTCCAGAGCATATCCGCCACACGCATACGAATGCCTTCAGTTGACCTTAGCATACAAACATCCATGACCCAGTGCTTCACCCTTGCTCATCTTCCAGACTGGGATATTGGAGACGATAGAAAAATCGCTTAAGGGCAAGGGATCCCTTTTTAACCTCGAAACTCTCGAGGCTGGTGAGATATTAATGGAAGTCCTGTGCTTGTTAGAGGTTCTGTATTGGTAACATCTAACACAGTCGGAATGCATTATGAATGAGGCCCTAACTCACTGATGCATTCTGAATGTGTAAGCTATTTTAAAGTGCGTTCATGCACCACAAAGAAAATATATATTGGTAATTTACCCGTTGCTGGATTTCTAGAAATCGGACACATTATCTCGAGCAATAAAATCAAGACATATCTACCTATTCTTTAAAGTAACGTTCTCCTTGAAAGCCAAATAATGTTGGAGAGAGAACAGAGATAAAGACAATAAGCACTTGATTCCTCCCAGATATGATTCCTGAGTTGAATTCTTAATTAACATGTAATTCTTAATAACAACATTTGTCCAGATTTTATTCCATAAAAAGTGTTTCAGGTTGGCACATGAACAGATTGGATAGTCATAAAAGAGTTGGCACAGGGTCCAGATTAACTGTATCAATCTACTCCCTTATCTCCACATTCCCTACAAAATGTTGCATTAAACGATACAAAACATTCATCAAAACGGAAACAAATAGGCAGTTTCCCTTGGTGTGCTTTGTTTTCAGTGTAAAAAGACAAATATGCAGTAATTCCAGGTGACATTGCTGGCTGAGTTGAGTGCTGCCCCCCCTCCTGAGAAAGACAGAAGAGGTGAGGAAACTGCCCTAGAGGACTGTGTTAAGGAAGTGGGAGTGAGGATGGAAGGAAATATGGGTTTAGAGTATATTACTAAAAGAGAATCAGGATAGCATCATCTACCATCTGCAATATTAATCCAGATCAGAAACACGTTTGACAAAAAAATTGATTATTTACATCTGTGAAGATTATATAATGTATGTACATGTGGTAAAGACAGCCCCCCCCCCAAAAAAAAGGTAATATATATATACTATACTTACATATATACCATATTTACATATAGATATGTGTATTTTATATGTATATACAGTAAATACTATATGTATTTATACTGTATATACACTACCATTCAAATGTTTGGGGTCACTTAGAAATGTCCTTGTTACCAAAAGATAATATGTTTTCTGTCCATTAAAATAACATTAATTTTTCCAGAAATACAGTGTAGACATTGTTAATGTTGTAAATGACTATTGTAGCTGGAAACCGCAGATTTTTTATGGAATACATTCATGGGCGTACAGAGGCCCATTATCAACAAACATCAGTCATGTGTCCAAATGACACATTGCTTTAGCTAATACAAGTTTATCTTTTTAATAGGCTAATTGATCATTACAAAACCATTTTGCAGTTATGTTAGCACAGCTGAAAACTGTTGTGCTGATTAAAGAAGCATTAAAAATGTCCTTCTCTATACTAGTTCTGTAATTATAGCATCAGCAATTGTGGGTTTGATTACAGGCTCAAAATTGACAAATACCAATAACTTTCTTCTGAAACTCATCCGTCTATTCTTGTTCTGAGAAATGAAGACTATTCCATGCAAGAAATTACTAAGAAACTGAAGCTCTCGTACCACGCTGTGTACTACTCCCTTCACAGAACAGTACAAACTGCCTCTAATCAGAATAGAAAGAAGAGTGGGAGGCCCCAGTGCACAACTGAGGAAGAGGTCTTTTGAGAAACAGGCACTTCACAGGTCCTCAACTGGGAGCTTCATTAAATAGTTCCCTCGAAACACTAGTCTCAACATCAACAGTGAGGAGGTAACTCCAAGATGCTGGCCTTCTTGGCAGAGTTGCAAAGAATAAGCCACATCTCAGACTCGCCAATAAAAAGAAAAGATAAAGACTGGCAACAGAACACAGACACTGGAGAGAGGAAGATCTGAAAATAGTGTTTGTGGTGTTCAGATCACAAAGAAAACAATTTGTGAGATGCATACTAAATCAAATGATGCTGGAGGAGTGACACCATCTGTCAAGCTTGGTAGAGGCAATGTGATGGTCTGGCGTGCTTTGGTGGTGGTAAATTGGGAGATTTGTACAGGGTAAAAGGGACCTTGAAGAGAGAAGGCTATCACTCCATTTTGCAACGCCATGCCATACCCTGTTGATGGCACTTGAATAGTTCCAATTTCCTCCTACGACAGGAAAATGACACAAACTATGCAATAACTATTTAGGGAAGAAGCTGTCAGCTGGTATTCTGTCTATAATGGAGTGACCAGCACAGTCACCGGATCTCAACCATATGAGCTGTTGTGGGAGCAGCTTGACTGTATGGTAGGTAGAAGTGCCTATCAAGCCAATCCAATTTGAGGGAGGTGCTTCAGGAAGCATGGGGTGAAATCTCTTCAGATTACCTCAACAAATGGACAACTAGAATGACAAAGGTCTGCAAGGCTGTAATCGCTGCAAATGGAGGATTATTTGACAAAAGCAGTTTGAAGGACACAATTACTATTTAAATTAAAAATCATTATTTCTAACCTTGTTCATTTCTATATTTCCTAATAATTTAGCTTTAACTAATTTCATGTATTTTTTCATGGAAAACAATGCAATTTCTACATGACCCCAAACTTTGGAACGGTGGTGTATGTACATTACATTGTACATTTAAACAGTGACTAACAAGTTAAAGTGCAAACTGTCAGCATATATTTGAGTGTATTTACACCCATAAACTGTGAACTGTGTAGGAATTAAAGTCCTATTTTACCTAGTCCCTCCCACTCCACAGGGGACCAAAATTAATTGGACAAATTAACAATTTAAAATAAATGTATCGTATTTTTTACTTGGTTGCAAATCCTTTGCATTCGATCACCACCTCAAGTCTGCAACCCACAGACCATCACCAGGCACTGTGTATCTTCCATTATGATACTCTCCCAGGGCTGAACTGCAGCCATTTTCAGTTCAAGTTTGTTTCAGGGGATTTTTGCCTTCTGTCTTGTCTTCGGCAAGTGAAAGGCATGCTCAATTGGATTCGGCTCAAGTGACTCCGCCAGTCAAGAGCATTCCTGTTTTTTGGCCCAGTCTTTTACCTGCTGCAAGGTGAACTGTCACCCTATGGGTTTTGAGGCGTTTGGTTGCATCTGAGCAGACAAGATGTTTCCGTACACTTCAGAATTCATCCTACCGCTGCGGTCCACAGTTCAACAGTGGCAGCCATACATGCCCAAAACATAACACTCCCTACATCTTATTTCACAGATGCGTTGGTATGCCAGTTCAAGTTTTTCTCTACACTTTTCTCTTGCCATCACCCTAGTACTAATGTTTTTGCACCTTGAAGACCAGCCAGGAGAGTTTTCTTGATTTGTCTCACAGTTGTTTGTTGTTTTTTTTATTCACTATGGTGAGCATTCTTTGGTCATCCACTGTGGAGGTCTTCCTTAGTCTACCAGGTTATTTGCCATTGCTAAGGTAACCAGTGCTTTTATTCTTCTTAATGTACCAAACACTTTGTTCTGGCATGCCTAATGTTTTGGCTAGGTCTCTGAACGATTAATTCTGTCCATATACTTTTGATACCCTTAAATGTGGAGTCTGATATTTATAAATGGTTCATCCAATATGGATGAAAATCCCTCAAATTAAAGCTGACAGTCTTTACACCAATGTCATTATATAATTTCCAAAATGCTGGAGTACAGAGCCAAAACAACAAAACGTGTCACTGGCAAAATAATACATTTTTACATTTAAAAAAAAATTATCAACAATTTTCATAATGACAAAAAAAAAATCTATATATAAATCCATATAAAGACCAGTATGTTTGAAATGTTTAAATAATATGATCCCCAACATCCCCACACTAACTCCTATTAAACTATTCTGTTCAACGCTTTCTGCCTCCTGCTCCTTTTCTCTAACACTGGGAAATGGAGTCCAGTCCCAGGATTTGAGTTGTATTGAAAGGCAACGTAAATACACTCAATTCCCTAACAAGCAACATAATCCACAGCAGGGCTCTTGCTGTCGATGTTACATCCACACTTGAATGTAGCCGACGCAAACTGCTCTTGTATGCATGGACTGTAGGCACGCTCAGAGGTAGGCTCCCTCCCTACGTTTCCACGGTTTCGGGCAGAGGCGCTAATGTATCGGGCTACAAACAGTGACACCTCTGCTCCATTGCTCCATCCTGAAGTTTATACTGCCAGTTCTGCCAGCAGACGCTGCTGTATATGTGTAGTCTGTTTGTCGGCCAGGGGAGTGAGATGGGAATCCCCTGAGAATCACTGCTGGGAGGCTATTGAATTTGAAGTGAACGATGGCATAGAAAAAACAGGGCAAGAGAGCTAGGTTCAGGGAGATACATATTTTCTGATCCCGACAAAGGGGACAGCGACGGGAAGGAAAGTTGCACCCATTCACATAAACTGTCTCCTCTTCATTTCAATTAGCTACTCTACAATTAAAAGAGTAAAGCATAGTATGAAAAAAGAGCTAAGAGTATATCCAGTTGCACCTTGCTGCAAGCAATGAAAAAAGTGTTTTCCCAAGATCACCTTGCACTGCCACAAATGTCCGTGTTAGGATCACACGCTTCTCTAATCACATTTGCATTCCAGCATTTCACTTTCATCTTTTAGTCTGAATGCGTGTTAAATTTGTTCTCCTCTGCCTCATACGACACATTCTGCTCTTCTCTTCACGGCCTCTTAAGAATATTACGATTTGTGTTACCTAAATCTGCCTGTTCTGTTGACTTTATATATATCATTATTTTTTGTACAAATTCAAATGTTTTTTAAGCTAACGCTAAGAAATATTTACAATTCTGTGTTTTAAAAAATTGGCAACACTCACAGGTCGTGAATTAACAACCAGAATTTTCACCTTTTGGGCACACTTGCTTTGAAGCCTCACCTAAGCACAAGGTTATCTCCTTCAGGATATAGATTTTAAATACAATCCTTACGTGCACCCTTTCTGTTACAAATCATAACTTACTACCAATCCATCACTTTAGATTCCGTCTGTACTGCACTGTGGTGCAAGCCTTTCAAACAGATGCACAGGAAGTCTTCAGGGACCAATAAGAATTGCTCTAGGGGCTTCAGGAGGACAATTAAATACAGTATACAAACATGCCCCAGAGAACTGAAGTGTCCCAAACGTACAGAAGTCTTAGTTAAACATGGTAACACATATCATCAAATGTCCCATATTCCAAATACAAAATCACCAATGTTTTCCTTATTTTGCTATACAGAGTACAGAGACCTCTTTGGTGCAGGATAAACAACTGCAATCCTTCTAACTGCATACATTAACTCTAACCATGTGCTATGTTTTAATGGTGTCAAATCACCAGAGCTGTTTGATATGAACCAACAATATAAAAATAAATATATTCACTGCATATTGTGGGCATTGACAGGTGGTAAGCCTTATTCCAATGTAAACCGAATCGAAACAGCATCAGCATTTATACATTGGTACTTAGTGTTCATGTAACTAGCAACCTAAAAACAAAAAAGAGCATGTTCATGTGGGAATAAATACTTGCTATGACTTCCACTCATTAAGAGCTATCTTTCATACGTACCAAATAGTCCAAATGGCTTACGGGATCTGGACCTGAAACCTTTAAGCACGAAGGTATGGGACAAAGAATTTAGTGAATTGAGAGTGCATCTTGGAGAAGACAGGTAATTAAGGGGACAGTTTAATGCACTGGTTTGGATAACAGCACTGTTAGATTCTTACAAGAACTTGTGAAGTGAACGGCTGTGACACACTTCTGTACGGAGTCCATATTAGGACATTCATTTCAAATGACAACTGAATAAACTCCAAGTGACTGACTCGGACTCACCCCAACTGACTTTAACATTAACCATTGTTAAAATACAAAGCTTCCATCGATGTGATTACGACTTTATGTGGGCACCACACTAGTGATCAGTAAGAAAAACATGGCAAAACATGACAACACAATGATATTTGCTAGAATTAATTTCATTTTTGTTTCATAAAATCCACACTATACAAATGCTGTATCTTAATTTGATCATCCTATTGTTGCAGGACTATTCTTGCACCGCATGAAATGTTGATTGTTAAATAGAAAATGTCTGTTCATTGCGATCCAAATACCAATTAACTTATTTCATTTTTCTGCATGACAAAATGTGCTTAAATTAAGATACAGCATCTGTAAGTTAATGTACAGTATCATCATTGTCTGAAAGGATTTAACCTGGTTTAACCTCAAGTATTTTGTAGTAAGCGGTGCTTCAGATGGGAAAACCAGTACAAACACTAAATTATAAGTGTTGAATGGATCTTGATGAAAATGTTTCTTTACCTCTGGGCAGAAGGTTAAGTCAAACTGGCACAGAGAGTATCATATAGCATATATATATATATATATATATACATATACATATAGATATGTATAGATATATATACATAGATATGTATAGATATATATACATAGAATTTCTCTGTCAATGTATGACAAATGTAAATATTATATATTCATGTGTCCAAAGGTGAATAGAAAAGTTGTAAAATTTCTACTCCACCGTATCCCTGGGTTAATGATTTATAGGTGACATCAGATGACAGTACATTAATAATGACCATATCAATAATTTTACACTTTAGATACAACCACCAATTGCGGGAAAAAAATTTAACAAATGAACACAAAAATGTCACATTTTATTATTTTGCATTTAAAGAAATCTATAGGTTTTCTAAAGCTTAACTTTCTTTCTCTTCATTAAAAAGCTTTCCAAACAACAACATAGTTCAGTTTCTCGTTCAGTTCATCAAATGGAATTTCGTACCAAAAGATCATAATTTTCTCACAATTTTGTGGCTGAAATAACAGTAATCCACATTCGGTGTAACCAACCAAATTTAGCTCCAAACAAATGGCATCTGGGCTGTAGCATCCAGTTGTTACAAGGGGCGGGAAAAACAACACACTCAGTATTCCATCCATTGAGGTCATCATCATCTTCTTTAGTAAAGATGACCATTGTCAAAGTTCATTTGTTATCTTCTGATGTAGTTACTTGGGTTAAGTGGTGGCTGTTGTGTATTTCCTCCATCATGTTTCAGTTGCGTAGGTATCCACTGCACCATTCACTTTAAGTTGTAACACTGTGTTTGATAATCATAAAAATTTAACAATAATAACAACAATAAATATTAATAACAATAATGATCATACTATCTTCAAACATTTGTTGATACATTTTTTCAATGCTATGTAAGGAACCTCTCTAGAATTTGTGATGTCTATCATCAAACATTGCCAAATATTATAATTCCGAGAAACAACTTTCTTGTTCTGTTCTGTACAGTGATTTACTCTCACGTAGCATGCTCGAGAGGTATTAAATATGCTCTTTGAAATCTGAAAGCACAGTTACCAAATGTAGCACATCAACAGTGCAGCCATATTTTGGAGTTTTTAGTCTTCATTTATATTCTAGTAGCGTCTCAGTAGGGAAACAGTTGAACTCTGCCCACAAAAAGTGTCTGCTGGACCATGTTACTGAAATACTATCTAATTCTCATCCTATTTACCCCTTTTGAGGGGGAGTATCATGATTCATGAAATGTGCATAAAGCGTCAAGTAAAAACTTGCATTACAACTCCCTAAATGTTCCTTAGTTGGTCAGTCGCTTTGTCTCAAATCTAAGACAGATTAGGGGCAACACTCAAACTGAGTCACAATGAGAACTGACAAATTCATTAGTAATTCTGTAAGTTTGTAAGTAGAAGTAATTATTTTCTTAATATTAATACTAAACATATCGAAAGCCCTTATACCACAGTGGCATAATGTATCATTTTTTTATTATTATTATTAATGTTGTTATTATTATCATGGTTGTTTTTATCATTATCTTCCTCATTATTTCCTCAAAAACATGTACCTTTTTTCCCACTGGTGCACTCATTATGGGAATATAACAGCAAGTAAATCAGAACCAACCCTCCCTACCCACTCAAGACAAGCTCTGAAAATGCATCCTGCACTGTGAGGAACGGGGGGTGCAGCATTAGCACTTGTTTAGTGGTAGCAAGATCACTGCCAATACGTCAGTGTGCAGTATTACAGTAACATAACACACCTCTAATCTCCTATGCAACAATCTGCCTTTCACTTGAATGTGGTTTGGCGAGTTCAGTTTGCACTCAATTGCAACAACCATTCTGACGTTAACATTCTGTGTTGATTCATACCACTTTTTTAGGGCTAAGAAGAGCAGTTTTTTCAAGAGACAAACTAGATTTTATGCCAATTAAAGCAGCCTTTTAATGCCAATATTACTCCCTCATAGGAATGACTAAACGCCTGTCATGGGATGTTAACAAAAAAGATGACAAAATCGGCAAGCAAAAAGGCCCAATAAAGATTGCAATAGCCTGCAGCATTACTCTTTATAACTACAGTATGTTTTCAGTTGGTTTCCATTAACCACCAATACATCAACACATGATTGATTTATTTTATGTGAATGATACATGGCTAGACAATGGCACACATTATATCAAACTAAGCAAAAATAATTAGAGACAAAGTTTAAATGCACAAAGCTTTAAATTGTATTATCACATGAGAGGTACACAGTAAAAAAGTGGTTTATACAATCGTCATCAACCAAATACTGTTATCATACATTTCTCTTCCACTAAACCAATAATGGTAGTTGAATCCACTTACTGAATGCCACTGCAAAGACAGGCATTTAATCACCCTTATGACAGCATTGTGTGGCATCAAAATGGCGACCATGAGAAAGGTGTTAATATCAAATTCGCCACTTAAAGCAAATATCTTGCTACTGATCTGAGTCCAGTTACACTTTGTCAACATTTCATTTTGCCCATACATTTTTTGCAGGATATTAGCTCACTGTGGATGTGTTTTATTTCACCTACATTTGCTGATGGCACATGTATATGCTGGCAAGTAGCCTGCTGGAATATATGGAATATACTCTCAAAACAAACAAGAACAGAAATATCCAATTTTCATCACTGCGGAGAGAGTGAAACACAGACTAAAGCTTCCCAAACAGAAAACTGTGGACCTCTCCTAATGTTGTTCAATATTCATGGCGGCCAAATTCATTCACAATGAGTGTTGCAATTGAGCCCTTATGTTTTGGAGGAGTACCCAAACTCAAAACATATGTATAGTATAATCAACCTTCACAATCACCGCCCCTGATTATTCACAAAACAAACTATTACAGCTCATATATCCTCCAAAATATTTTTGCATTGGAGTCTGCAATGTTACATATTCAAATGAAAATATATTTATATAATTTGAGGAATTTTCACAGTAGTTCGTACTGTCCTGTACTTTTTGTCCTTCCATTTCTGCCTATCTACGGCCTTAAGGGAGACTTTGAGTTCATACAAGAGTGTCTTGCACAACTGTTTTACGTGAAAGAGAAATGTCTCTAGTATTTTTTTTCCTGTAATGTCTCCAAACTTCAATGTGGTAAGTGCTGTGCAGGTCTTAAGTCTTGACTGACTGGCCAACAAAGACTTGGGGGACTGAGCTACAGTACTTGGAAAGGCTTTTTTCGTCTATGTGAATACAACTCATAGAAACTGCAAGAAACATTTGCTTTGGCACAGATTTACATTGTAGCGATGTTAGTTTTTGAACTCCATTGCCGTGATCGTTACTACAAACACAAGTGGCCCATTGAGTTAATCCTTGGCTCAGTACACTGTCGCTGACCAGTCTATGTGTTTGTGTATTGCCGTGTCAGTCTATCCTCTCTCCTGGTGTAATGTCAATGCACTGTTCTGTCTAATCGTTCGGTGCGTAAACCAGCCATCAATCCCCTTTCTGCCTTTCCCTTGCACTCCTCACTCCTTGTATTTAAATTTGAGTTTCCTGGACGTTTTCCTTTGAGTTTCCCTTGAACAGAAGAGGCTCCATTTGTGGATTCTGGTTCTGGCCCATGAAACCCTTGATCGATCCGTGTAATCCCATAGGGGGCATGGGGAGGGACATTGGCAGAGGTGGGGAAACAGAATGAAGGTTGGTGTTGGTGCCATTTCCCGACATGGTCTGGAAACTGGTGGAGGAGATTGGAACTTGTGTACAGGAGATGGGGATGTCCTGGCCATGCTGGTTAAGTGAAGACTGGTTGTTCTTGTTGCTAAGGGTACCGATGCCTGCCCCTGTCCCAATGCTCAGACCCATCACGTTGTTGTTGAAATGATTGGCTTTGTAGTAATGGTTGAGGTGATCTGATCGCCCAATGTTGGGAAGGTTTACTATTTCCGGGTGATGCCTCCTTAAGGTTCCATCTCCCCCACACCCAGATTGCATGGTCGATCCCCCTGAGATGCCGCTCCCGGCACCAGCGCCAATCTCATCCTCCACGTTGATGATTTCAATGGCGCGAGTAGGGCCGTGGTGCTTGTGCAGTTGGTGCTGTTTCCTCAGTTTGTAGAAGACGACCAGCATCACAGCAGCCATGAAGGTGATGGCCACGAAGCAGCCGATAATGATCTTGGTGGTCTTCATAACGTCATCCAGGCCAGGGATGTTCGTGACATCCATTATTGACACGGTGACCGCCTTTTCAGTGGCTCTGGTGGCTCGAGGGGAAAGAGAGGAGAGGGAAGAGCGAGATGGAGATATGGTGTATCCAACCCTGCCTTTGCCCATTACCTCTCCTGAAACAGTGGGACCCAGGTAATCCGGTGGCACGTAGGTTTCGTTGATGTACTGCCTCGCGGCGGAATCCTCCACGTTTACCGTTTCCACGGTTTCTACGGTGACGGTGGTGAAATAGCTGAAGGGGTTGCTGGAGTCTGAGGAGGAGACGTTAAGCACTGCGGTTGCGGTAGTGTTGCCAGCAGAGTTGGTCACCATGCAGGTGTATTGGCCTGTGTCTTGCACAGTCACATTGGTGAAATTTAGGGTTCCGTCGTGAAGGACCGAGATCCTGACGCGGTACGACCCATGGGTCATGAGAGTGCCATTCGGGGTCAGCCAGTTGACAGACGTCATAGATGTGCCCGTGCGACACTTCAGCTCTGCGGCCATGCCTTCGGTGACATTGAGGTCGGTGGGTGGCTCAACAATGACTGGAGCGTAACAGGTGAAGTGGCTCTGGTCCAGCTCCCCAATGTACCGGCCCTTTAGGCCTGGGGGAGCGTGGCAGCGGGCGCAGCACGTTGTGTTACTGGGCACCGTCTCCTTTAGCCACCAGCTGAGCCACAGGACGTCGCAGTTGCAAACCCAGGGGTTGTGGTTGAGGTGGACACGTTCCAACTGGTGCAGCGGGGTGAAGAGGTCGTGGGGCAGAGAGTGCAGGGAATTGTGTGAAAGATTGAGCTCTTCCAGGTTCTTCAGGTCGTCAAACGCATTGCGCTCGATGACGAGTACCTTGGAGTGCATGAGCCACAGTTTGCGCAGCGACACCAGGCCTTGGAAGGACCCCGGTCGGACCTTCCCCAGCTGGTTCCCTGACAGCTCCAGCTCCTCTAGTCGAACCAAGGGCGTGAGGTTGGGGATTTCCTTTAGACCGCACATGCCCAAGTTTAAGAAACGCAGGTTGACCAGGCCTTCAAAGGCGGCCTCTGAGATGTAGTCCAACCTCCTGAGTTCACCCAGGTCTAGACGGCGTAGGGAGGGAACGCGGTGGAAGGCATATGCCGGCAGAGTTTCGATAGGGTTATTTCGTAGCCAGAGCTCCCGCAGCTTACTGAGGTACTCAAAAGCCTGTGACGGTACCAGCGTGAGGCGGTTGTCAAAGAGCTCCAGAGTGTTGAGATTGGGCAAGCCATTGAAAGCGCCCACCTCAATCTGTCGGATGTGATTCTTTGAGAGCTGCAAGATCTCCAAATGACGCAGGTGCTTGAACGTATCAGACTTAATCACCTGTTGGGAGAGATTAATACATGCTGGTACATTGTAGCCATGTGAAACTTACGTGCCCTCGAATATTCTCTGTTAATGTGAGTAAATGTATAGACTGTGAGTAAATGCAATGAGAGAAATGCATAATTACCTCAATCGTGTTCTCTTGTAGGTTAAGGTATCTTGTGTTCACCGAAATACTGTCCGGTACTTCCACTAAACTCTTCCTTGTACAGATGACTCGGCTTGCCTGATTGGAACAGCTACAAGGGTTGGGACATGGTGGTGCAGCTTCTGTCAGCTCAGGTCCATGCTGGTGGAGCCACAGCAAAAGCTGGACCAACCAGAGGAGGGGAGAGGGGGTGGAGGGGCCGGTCACCATGACAACACGCATGGCAACTGGGTCATGACCCACCCCTAGTCCTAATATGTCTAATAAGTCACTCCAACACAAGACAGTTAAGTGTTTCTGTTAGTGTTCATTTTACCCTTCTATTCTTCTCTTTCATGTTGTTTTAAAAAGTGTGATGAACAGTTGTCTTGATTGATCATTAATACTTTTTACTTGACTTGGTTTGTGTCAGTTTAAATCTAAAATCTATTTTTCAGCATATCTTTTTAGGGAAGTGTGAATTTGTATATCCCATGGCATTATGAGAATAACAAAGGAGATATTTGGTAAATCGGCTCTTGAAGGGTTGTCTCTGTGGGCTTTAGATGCTCTTCACTGTAAGGGGAAAAAATAGAGAGGGAGGGAGAGAGAGAGAGAGAGAGAGAGAGAGAGAGAAAGGGAGAGCGAGTGAGATCAGACAACTGCATATGAAATCCATTAGTTCGGTAACTAGAAGCACAATCGCTGAGAACACTGAAACATTGAATCATGTGGGACTTCAATATCATAGCAACACTGATGATCAATAGATAATATGTATGGAAAGCATGTTAGCTTTCAGGTTTACACTACAGTATTTGTTATCAATAATCATAAACCGGGTTGTTCATACTCTGAATGTTGATTGGCTGAAAGCCATGGTATGTAAGACTGTATACCATGCAATGGTCAAATTGCGTCTGAAACAAGTTTATAATCGCAATAATGCACCTCTGGGATTTGTGGTGTATGGCTAATATACCATGGCTAAGGGATGTATCCAGAAACTCTGCACTGCATTGAGCAACAGCCCTTAGAAGTGCTCTACTGGTCATATCCCCATTATCTACTGGACCTGATCCAACCATTTCGCCAGTCACTTTTAACTTCACATGTCAAGGTAAACATTTCGATCACTGTTCATGATCTCCCTGACAGACACTGACAGAAAAGCCAAAAGAAAAATACAATTGGTTAATGAAATTTCGTGGATGATTCAGTAAAATAAAAAAATATATATATTAGGATGCCCCCTGTTTATCTTTTACCAAGATCAGTTAAAAAGACAAGCAAGGGGTCTTTCAAATTAGATGTTTCTTGAGGAACCAGTTTTAGTTAGTAAGCTTGTTGATGCTCACGTTTCATCATTCACGAAGCCTATGGGTTTAATTGAAAGCCAAATCTGGGTTATATTTTAAATAATAAAAATGCATTTACTTTGTAAAGCACTTTTGTCTCACCTTAGGTGCTAAAAATAAAACTAAAATCATCAATAAAAACAAAATACAGAACAAAGAAAACAGACAACAAGCAAAGTTATATAAAGGTATTATCAGATCTGGGGGACATGAGAACAGAATTAGCAGAGGTCCTTGAAAGCTTTTCTGAACAGCACAATCTTCAGCAGTGCCTTAAATGAGGACAGAGACTCTGCAGTCCTGACAGTATCTGGTAGTATGTTCCACAGCCTCAGAGCATTGCAACTGAAAGCCTTGTCACCCATAGTTTTTAGTCTGCAGCCTGGCTGCTGAAGGGAGATGGGCCTGGAGCAGCTAAGGGTGCGTGTGGTTTTAACCCCTCATTCTACTACCATACTTATTCAGAAGGCCATTTCACAGCGAACATGTTTTTCTGTTATGCAACTCAGCACTCAAAGGCTACTCCTTATGTACCCATTCCAAATGTTTTAATACTGTCTAAATAAGTAATCTATTGGTTATCGTGTTCACCATATAAGTTTACCGTTTGATTCACACCACATTGAAATAATGCTCTAGAAATTGGGAAGTGAAATTGCTAATCTGGTAAGTTTTTGCGTGTATAAACACGGGGTCCCCCTCTCATCCTACTCCCCACAAATGACCCTGTACTGTCCCTTTAAGACTAGAGGCCCTTAACAGAATGTAAAATATTCAAGGCAATGTTGTTCAAACTAAAGCAACCATTGCTTAAATTCTTGTACTGTATTCCATTTATAACACACCTCTCTGGTGAATTGTCAGATTTGAAACCCAGGTTTATAGTTAGCCCAAAACATCCTCTCTCCTACACAGTGCCATGAACGCATGCAGTCCTAGGAACCTGGTTGCTGTGGCAACCGGCTCATACACCATCTTGTGTTTCACTGCCCAGTGCAGTGAAACACTGCACAGCACTAGATGCTAGTGCTGTGCAGCTAGCATCTAGCTAACAGATGTAGGCCAGTCATTTTCAACCGATCAGTGTCTTGCATTTGTGCTCAATTAACACATAACCCCAGCGCTTTTGGGGTTCAGTAGGCTGTGTCGAGGGCCTGCAGAATAACGCCCTACTTGTTGCGTGTTCAGAGAATGTTCTGTCTTCTGATGAAAGAGTCACTGTAAAGATATGCTTCAACAATTTGCCCGAACCAATCTGCAAAACCTTACAGGTGGTTCACAGCACAAATAAGACACAGGCCTGCCTAATGAAATGATTGAGTATCTAAAGTCTGGCCAAGACATTTTAGAATGAACACGAATAGAGGAGAAACGCTCCAACTTTCTATTGCACATAGTATTTTACAATGTCACAGCGCCCAGTGCAAGGATGATCCCTCAAACCTTAACATTGCCTATGTTGCAAACAAAGGCTGAACCCTGCCTATCAAGATAACAGTGGAGAGAAACAAACACTTGATCAATCATAATGTGCACATAAGCTGCAGATTAGGTCAACATCCATCAGCATTCAAATATTGCTGAAGTCTTTGCGTACACTAACAAACGCAGACACACATCAGTTTCAATGATTCTCCACTACCAGGATCCACCATTATAATTGCAACATTGAGACAAATGATTATTATGTCACTGGTCATTAGATAGCCTCCAGGTATTGGCACTGGATAGTGACATTGGGGGAGGGGACATATTCAATATCCTCCCCAGGTGTCCCTTCAAAATCTATGCACGGCCTACACTCCAGGCTGGTGCATCTGAAATTATGGGCTTGTCCATCATGGTGAAATTGACCTATTTTATTGTGCCATTCTTGATCAGGGAACATCAACTGTCATTGTTTAAGAGGTGTCCAATCCGTTACATGCAACACAGTCACAACCCATTGAAAAGGGGTTTTATGAGCCAGATGAAGAAAACAATTGCTCTTTACAAAGACTCATTCCAAGACCATCAAAAATATCTAACTGGACAAACGTTGCTGTCAGTAGATGTTTATTCTGACGACACTCTCGTGTACTGTAGGCTGTGCACAATGGTCGCAGGCAACTGCTATGCTGCAATTCGACAGCACGTTTCCTCTTATACTAGGACGACATTGGATATTATAGTCTTCTGAAAACACAGTTCTCTTAAGAAAACATATCTAACATAACAGCACGTTTAGGTTATACCAATGTGTGCCTTATTGTTTCATCTACTTGTCTTGCACCCTCTATTTGTTTTCTCCTTTTCACAACACTGAACAGTGAGGATTCTCTGTTAGGCAGCTCAGGTGGCTTTTGCCTGCTTGTGCTACATCAATGGGCCTAATCACCGCAAAACAACACCAGTGCCTTGAGTTCCCTTCCTATGCTACACATTCCACCATGGCGAATAGTCTGTAGACGTTTTTAATCGTACTCCTTGTCAACATACAAATAGGATGTTGCATTGTGTTCACACAACATGGTTGTTGCTTAAGTCTTGAACGACATAAGCTCTTTTGTCTATAAATAGATGCAATTAATTTTCATCATGTCAAGTGCTGGTTGCACCCATGTAGGTATTGATCTATGACACACAATTAGTCCTGGGAGAAGAAAGCGTTCAGTCGTGAAGAAACAAATGATCTGCAACCTGCCGGCCATATGTAACACAAACACTTGAGTATTGTGTAATCGCTGTAGATTCTAATGAACTGAACAAAACTAAACTGCATTTTCCCAGGGCTTCATGCTCAGTACCTGATCTCATCTTAAGGTGAATTAAGTAACACTTTGCTTAAATAGCCTGCGGTAAAAATGTATTTCAATAGCCTGAAACTAACGTGCATTATGAAGCAGTTATAATGATTTGTATAATATATATATTGTAGACTATTATAACAGTGTCATAATGATCGTGATGAGTGAGTTGAAATGTAGCCTATTGAAAGCATTTATAAGAAATTATGCCGAAATTATAACAAGGTATGAAGCATTATATCAGCAGTATTTGTAAGTAAAGTCTTACCAATTGTGGCATTGTTTTCTTTATCCTCAGGCTAAAGCGACCTGAGCATAGAGAGATCCTGTAGCCTATACCAGGCTCAATAAGACCTGATATTTACAGCTGGTCTGAGACGAACACAAAGCGACGCAGGTGCAGCAGCGCTAACATCATCTACTGTAACTATGACAACACTAAATTGATTCGGAGTTGTTGGACGTGGGAATCCGGTTAGGGGGAGGCTATATGCACAATAGTAGAAATCAGTGTGTTATAGAGAAAATTTGGTTAAGGTCCAAATGGTACTTTGATCTCTTCATTAGCAGGTGATATTTGTTTCTCCTTATTGGGTCTGAGATTTGACAGCAATATTATGGAGAGTTTAAACATTGAAATATACTAGCGATTTAGAAAATTTGATAATGGCATTCATATGACACATAGTGTTATCTATCCTCAACGTATAATCAATTCACAATAAGCCCTTGTGGCTATACATGTTCATATAATTTCATCAATGCAGCTGGCTTCGCGCTACGGCGCACCTTCTATGGAACGCAATTGAAATTCTTAGAATAGGCCTAATTTTGCACATGCTGCATTACAAAATGGCTTGCATCGACTATCTTTTTGAATGTGGAATAATGACAACTAGGAGATACGATTGCAGCAAGAATAATGTTAGCCTATTATCGTTAGTAAGGTATATTCTGTAATATAGGTTTACATAAGGTGACAAAACGTGATTACAACACCTTTTCGTTTTGAAATGATCTTGAGAATTTCTTCAGTTTTGATTTTCAAAATGTCTTATAAATCTGCTTGTTTTTCCGGGTATTCCTTTTTTACAAAGCCATTTTAGCTAATAAAACAGTAATGTCCCCAGCAGATCGGGAGAATCATACCTAAATAAGAAATTGGTTTACTACATCTGTCATTTCAGTTTATACAAGTATTTAGTCCAATTGACTCATACCTTTCTCTTTCAATTGCTGTGGCGTGAGGTCGACGTTTTCTCTCCTTTCGTCCCTCTCTTCTAGTCAGTTCCCCAACCTCTCTATATATCTCTCATTTTGTCTTCTCTAAATTGATTCGCTCGCTTCCACTGAGCTCGGCTCTTGGTCGTCTTCCGCAGCAGCAACGCAACAACTCACCGATTGCACGTTCAACATAAGCAGAATCCAAACACGACAAAACAGAGTAAAGAAAAGTATGAATAATACCATTAAATTTAAAACGTGTTTTATCAAATAAAAACGAAATCGTGAATGGATGCATCCAAGCGTCTTCTCATCCTTGGAGACGCGCGCAAGCAGCAAACGCGACGGCGCCCATTGGGCATGGGCAGAGCATTTTTGCGCTCCAGCATAAGCGGTAGCTTACGCGCATTCCGTAGGTCTGCAGCTGAATGCCACGAAGTCAGCGTAGAGCTCTCAACAAATACCACAGAGAGACCAACAGCTCAGGATGGAGGGCCACGTTGATTTAAGAAAAAATATTTCAAGACATGCAGCTTACTATCCTTATGCCATATGCAATCATTGTGCATTCTCTATTGTAGCATGTTGGCAGGATATTTTCAGTGAGACGACAGTCATGACCTGGCCCATAGATCTGAGTGAACATGTAGATCTACAGAGGGCCACAATTGGAACACTTAACACAAAAAGAGTGGTACTTCATTTATTAACTCTGAAGATTTCAGAGAAAGTTGCAGCAGGTTTTTCTGCAGTGTGTTCTTGAAAGCAGTCCATTGCTGGTTCACCATTGGCATCTCATAAAGTGAACATATTGCCACAGCGCCTTTGGGCAAAGCAGGCTATTTCACTGCCTCTGGGGCCGGTTAAGTTGTTGTTGCGCAAATGTTACATATCAGAGCAGTCAACTTCAGGTTACTGCCACATATACCTTTTTTAGACATAAAACATTCAGACAATGTAGTTTCAGTTAGGGTTTTTGCACTTTTGTAGTTTATCATGGTATAGAGTTTTTATGGCAATATAGACCAATCAATCAATCATAACATTTACTATGAAGTTTTGCTTGATTAATTAAGCAGCTGATGGTTTTCTGGGGACACAACAGCCTTTTGTCGAACGGGTTGGGATATCATAAAAAACTACTCTTTCGTGTGCTTTCCTAATATAGGTTCCTAATCTAAAAGTGAAGTTTAGAAAAAGCCGCCAGACTTCAGTCAGTTACACTTCGTGGGGTGTTGTACTACCCTACTGTGACTGTTAAGGCCTGCCACTCCAGCGCATTTTAGAAAACCGTTTTTTAGATGTACTGGATCGTGTCATTTGGTTTTTACACGTTCCTCAGAGATGAAAAAATGACAATATAGCTATTGTCAACAATACACTGCATGTGGAGTACGCTTTCAATACGTTTTCAAGCTGCACCCACATGAACCCATCATAAGTTCAAATGCGTAGCTTGTACCATGTCTTCCCCATCCCCCCATCTATCTCCACAGTAGTGGCTGTGAAGTAACATACAGACCTGAGTATTCACCAGAAGTCTCAGTCTCTCTCTCTCTCTCTCTCCCCCTCTCTCTCTCTCTTTCACTCCCCCTTCATTCGTTCACTCTTTCCCCATTTCTCTAAATATCTCTCCCCTTCATTCGTTCACACTCTCCATCGCTTTTCATCTCCCCGCCTTCCTCTGCCTGAATGCAGTAGTGAGCATTGTTCACAACCAACCCATAGCTTTTGCGAAGAGCCGCACAGCAATGAAGGCTCTGTGCCTTTTGCCTCTCTCTCTCTCCCTCCCCTCGGTACGCCTCTGTCTCTCTCTCCCTCTCCCCCTCCTCTACCTCTCTCTCTCTATTAAATTTCCGCTCACACAGTGGTGCAGAGGATATTCCTCCCCTTTCTCCCTCTTCCCTTGCATTCCTTCGCGCTCCGTCTGATGTCTTAGTCCTCTCCCGATCCCACTCTTCCTCTCTGGCTGTCATGCAGTCCAGTGTCGCTCTCTCCTCTCTCTCTTCACATCTTTTTCCTTTCCAACCCCCGCGCCATTTAAAATGAGTCCACACGCTCACATACATCGCCCAAGCACCACCCCACCCTCTGCCTTTCATCTTACCCCCTCTCTAGACTGTCCTCACTGTGTCATTGCATGCCTATGTGTGTATGTGTGTGTATGTGTGCACGTTTGCGTTTGTGTCTGTCTGTTCCGATTGTGTGTGTACGTGTGAGACGTGTGTTTCGGTGTGCATGCGTGCGTGCGGGCAAATGAAAAAAACACTCATGGCTGTATTGCTGGTGTCATCAGTACAGAGAGGCTATCTGACAGAAATACAGTGGAGGGCACGTTAATCCTGCCATTGAGAGAAGGGTGTGTGTGTGTGTGTGTGTGTGTGTGTGTGCGCCATCTTCAATACAGACCAACACATGAACCTTTAATGGTGGGTTAGGATCCACAGGGGACTGAGTGAACAGGGAGAGGGGGATGGAGATTTGGCAGGGACATGCCATGGCAGGACATATGTAGCATGCTGATAGCTCCGGAGAGGTGCAGCTAGGACTGTGGAGAAACACGGGAAGGTACTGCTACGTATTCATCAACTCTGTGACACTTTGGATCAAGGATGTCGGGTGGCAGTTTGTGAGCTGTCCTTTCAGATAGCCGAGCTAGGCGCGCGCATTCCTATCGCAGTGAATGTCTGGTTACATGCACTCTTTGACAATGTGGTTAATCTTATGCTTTTAGATTCTAGTAAACAAACGAACAGTCTGCTTGGTGGGCATCTGGTGTGAGCTAGCAAAAACAAATGACATATCGGCACTTGAGACTTTTGGATCTGGTCTCTAAGAACTGTTATTGAAAAGACAGAGCACTGTTCAATGTCATCTGTGATAGAGAAAGAGAGATAGTATGCGAATTTAGTGCTATTCAGTATGGTAACGCTGTGTGCTGTGTGAGGGAGGGAGAGAGAGAGACAGCGCCAGAGGAGAGATCCTAGTGTCACAGTATCTTAGCAACTGCCTCCATCTCCTTGGAGACAAGACCTGACATCATTTCCCGTCTGTGAAAAAAATCACTTTGGTTTGTACACAGGGTGTGTGAATGTGTGTGACATGTTTATGTTATTTGAGCCTGTTATGATTGCTATCAGTATGTGCCGTGACACTGTGGAGATGTATTCCATAAGGGTATACTCAAGAAATGTCATAAGTTGAAACAATATAGTATTACAGATTTTAAGGAAAACATGTCTTAAAATGAAAAATAAATATTTTGATGGATAAGCTATTATAATTCATAATTTTCAGAATAGATTGATAAGATTTAACATTGTTTATTCATAAATGTATTATAAAGTAAACCAAATATGTTTCTCAGATACTAAATGGGATAATAAATACATTTAATTCTAAAAAGAATGTATGTTTGTATTATCTATGTGCAAACAGTGATATTTTAGTACTTTTATTTAAATTCTTGTTGAAGATATAACAATCTGTGTTCTCTGCTGTCATCTAGTGACAAAAAGTGAAAACTACAACAAGTCTCACATTTGCATTTTAGTTTATTTTACAATGTAGATTTTAGGAAAAAGAGACTCTCAAAAGAACAGCAAATTGAATGTAATTCCTGCAATTAGGTACTGCAATGTTCCCAGTCAGACAAAACATGGTATGTCTAACTGTTCATCCGGGTCTTTATATAAACTAGGGTACCAGTTAATATTTCTTGCAATGGACAACTACTAATAAAGTCAGCAACCTTATTAGTCCCAAGACTCCAGTAACAATGTGTTATTATGTATTATTCATCGGAGTCTCCAGCCCTTATATTCAGTCTTACAATGAAGTGTCTTACTGGAAATATATGGATGACAAGAATTTGGCCTCAGTCATACCTATATTTCCATGTACCCAACAGATACTGATCCAAAGAAATCCATGTGTTGTGGAAATTCTAACCAGAAAAGGCAGAAAGACTGTAGATTCTTAAAACAATTCAAACTTTATTATACATTTGCAAATTTGGAGCAGTTAACAACACTCAGCAGCGTAATGTTATGAGCTCTGTCCAAAGATAATCTCAGGCATATATACTCAGTAATCAGAACAGCCCACTGCGTGAAAACGTCCACCTACCATGCATGGTTAGACTGCATGGCTCACAAGATGTTCTGCGGAGATCGACACTTAGCCATAGCTACACCAGTCTTATGCCGAAATTAGATAAATAATCTGCGGTAAACACTTCCCATTCAGTAAAGAGAGTAGAAACACACACAATTGCCTGTGTTCAAAGTATAATTACTTGATTATACTTTGAATTTCCATTTAACATAGTAATAAGCAAGACGCATATTTTTTTTTAAGAAACAAGTACATGTCCCACTACATTTCTACCACAAGTACATTTGCCAGGCATCCATCTACCCTTCTGACTCTCTCCATTAATCACAGTACCCTTAAAGTCTGTGACAGAGTTCTAGGCGGTAACCAGTGGGACTGTCAAGTGGACCACATGTTGAAAATCTGCCTATATGGGAACAGTTTTCCCTGAGGGGTCTAAAATTATTAGGTTTTCCAGACCTATAATTTTTGTCCATCCACAGTCCAATTTGGAAAGTATTCAGATCCCTTACATTTTTACTCATTTTGCTATGTTACAGCCTGATTCTAAAATTGATTAAATGTGGTTTTTCCCCCCATCAATGTACAAACAACATCATAATGACAAAGCAAAGACAGGTTTTTAGAGATTTCAGAAAGGATTGTGTGAAGGCACAAATCTGGGGAAGGGTATGAAAAAAAATTAAGGTCCCCTAGGACAAAGTGGCCTCCATTATTCTTAAATGGAAGTTTGTAACCACAAGTTTGTTATGACCAACACTTTTCCTAGAGCTGTCCACCCAGCCAAACTAAGGGGAGAAGGGCCTTCCAGTAGGACAACAATATATACAGCGCTCCACCAATCAGGCAGAGTAGAGTAGCCAGACATAACCCACTTAAAATGCACATGACAACCCGCTTGGAGTTTGCCAAAATAAACCTAAAGGACTGTCAGACCCTGAGAAAGAAGATTCTCCGGTCTGATGAAACCAAAATTGAACTTGTTGGCCTGAATGTCAAGCGTGCCAAGGAAACCAGGCACAACTCATCACCTGGCCAATAAGATGGTGTGGTGGTGGCAACATCATGCCGAGGATGTTTCTCAGTAGCAGGGACTGAGACTAGACAGGATAGAGGATAAAATGAACAGAGTGAAGTGCAGGTACCCTTGATAAATGTTAATCTGTTCCAGAGCGCTCATGACCTCAGTCTAGGGCAAAGGTTAACCTTCCTGTAACGCTGTAGTTGTGGTGTAATGTTGGCATTGGAACCAGGCACAGGCATTTATCTCGTTTGTGGGTTTTAATGAAAACAAACCAAACAGAAAACAATACTAAGGACTGAATGAAAATAAAGAATGCGACTTAACAACTAACATTCAAACAGTACATCAAACACCACTCACCAGCATACAAACAGACATAACAGCAACAATGATCCACAATGTGGAGGGCAGAGGAGAAACATTTAAACACATACAAACGATACAAATTGGGACCTGGTGTGAAAGATAGGAGACATGTGACAGTCCGGGATGTGTTTGTGTGATATGGGAACTTGAGAATATATGGCACGGTGGCACTGCTGCTCACCGCACCATGACACTTCCAACAGGACAATGACCCTAAGCAGGCTGCCAAGACTACAGTCATGGCCAAAAGTGTTGGCACCCCTGAAATTATTACAGAAAATAAAGTATTTCTCACAGAAAAGTATTGCATTAACACATGTTTTGCTATACACATGTGTATTCCCCTTGAGTGTATTGGAACAAAACAAAAAAAATAAGGAAAAAAGCAAATTGGACATAATTACACACAAAACTCCAAAAAATACTGAAATCAATCGCTTCCTATAACCAACAATAAGCTTCTGACAACTCTCACCCGGATTTTTGGACCACTCTTTCTTTTCAAACTGCTCCAGGTCTCTCATATTGGAAGGGTGCCTTTTCCCAACAGCAATTTTAAGATCTCTCCACAGGTGTTCAATGGGATTTAGATCTGGACTCATTGCTGGCAACTTCAGAACTCTCCAGCACTTTGTTGCCATCCAAGTATGTTTGGGGTCATTGTCCTGCTGGAAGACCCACGATCTCGACGCAAACCCATCTTTTTGACACTGGGCCCTACATTGCAACTCAGATTTCATGATGTCTTGCACACAGTCAAGGCACCCAGTGCCAGAGGCAGCAAAATAACCCTAAAACATCTTCGTTTTCAGTAAACAGTAGAATGATGTGCTTTACCAAAAAGCTCTATCTTGGTCTCATCTGTCCACAAGACGTTTTTTGGCTTACTCAAGTGCGAAACCCGATTCCAAAAAAGTTGGGACACTGTACAAATTGTGAGTAAAAAAAGGAATGGAATAATTTACAAATCTCATTAACTTATATTTAATTCACAATAGAATATAGATAACATATCAAATGTTGAAAGTGAGACATTTTGTAATGTCATGCCAAATATTGGCTCATTTTGGATTTCATGAGAGCTACACATTCCAAAAAAGTTGGGACAGGTAGCAATAAGAGGCCGGAAAAGTAAAATATACAGACAAGGAACAGCTGGAGGACCAATTGGCAACATGATTGGGTATAAAAAAGAGCCTCTCAGAGTGGCAGTGTCTCTCAGAAGTCAAGATGGGCAGAGGATCACCAATTCCCCCAATGCTGCGGCGAAAAATAGTGGAGCAATATCAGAAAGGTTGCAAAGAGTTTGAAGTTATTATCATCTGCAGTGCTTAATATCATCCAAAGATTCAGATAATCTGGAACAAATCTCTGTGCATAAAGGTCAAGGCCGGAAAACCATACTGGATGCCCGTGATCTTCGGGCCCTCAGACGGCACTGCATCACATACAGGAATGATACTGTAATGGAAATCACAACATTGGCTCAGGAATACTTCCAGAAAACATTGTCGGTGAACACAATCCACCGTGCCATTCGCTGTTGCCGGCTAAAACTCTATTGGTCAAAAAAGAAGCCGTCTCTAAACAGGATCCAGAAGCGCAGGCGTTTTCTCTGGGCCAAGGATCATTTAAAATGGACTGTGGCAAAGTGGAAAAGATTTCTGTGGTCAGACAAATCAAAATTTGAAGTTCATTTTGGAAAACTGGGACGCCATGACATCCGGACTAAAGAGGACAAGGACAACCCAAGTTGTTATCAGCGCTCAGTTCAGAAGCCTGCATCTCTGATGGTATGGGGTTGCATGAGTGCGTGTGGCAAGGGCAGCCTACACATCTGGAAAGTCACCATCAATGCTGACAGTTATATCCCAGTTCTACAACAACATATGCTCCCATCCAGACGTCGTCTCTTTCAGGGAAGACCTTGCATTTTCCAACATGACAATGCCAGACCACATACTGCATCAATTACAATATCATGGCTGCATAGAAGAAGGATCCGGGTACTGAAATGGCCAGCCTGCAGTCCAGACCTTTCACCCATAGAAAACATTTGGCGCATCATAAAGAGGAAGGTGCGACAAAGAAGACCTAAGACAGTTGAGCAACTAGAAGCCTGTATTAGTCAAGAATGGGACAACATTCCTATTCATAAACTTGAGCAACTTGTCTCCTCAGTCCCCAAACGTTTGCAGTCTGTTATAAAAAGAAGAGGGATGCCACACAGTGGTAAACATGGCCTTGTCCCATCTGTTTTGAGGTGTGTTGATGCCATGACATTTTAAATCAACTGATTTTCCCCTTGAAGTGATACATTTTTCAGTTTAAACATTTGATATGTCATCTATGTAGTATTCTGAATAAAATATTGAAATTTGAAACTTCCACATCATTGCATTCAGTTTTTATTCACAATTGTCTAGTGTCGCAAATTTTTTGTAGTTGGGTTTTTACATTTTGGCAAACTGTAGTCTTGCTTTTTTATGTCTATGTGTCAGCAGTGGGGTCCTCCTGGGTCTCCTGCCATAGCATTTCATTTAATTCAAATGTTGACGGATAGTTTGTGCTGACACTGATGCACCCTGAGCCTGCAGGACAGCTTGAATTTCTTTGGAACTTGTTTGGGGCTGCTTATCCACCATCCGGACTATCCTGTGTTGCAACCTTTCCTCAATTTTTCTCTTCCGTCCACGTCCAGGGAGATTAGCTACAGTGCCATGGGTTGCAAACTTCTTGATAATGCTGCGCACTGTGGACAAAGGAACATCTAGATCTCTGGAGATGGACTTGTAACCTTGAGATTGTTGATGTTTTTCCACAATTTTCTGGAACTCAGACAGTTCTCTTCTCCTCTTTCTATTGTCCATGCTTAATGTGGTACACACAGACACACAATGCACAGACTAAGTCAATTTCTCTCCTTTTTATCTGCTTTCAGGTGTGATTTTTATATTACCCACCCCTTTTACTTGCCTCAGGTGAGTTTAAAGGAGCATCACATGCTTGAAACAATCTTATTTATCCACAATTTTGAAAGGGTGCCAAGAATTTTGTCCAGCCCATTTTTGGGGTTTGTGTGCAATTATGTCCAATTAGCTTTTTTTCCTTCTTTTTTTTGTTTTGTTCCAATACACACAAAGGGGAATAAACATGTGTATAGCAAAACATTTGTCAATGCAATACTTTTCTGTGAGAAATACTTGATTTTCTGGAATAATTTCAAGGGTGCCAACACTTGTGGCCATGACTGTATGTACGAGCCTGTATATGTCCTTGAGTGGCCCAGCAAGAGCCCAGACAGGAACTTGATCAAACATCTCTGGAGAGACCTTAAAATGACTGTGCAGTGACATTCACTATCCAACCTGACAGAGCTTGAGAAGATCTGCAAAGAACAATTGGAGAAACACGCCAAATACAGATGTGCCCAGCTTGTAGCATCATCCCCAAGAAGACTCAAGACTCACTGTAATCCCTAATGGTATTTCTTAAATGTTTCAGCTTAGTGTAAAACGTAAAAGTTCCTAATGACTCAAAATGTTGTTGCGATACTGACTTTTACAAAATGTTAAGTTTCAAATGATTATCTTCTCAGCATGCTCTGCTTCAGGTTGGTATTTTTGTCATGTCCTCCCTCGAGGTGCCTTGTTTTGCTTCTCCCGGTTGTCGGGGCAACGACTTAGGGGGCGTGGCGTCACTCCTTGGAGTACAGCCGGCACCAGCTGTTCCCAATCGCCTTTCACACACCTGTTCCCGCTTGACTCATCACCAGCTGTATTTCTAAGGAGCCCTGACGACCCGTCCCTGCTGGATTGTTGATCCATGTTCGTACGTGCTACGTTGCCCCAGTCAAACTATAGCCACTCAGTCAAACACCCTGTTGTATTATCTGTTACTTACCTTGTTTCCCTATGACCACAGGATTCCACCAGATGACCATCACCAGCTTGTGTACCGATCTTCGGTGTGTCTATGACTACTCTGCCTGCTACCTGCCTGTACCTCTGCCGCCAGCCTATGTACCGACCCCCTTGCCTGCCCATGACTACTAGGCACCTGCTCCTGACCTCGAACCAACCCCACTACTTCCCCAGCCTTTCCCACTCAGAGTAAATATGTTTTGTGGCACCTCATTCGTCCGGTCTGCGTTTGGGTTCCTACCAGTGCTGACAGAATGATCTGGCCAACATGAACCCAGCGGATCTGGACGCCGTCCGTCAGGCCGTCTTGATGCAGGGTGCCTTGTTAGACAACACCATTGCTCTGGCCATGCGGGTGGACAACCGGGTCAGGGAACGGAGGAGAGAAAGAAAGAGGGGTGGCCACCCCATGCAGCCGCCATCCAGACACCCCAAAGGGGAGGGGCGTTATTGCCCACCAGCAGCCCCGGGCACGGAGAGGGAGGCGAAGCTGGCTGAACCAGAACCCATGCAGGTGGGGTGCTACCAAATCGACAAAGAAGAACAACAGTGACGGAGAGACAGAGCCACGCTGTTTGTTGATGTGTTAAATAAACAAATCTGTAGCAAGAGGGAGTTTCGTAGCTTTACTGGTATGTATCCTATATTTTTAAATGGTTTGTGCCCCACCAATTTTTTACATATAAAAACGACACTGCTCATAACTCACCTGATTTATTTATTTAAGGGCTTGATGATTAATTGATCAGCTGAATCAGGTATGTTAGCTGGTGTTCAAATACCTGTTAAGGGTGTGTATCCCATTAAGTTACCTAGAATGTAGTGGAAACTCTATTTCAGAGGGACTTACAGAAGACAGTGCATACCTTTTCACACAGGTCCCTGTGGTAATCAAACCTACCTTGGTGTTAAAACCATCATGCTCTACATATTTCTTTTTTTTCTTCTGTATAAATTGTTGCACTAACGGGCCAGAACAAATTCCTTGTTTAATGTGAAACTTAATTGACAAAAAAAACTAATTCTGATAATACTGGCTTTTCATAAAAATACATTAGGGGTTGCTGATTATCAATACCTCTCCGGGAGCCATCACCTTATCACGGTGGAGAGGTTTGTCTGTTCCTATGAACCTGAGGGCTGTGTTGTCCGGGCCTTAGTGCTCCTGGCAGGGTTTCCCATGGCAAAGTGGTCTCAGGGGAGGAGCCAGACTAAGAATGGTTAAAAAAAAAACTATGCACAAACAAGGAAGAGGAGGAGTTACCCTGCCAGGAGGAAGCCCAGGGCCCCCGTCTGGAGCCAGGCCCAGAGGGAGGGCTCGCAGGCAAGCGCCTGGTGGCCGGGGTTTGCCACGGAGCCCGGTCGGGCATTGCCCGAAAAAGCAACGTGGCACCCCCCTCTCCATCCTAAGGGCCCACCACTCATGGGAGGAACCGCTGGGGTCGGGTGCGCTGCCATATGGGTGGCAGTGAAGTCCAGGGGCCTCGACGGACCAGACCCAGGCGGCAGGGGCTGGCTCTGGGGACGAGGAACGTCACCTCTCTGTGGGGGAAGGAGCTGGAACTTGTGAGGGAGGTGGAGCGCTATCAGTTAGATCTGTTGGGGCTTACATCCACACACAGTCTCGGTTCTGGAACCATACTCCTGGATAGGGGATGAACTTTATTAATCTCTGGAGTTGCCCAGGGTGTGAGGCACTGGGCGGGGGTTGGGATACTCACAAGCCCCCGGCTGAGTGCCGCTGTGTTGGAGTTTACCCAACAAATGATTGATTTTGTGATCGTGTCATCGGACCTGAGACCTCATGTTTTGGACACTCGGGTAAAGAGAGGGGCGGAGCTGTCAACCGATCACCATCTGGTGGTGAGTTGGGTCAGGGGGTTGGGGAAGACTGGACAGACCGGGAAAACCCAAACGGGTAGTGCGGGTGAACTGGGAACGTCTGGAGGAGGCCCCTGTCCGAAAGACCTTCAACTCACACCTCCGGCGGAGCTTTTCTGGCATCCCTGTGGAGGTTGTGGGCATTGAACCTGAGTGGTCGATGTTCAAAGCCTCCATTGACGAAGCTGCGGCGGGGAGCTGTGGTCTAATGGTCTTAGGTGCATTAAGGGGCGGTAACCCTCAAACACCTTGGTGGACACCGGTGGTCAGGGAAGCCGTCCGACTGAAGAAGGAGGTCTTCCGGGATATGTTATCCCAGAGGACTCCAGAGACAGTTGCAGTGTACCGACAGACCCGAAGGGCTGCGACCTCTGCTGTGAAAGAGGCAAAACAGCAGGTGTGGGAGGAGTTTGGGGAAGGACTTTCGGTTGGCACCAAGGTGTTTCTGGAAAACCGTCCGCCACCTCAGGAGGGGAAAACAGGGAACTATCCAAGCTGTGTACAGTAAGGATGGAACACTGTTGACCTCAACTGAGGAGGTAATTGGGCGATGGAAGGAACACTTTACGGAAATCCCACTAACACGCCCTCTATAGTGGAGGCAGAGCTGGAGGCTGATGGGGAAGCATCGTCAATCTCCATGGCAAAAGTCACTGAGGTAGTCAAACAGCTCCACAGTGGCAAAGCTCCGGGGATTGACTAGATCCGTCCAGAAATGTTGAAAGCTTTGGGTGTGGAAGGGATGTCTTGGATGACACACCTCTTCAACATTGCGTGGGAGTCGGGGAAAGTGCCTAAGGAGTGGCGGACCGGGGTGGTGGTTCCCCTGTTCAAAAAGGGGGACCAGAGGGTGTGTGCCAATTACAGGGGTATCACACTTCTCAGCCTCCCTGGGAAAGTCTACTCAAAGGTACTGGAAAGGAGGGTTCGGCAGATAGTCGAATCTCGGATTGAAGGGGAACAATGCGGATTCCATCCTGGTTGCGGAACAACCGACCAGCTCTTTACTCTTGCAAGGATCGTGGAGGGGTCCTAGGAATATGCCCATCCAGTCTACATGTGTTTTGTGGATTTGGAGAAGGCGTATGTCCCCCGGGAGATACTGTGGGAGGTGCCGTGGGAGTATGGGGTGAGGAGGTCCCTTTTGAGGGCTATCCAATCCCTGTACGTCCAAAGTGAGAGCTGTGTCTGGTTTCTCGGTAGTAAGTCAGACTCATTCCAGGTGGGGGTTGGCCTCCGCCAGGGCTGCGCTTTGTCTCCAATCCTGTTTGTAACTTTTATGGACAGGATATCGCGGTGTAGTCGGGGTGGGGAGTGATCATCATTGGGTGTGATCATCATGCGCGCAAAAGTGGGCGCGCATAACCAGATTAGTGACCAATGAAGCGCTAGTTTTATTGGTAAAAACAGAGTGTATCTACGATCATTTATTCCTAACCATTTAAAATGTGTAGTTATCCACTCGACGCATCTTTCTCAGAACAATGATAGGCCTACCTGGTGTTATATATATAAGTTTCAAGGACTATTTGTCAAACACACCAAACAACACAGCCAGGAAGAGTTAGGCATCTATTTGTTTGATAGCTGTAACAAGGCTCTACCTTGTTAAGCACTTTGCCAAAGCATGATGATTTGCATTTGACGCGGCCACCTCAACTACATCCATACAGGTAGGCCATGTGATCCTGCTTTTGCTTTGAATCTCAGAAAATTCTGGTTATCATTGGCTGCTGGCCGCATTGAATTTAAAATAAGAGAGCAGTGTGCAGGTGCTGGTCATAAAATTTGAATATCATCAAAAAGTTGCACATTTAGAATTACTTGCATTTTTACAGTTGTTACATATACATCTACCTCGGGGACCTCATTGCTGCTATCTCTGCATCCCGGTTGCAGATGCTACCTTACTCCTTCAATTTGCCTCGATTGCACATCCAGCATCCCATTTACAATTGCCATTTGTACCCACACTACAATATTCCCATTTGTAACATACACTATACTTAAAACTTGTACATTTTCTTCCCTCCTCTATTGCCTTAATTGCACATTTAGTATTTGCCATTTGTACTGCATTTGCCTTCATTGCACATCTATACATTCCACTTGTAATATATAGTACATATACTTAGCACTTGTTATATACATATACTGGAACCCAGGGTTTAGGCCCAATGTATACACTGTGGGATGGATCCCAGGGTTTAAGCCCATATGTACACACAGTGGGATGGATACCAGGGTTTAAGCCCACATGTACACACTGTGGGATGGATCCCAGGTTTTAGGCCCATATGTGCACTGTGGAATGGAACCCAAGGTTTATGTCACATGATCACTTTTGGTCAACTTTATACATCCTTAGCACAATGAACCCAAATAGGTACCGGGGCCCTCATTTATCAATGGTTCTTACGAACATAAATACCAACTGTTTTGTACTTGTGAACAGCGCTTAACATAAACTTTACGTTTAGTTTGATTAAAGTTGACTATGATGTGTGTTTGGTCTACTTTACTGTAGTTATCTGTGCCCAAGTTATAATTTTTTTGTATATACAAGCTTGTTTTCTTGTTTTTTTGTATATACAAGCTTGTTTTTACATACGTGTTTAGTTTGCTGTCCCTCTGCTAAATCTGACCGGTAGTGGCATGGGTCCAAGAGAGCAGAACGGTGCAAAATTCACAGCCGACAGTAGAGGGACAGATGAGGCAAGCAAGTTTATTTGTTTTACTGTAGAAAGATTAACTTAGTTTCCATGTGTTATTTACAGGAGGCAAGCAAGTTTGTGGCTGCAGCTGGATGCCCCTTAAATTTCATTTCTTTGTCGATTTTTTTAACATTTGAAGAAAAAGTTAACTCAACAGGTAAATTCCATTTGCAACTTTTTTAAATAATCACTTCTCGTATTAAACCATAGTAAACGTTTGTTTTGTAGGCATTTACAGGATACAATAGTAACATGTGACTTCCTTACTTACAGATTGCATGAAAAACCTGGCGGATATCAGACCTGGGTTGAGATATGATGTGTTATATGAGACAAAACAAGAGATTGAATACGAATGTATTTGGAAAGACACTTGCACTCCAAAACTACTTAAACTCAGTTGAAGTCAGACATGTACATACACCTTAGCCAAATACATATAAACTCAGTTGTTGACAATTCCTGACATGTGATCTTAGTAAAAAATGATCTGTCTTAGGTCAGTCAGGATAACTACTTTATATTAAGAATGTGAAATGTCAGAGAAATAGTAAAGAGAATGACTAATTTCAGCTTTTATTTCTTTCATCACATTCCCAGTTGGTCAGAAGTTTACATACACTCAATTAGTATTTGTTAGCTTTAAAATTGTTTAACTTAGGTCAAATGTTTCAGGTAGCCTTCCACAAGCAATAAGTAGATTTTTTTTCCCATTCCTCCTGACAGAAACGGTGTAACTGAGTCAGGTTGTTACACTATCCTGTAGAGCAGTGTTTCCCAATCCTGGTCCTCAGGACCCAAAGGGGTGAACGTTTTTGTTTTTGCCCTATCACTCACACAACTGGTTCAAATGGTACCCAAACACTTACAAACTTGATTGATGTAATCAACCTATCATCAAGTCTTTAATTTGAATCAGGAGTGCTAGGGCAAAACCAAAAATGTGCACCCCTTTGGGTCCCGAGGACCAGGATGGGAAACACTGCTATAGAGAAGGCTGACCATACTTTAATGACAATTAATCTTTCAAATTCTAGCCAAAATATAATATTCATGGGGTTTCGGAAAAAGACTGTCAGGCTCCAGTGGATAAAATGGAATCCCTTAGCCTCTTGGGGTTTGAAGGCTGACCTTTACCCAGCAGAAACCTTCCAAGGACCACTCTTATCTGTTCCGTCTCCCCTCTCCACGCAAAGCGTCTGAACAAAGTTTGGGAAAGAAGTCTCATGTTATACTTAATGATATATATGTCCCGTCTCTGTTTTTATCAAGCTAGCAAATATGGTTCTCAAATTATTCTGATTTCAAAGTAAAATTAATGGCAGACTTACCACTTCCCAGTTCTTATATCCAATTAATTTGTGAATTTAGACAATAATAATGTGCATTTTTCATATTATTTGTATATGTTTTGTATTTGCTGTGAGACCGGGCTCAGCTGTAAAATAGATCTAGGTCTAAGACTGACTTCTCTGTATTAATAAACAAACTAATATTAGCTATAGCTTTTACCTAATCATTGTTCTTGCAAAAGCATTTAAGTGCTTTTATCAAATATTTGATAGAGCTCTGAGTTTGTCTGGGCTGGCTTAGTAAGAGGGAGAGTAGATGTGGGGAGGGACAAGGAAAAGAGAGTTGCGAGATTAAGAGTTTTTTTTCCCAGGAAGGCGTTCCGGAGGCATCCGAAACAGATGCCCAAGCCACCTCAGCTGAGCCCTCTCGATGCGAAGGAGCTCCTCCCGGGTGTCCAAGCTTCTCACCCTATCTCTAAGGGATCGCCCAGCCACCCTGTGGAGAAAGCTCATTTCGGCCGCCTGTATCCAGGATCTTGTCCTTTTGGTCATGACCCAAAGCTCATGACCATAGGTGAGAGTAGGAACGTAGATTGACCGGTATCTGAGCTCTGATTAAGACTATTCCTTTATTAGGTGTACCCCGGGATTAATTATTACTATTTATTACCAATACAATTGTAGGTGAAAGGATTTTTATAAAAACAATATCTTGCTGTGCCTTCGGTTATTGATTAGTTGCCATACTCTGTTTGAATTGTACAGTAAAGTGATTCATGTTATATGATAATTTCCTGTTTCCAATCCTTTTAATAGCCCTCAAATAAAAATGTATCTTATGTATATACTGTGTTGTCGGATGCACGTTTAAAGTAAAGGGTATTTAGCTAGGGAAAGGGGATCAACTCTGGGATTGTTTTAATTATCTAAACCCCAGTTCACCAGGAATCCTGGTTGGCAGAAAAGTGGTGTTACAATTATATTAACAATTACATGCATATATTAAACAGTGATGTGCATGTAACTGATTCAAGAATAAAAGTTAAATAGATTAACTAATTAGGTAGAACAAAACTCTAGGAACAATTTGAAAGGAGGGTAGCTAAATAGTATCTCAGCTAGTAATGTTTGTGGAAAGTGGTGGTTTTGCAGTCCACTCTGTACAATAGGCCAAGGAAGGTGTGTGTTGGAGACGATTCCTTACGTCCTTTACTTGATTTGTTGGTATGATTTTTTTTCTTTAAACAACAAATACATATAATTAAACAAAAGATTTAATTCAAGGAAAATGTATTTGTGGCTAAGGCAAGCTAAGAAACTTTCTCAGTAGTAGATTATTGGATTAGAGAACTACAAGGTAAGGAGAATAAAATGGCATTTAATAAAGCACTATAAACACTTCAGACTGCTCCAGTCAGCCCAGATTTAGTCTTCCAAGGCAGCACCAGTCTCAGGTCTGGGGATTCTCAGCTGCAGCTTCACCTTCCTGTTTGAAGCATTGGTTCTTGAAAGAAACCCAAAAGAAAAATCTTTGAGAAATAAAATATTTCTTAGAGTAAACAATTAATACACAAACAATTTTACATTTTTATAAACAATTATGACAAATCACACACCTGAAATATCAGACTACTTGAAACAAGAACATAATGAAGAACGTCCCGAATTGGGGGAATCTGCGACAAGGGAAAAAAATATATATTATTAAAATGTTTTGATACAGTAGTGTATATTTCAAAGACATTATACATTTTATTATACAATTAAAAAACCTATATATGGAAACTATTTCAGAAGATTTTCTAACTGGAAATCGCTCTGCCGGCCACAGCCAATATGGAAGGGTCTCACAGCCAGTATGAGAACCTGATAAATACATTTTCAACAGTGGTTTTGGGAAAAAACAACATCTTGCTTAAGTCAATTTAAAAAGTCCTATACCAGTGGATCTCCTATTTGAGGACCCAATGTTACAGAGTTATGTTCTCTGAATTAGCTCATCTGATACATTGATTCAAATTCATTATTAGTTGAATCAGCTTTTCTGGTCAATACATTTGAATGCTGGGTGGCCATGAGCAGAGACCTAAGCACTAGTATGTTGTGTAGTGTTGACCACTGTGAAAACATGGGGGCACAACTATGACCATCCAAATAACCAAAACAGAAATCTGATGACTCCTCAATGCCTATAATAGTTACGAATAATTTAGTGTTTAGTGCACATATCTGTGCAACGGCAGGTTGACAGCTTTTACCTGCTCGAGTAGCAGACCAGTTGTTGTTCTGAGAATTCTGACTTTGCACCAATGGTTGGGAAGAAGGAGGAGGTGTTGATACTATTGGCTGTATTTTTACTGTCTTCAGAATCTCACTGACTGCTTCTTTATTGCGAGGACAGTCCAGAAGTCCTCCCTGACTCTCGTGGAACAGACAGTCCACTGTTAGTACTACATCTTCTCTAGTCACTTGTCCTTTGCTGTCAGGTACAAAGAGGTCTGGGTTGGAAGTGTGATGCAGCACCACTAGAATAACCGGTTTGTCAACTGTCAAAAAGAGTGAGAAAACATAAAATGTGAAACTTCATGTATAGGTCAACACAGACATTTTGAAGTATTTTTTAAATACTTTGGAATACATTTGAGGGACCATTTACCTGGGATCTGTTTCTGTGCTGCTTCAATATCAGTCCCAATGCGACTGACGATGGGACAGAAAGCCAGGATGACATTAGCCTTTTCTGGTGACTTTGCTTTTGTTAAGACTCCTTTTTTGAGTTTTTTTATAAACTGTTTATCTGAACCCAAGGTGTTGCCAGTCAGGATAGTGATGAATTTCTTGCCCACTGGTTAAATAAAGGTACAGAAAATCAGAATTATCATTAAAAAAAAAACATTTAAAACAAACATTTGAATTAATCTAACTGTTAGGAACAACGTCCCTTCGGTCAACAACTTAAGTTTAGCTTGCAGGCGTCTGATAACCCTGACAGCCTCGGAGAGGAGATCACAATGACACAAAGAATGCTTTACTGGTCGCCACCTCCCTTAGCTCAGGGTGATGCAAGGCCCATATGTACACACTGTGGGATGGAACCCAGGGTTTAGGCCCATATGTACACACTGTGGGATGGAACCCAGGGTTTAGGCCCATATGTACACACTGTGGGATGGAACCCAGGGTTTAGGCCCATATGTACACACTGTGGGATGGAACCCAGGGATTAGGCCCATATGTACACACTGTGGGATGGAACCCAGGGTTTAGGCCCATATGTACACACTGTGGGATGGAACCCAGGGTTTAGGCCCATATGTACACACTGTGGGATGGAACCCAGGGTTTAGGCCCATATGTACACACTGTGGGATGGAACCCAGGGTTTAGGCCCATATGTACATACTGTGGGATGGAACCCAGGGTTTAGGCCCATATGTACATACTGTGGGATGGAACCCAGGGTTTAGGCCCATATGTACATACTGTGGGATGGAACCCAGGGTTTAGGCCCATATGAACACACTGTGGGATGGAACCCAAGGTTTAGTAGCACATGATCACTTCTGGTCAACTTCATACAGCTCCGGAAATAATTAAGAGACCACTGCACATCAAAACAAGTTGAAAAGGAAAGTTCTGAGTGAGGAACATAAGCGTTCAATTTGCAGTTATGTCTTAATTTTAACCCTTCTGTTAAAAGTCATTTTCGACTTATTTGGAAAGGAATGAAGAAGGTGCAGTGGTCTCTGAATTTGTTCCGGAGCTGTACATCCTTACCATAAAGAACCCAAATAGGTACCAGGGCCCTCATTTATTAATGTTGCTTACAAACAGAAATGTTTGTCAACCATGCATGTGATCATTTCTAAGCAGTGCAGCATTTATATATTTGTACTTGAGAATGTGCATAAATTTAAGAACACCTCTGACCATGCGTATGCACAGCACCATGTAGAAAAACTCAAACTGCACTTAACACTTAATGTAGTAATAGTTTTCCCAGGGTGCTATCCAATTCAGAAACATGAAACCATTTTAGCCTAACTGAATAATTAAATTAGAAAGAGAATGGAATGTAAGGTTGGAGGCGATTTAGTTGAACACTAAACAATAAATAATATAAAAGGGAAAACTGAGGCATTTTGACTTGTCCAAAATGGCAAATATTGCATTGCTGGATGATCTGACACAAGCTGCATTACACGGGGGGTGTTTTCAAAGAGCGTGCCGATTTTTTTTGTTGAGAGCAATGTTTGGCTTATTAGTAGATTTAATTTTCAATTTATTTTGTCACATATATTTATTATAATTATTGTCAAGCAAGTATATTTAGATGTGGTCCATGTCTGAACATGGCTGTGAAAATAAAGCTTGACTTGTCATCAGTTGGTGTGTCTGGTATTCCTTCAGGGTCTGGGAGAGGCTCCTCAGTATCACCATCAAAAATGATGACAGACACTGAGGTCTCCGGTTATGCTGCCAATGTTCTTGTCCATAACCGAGAGTAAAGCGTCACTCCACCCTCCCCCTGTTGGACCTATATCCCTTTTGTGGATCATAATATTATTTTTCAAACCATTTCTTATTCATTTAATGAACTGTTATGCAATCAGATGAGGCAGAATTTACCACAGCTCTAATCTGTTCCCAAGCAATACTTTCTCTTATTTGTCAAGCCATTTCTGAGGGCACCAAAATGTATAACATGTTTTGCTTCCACTTCGGTGATCAAAAGTTGTATTTCTGCATCCCAATCTTTGATTTCCATTTTCTGCGTCCAAATGTTTTCTTTGATTTCCATTTTGGCTGACATAAATTGGTGACATTCCTTGCAGCTTTAAAGGGAAGGTTTGTGACCATAAATGGTCATTTAGTGCAGTTCTTTATGTAAATGAGAATTCATGTGCTCTATAACAGTGTTTTAGAAACTGTCTGATTTATCAAGGCAAAGTATTTACATGTGTATAGATCAAGCATACAAACATAAATACCAACTGTTTTATACTTGCGAACAGTGCTTAACATTAACTTTTTTGCTCACCAGCCACTGTGGCTAGTGGTTTTCCAAAGTTACCAGCCACTCACCCTTTTCACTAGCCACCATTTTGTTGTTGGAAAATGACATTTCATTTGTTTAAAGTTGACTATGATGTGCTACATCTTAGTCTATCTTGTTCACGTTGTTGGTCACTGGCGTGCAAGGCAATAGGCCTAACACAAATGGACCAGAATCAAACACTGTAGGTAGTGCTCATGGTAGTTGTAGGGATGTAGCTCATAGTATCGCTCACATTACAGTAAGTTTATTATTTCAGATATATTTTGAGACGACAAAAAAAGTGTGTGTGTGTGCCCCTCTGTGAAATACTGTATATAATATGTGGCTACACACTTGAAAACGACAACTATTAGAATATTAAATCTGCCCTGATGTCCACATGAGCAGCTAATGCACGCTACAATGTCCTCCCTAATATCAACCAAAATATACAAGCAATATATTTATTCTTAACATAGACCTATTAGCATGCTTTTTAATAAGAAATATGAAATTACTCATTAGTGTTATAATCAATCGCAGTCAATTTTTTGTTGTCTATTTTGTTATTATGCTATGTTCTTGTTAATATAGACTTGCAATATACCTATATTACAGCTTTGTCATGATATTCTTTTTCCCCATCCTCTCTTTAAATAAATCTGTAATTCCAAGATATAGACACGTAAAAAAAAGTATGCAGATTGGATGTAGTTTGAGGTTATTACTTTTTAATGAAATATTTTGACATGCTTGGTTGCAAAAAAAAACACTTGCTTTTCAGACTTCACTCATCTCCGCGATGTCAGGACCTGTGCGGTCTTGTATGCAAGGTTGCCAGATTTCATTGTAAGTAACCAGATTTTCACACAGAGACTCCAGAAAAATCGAACCGCCCAAGCTCATTAACAAAATCACAATTGTGTGAAGAAAATTCCCCACCTGGCAACACTGCCAATACAGAAGAAGTTTCCTCCAACAGTCACATTTGCTGCAGTGTTTCGCTGGGATTTTATTTATGAGCACTAAATGTTTTTACCATGCCAACACACAGAGGCTGTGCGAGATTTTGGGAAGGCCATCGCCTTTGAGTTTTGGAAGCAGCCAATGTGGCTAGTAACCTGATTTATGCTTCTGTGGGTCTGCGTTGTTAATGTCACATGCGTCTGTACGCAGACGTGCTCAGAATTTATAGTTGTGCGGCCTTGTTGTGTAGATGGCCATTACACATCTTAGCACTAGGCGGTAAAGTTGCGCAAATCATTGGTTTGTTCGTTGTAGAGCAGGAAGGCGTCACAGAAGAAGTAACTGTATAGTTGGAAAACAATATAATAGGTAGCTAACTAACTAGATCGGGGAAGACGGTTTCTGGAATGGAGCGTTTGAGAGAACTAGTAAAATTAAATTAATAAGGAAAGAGAGAAGACGCTTGGCACCTGGTTTGTTCGCTTGTAGAGCAGGAAAACTTAACACAAGTATCTTTATAGTTGGTAAACAATATAATAGCTATCTTGCTAGAATACAATGTGCTTGTTAAACAGATGCGTAATATGGACGAAGAGCGTGTTTAAAATATTTTAGCATGTCTGCTAATCATTCCAACAATCTTCTCCATCACTTGAAATCCGTTATTACACATCAAGCCACCCACTTCACACCATCCTGCTTAAGGGGACAGTTGCTATTCCTCCACCTACAAACATTCCTGGGATAGAACTCACCATCCATGTCATCGTTGGAGATGCTGCCTTTCCATTGCATGTAAATCTGATGAAGCCCTTTTAAAGTAAGCAATTGTTAATTGATATTCTGAAAATATTTGGAGGGGTTAAATCATAAGCAGATATTAGATTAATACTAGGATTATAAACTTAATACTCGCCCGGACAGCCAAGAAAGCATTATATTAAACAGAGGTGCTTTTTTCCCCCTCCTGCATCTCCACTTTCACTCTTCAATTTCTTCTTTATTCTTACATATTTGTCCCTCGTCAGCTTCCACCTTTTCTGGCAAGTTGCTGGCTTTTCGCCCAGAATTTCTCCTATACAGCAAGAAGTTCCTCGATTTGAGCCATGCCTCTAGACTCCATATTTTCAGAATATCAATTAACAATTGCTTACTTTGAAAGGGCTTCATCAGATTTACATGCAATGGAAAAGCAGCATCTCCAACGATGACATGGATGGTGAGTTCTATCCCAGGAATGTTTGTAGGTGGAGGAATAGCAACTGTCCCCTTAAGCAGGATGGTGTGAAGTGGGTGGCTTGATGTGTAATAAAGGGTTTCAAGCGATGGAGAAGACTGTTGGAATGATTAGCAGACATGCTAAAATATTTTAAACACTTCGTCCATATTACGCATCTGCTGAACAAGCACACTGTATTCTAGCTAGATAGCTATTATATTGTTTACCAACTATACAGCTACTTCTGTTAAGTTTTCCTGCTCTACAAGTGAAACAACCAGGTGCCAAGCATCTTCTCTCTTTCCTTATTCATTTAATTTCACTAGTTCTCTCAAACGCTCCATTCCAGAAACCGTCTTCCCCGATCTAGTTAGCTACCTATTATATTGTTTTCCAACTATACAGTTACTTCTTCTGTGACGCCTTCCTGCTCTACAAGCGAACAAACCAATAAATTGCGAGACATCGCCGCCTAGTGCTAAGATGTGTAATGGCCATCTACACAACAAGGACGCACTGCTGAGCACGTCTGCGTACAGACGCACATGACATTAACAACGCAGACACGCAGAAGTATAAATCAGGCTTTATACACCACAGACGAATTGGGTGCTAATCTTAAACGCTACTTGCAAACAATCAAAATGTTGTTTGTATATGTAGATTTAGAATATTTTATACGTAACATTCATATAGGAGGGCCTTGATAAACTTCTTTATATGTTTTAAAGAAATAGCTGTCTTTGCTCACCAGGAAGTAGACACCACTTACGTCCTTGTATGGTTGTTGTTCATAGGAATGCAAATTTTGCATGCAAAGAAAAAGACAAAATATATTCCCGGTTGTTTTTTCTTATTACCTTATACTTGTCCTCAGTCTTCCTATTATTTCTTTAACCTAAAATATCTTGGCCTGTTTATATATTCCCCCCTCCAAGTCTTATCTTTCCCCTGTTCTAATTTTGGAAAGTGTAATAAAGAGTCATACCTTTAATGGTCATTTTCTCCACTTCAAAATACAGATGTACGTCTATATTGATACCTGACAGTGATTCAATGTGTAAGATTATCTTTTCACAGTGACTTCGCAGATAATCTACTCATTGCTGTTTAACGTCCTCTTTCACTTTCGTTGCAGCTACGTCTATTCCACCTATGCCACCTATTGGATACAGTTTGTAGCTACGTATCTGAAGTTAGTGTCGAAGGATGGCAGAATCGCATTCTACATACTATATAGCCTACTACAAGAACGTGCTTCGCGGATGATGGTAAAGTGCGTACTGTTTAGATAGTAAGCTAGTATGCCAGTATTGGGACCGTTTGGGATATACTACCTCGTCACTCAATTGCGTCTCAACATAAGATTCAACACTACTGTTGTTTGCTCCTTGGGGTTTAAGGCCGGGTGTCTCTGTAAAAGCACTTTGTGACAACTGCTGTTGTAAAAAGTGCTTTATAAATAAAATTGATCGATTTAGAAGATGATTTTGTGACACCAAATTTGAATGTATATATTTTGGCGAGCCTTAATGAAAGAATAGGGTATTAAACAGTGACTTCTCTTTTATATAATTATTGTGCACCTTACACACCACAACCCCCGGAAAAGTGATACTTCGTCAAGCAATTCAACAAGGAATATGAACCCCAGCCATGTAAGGCTCGGTCACGGTAACCACAGTTTTGATTCACTTTTTGATGATATTCTAATTTTATGACCAGCACTTGTACAACTCTGTTTAGTTTTTATGCAAGTCTATATTAACAAGAATTTAGCATAACAACAAAGAATCAATAATATGAATAATAATATTGACTGTGATTAATTATATAGCTGATGAGTGATTTCATATTTTTAAATGAAATCACAGGTCTATGTTAAGAATAAATATATTGCTTGCACATTTTGGTTGATATTAGGGAGGACATTGTAGCGTGCATTAGCTGCTGAAGTAGACATGGACAACAGGGCAGAATTAACACTAATATTTGTCATTTTCAAGTGTGTAGCCACATTATATATAAAGTATATCACAGAGGGGCATCTGGTAGAGTGCAAGGGTTTGGGTACCACCAACCCTTGCAGGAAAACCCCTCTGTACACACACACACACACACACACACACACACACACATACATATTGTGCTAGATTGCAGGGAGAGGTGAGGGGAGTGGTAATTGAAGGAAGGTATATTGTGGCTCGTTGGCTCCATCCCCAAGCCTTATATGGACTTCCTCTTCCAACACAGAGAGGCTGGGATTCATTGGGTGATTAGGTTTTGGAGGGAAAAAGGGATGCAGGTGGGTTTGAAGGGAGAGAGAGGACAGAGAACGGGAGAGGAGGAGAGAAGACGGAGTGGGACCGCTTGTGGAGAATAGTGAAGAGAATATTGAACTAAACTGTGTGACTAAGTGGTGTGACCTGGACTGGCTGACTAACCCCCTGTGTACCGAACTGTTTTGGATGAGGACCTGTTTGTGTATTAGCTGTGGATAGAAGACGATGAGGACGGATTGTGGACCTTGAAGCAATGGACGGTGAAGTAGTGGCAAAATCCCCTCCTACACTGTGAATTATCCTTAATAAACTTTCCAACTGGGTTCAACTGTACTCCGAGTGCCGGCTTGTGTTGTTGAACTGGTGACATGGAAGCCCACACCCCTGGGCTTGCCACTATATATATATATATATATATATACACACACACACTCACCTAAAGGATTATTAGGAACACCATACTAGTACTGTGTTTGACCCCCTTTCGCCTTCAGAACTGCCTTAATTCTACTTGGCATTGATTCAACAAGGTGCTGAAAGCATGTTGGCCCATATTGATAGGATAGCATCTTGCAGTTGATGGAGATTTGTGGGATGCACATCCAGGGCACGAAGCTCCCTGTTCCATCACATCCCAAAGATGCTCTATTGGGTTGAGATCTGGTGACTGTGGGGGCCATTTCAGTACAGTGAACTCATTGTCATGTTCAAGAAACCAATTTGAAATGATTCAAGCTTTGTGACATGATGCATTATCCTGCTGGAAGTAGCCATCAGAGGATGGGTACATGATGGTCATAAAGGGATGGACATGGTCAGAAACACTGCTCAGGTAGGCCGTGGCATTTAAACAATGCCCAATTGGCACTAAGGGGCCTAAAGTGTGCCAAGAAAACATCCCCCACACCATTACACCACTACCACCAGCCTGCACAGTGTTAACAAGGCATGATGGATCCATATTCTCATTCCCCGGTGGGGTCTTCTGCTGTTGTAGCCCATCCGCCTCAAGGTTGTGCGTGTTGTGGCTTCACAAATGCTTTGCTGCATACCTCGGTTGTAACAAGTGGTTATTTCAGTCAAAGTTGCTCTTCTATCAGCTTGAATCAGTCGGCCCATTCTCCTCTGACCTCTAGCATCAACAAGGCATTTTCGCCCACAGGACTGCAGCATACTGGATGTTTTTCCCTTTTCACACCATTCTTTGTAAACCCTAGAAATGGTTGTGCGTGAAAATCCCAGTAACTGAGCAGATTGTGAAATATTCAGACCGGCCCGTCTGGCACCAACAACCATGCCACGCTCAAAATTGCTTAAATCACCTTTCTTTCCCATTCTGACATTCAGTTTGGAGTTCAGGAGATTGTCTTGACCAGGACCACACCCCTAAATGCATTGAAGCAACTGCCATGTGATTGGTTGATTAGATAATTGCATTAATGAGAAATTGAACAGGTTTTCCTAATAATCCTTTAGGTGAATGTATATGTGTATTTTACGTCCTCTGTGTACTGTTTCTGTTGTGTCTCTGCTGTCTCTCCTCTGTTCCTTCACCAGGTGTGGTGAGTTGCTGCCGATGACGTGGGCATGACCATCAATTCCATGATCAATCTCCACCAGCCAATCCTGAGCGGCTTGCCGCCCTGTAAAGACATTCAGCCTGTGTTTGGTTAGGTTAGCTTGTCATTTGTTTGAGTGTGTGTGAGAGAAATCTTTGTATTAGAATCTGAGTTAGTGTTAGGTTAGTAGATTAGATTGCTGTTTGTGTAAGTAGAGAGCTTGGTGCTTGTGTATGTATAAACCTTCTGCTCTATGGAGTAGGGTTTGGTAGACACCCTGGGGTTTACATATACCCATAGGTAACCCACTGTTATATACACTAGGTTAGACGCCAGCGGCTGTTGCACAGTTGTCACTACCCTACTCCTACCCCTTTACCCTGCTGCCCTCCTTCCCTTGTTTAGCTGTGTTGTTTTGTTGTCCATGATATCATTTTTACACATAGAAATAGACAATAAAACCCCAGCAGTTGGGTAACATTTAATTGGTTGTCTGTTTTCTCATTGTTCTACATTCAGCCAGGCCACTCACCCCTTTTCAGTAGGCCCTTATCTGGTGTGCGCGATCTTGGGTGGTTGCATTGTCCTCCTCCGCCGTTAGAGGGGAGGGGAGGGGGGGGGCGTAACAGTTGGGTGTAACAGTTGATCCGGGATTGTTTGTTCTGGACTCCCAAGGTCCACACATTGGGTAGGGCTGATTTCTTATTTTGTGCTGTGGTTGTACTGTTGTGATGGCTACATCTCTGGTGCAGTTGTTCATTGCAGCCCCATCTGCAGACCTGTTGGCACAATGTCACAAGGTAGACCTAGGGGGGATAATTGATCACTATTCCTTGGCGGTGTCTAAGCATCAGGTCAAGCAAGAGGTGAGGCGTTGTTTCTGGGAAGCTCTAGTGGACAGGGCAGTCTTACCTCCCATTGTGGCGAGTCCTAGTCGCCGGGACAGAACCGGTTAGCGGCGCCGTTAGCTCTCCTGTGCGAGCAGAGGCCAAGGACGGTGCTGCAACGCTATTCACGCTGCCCCGCTTTGATTCCATGTCTAGCCAGAGGTCCAGTGTAGATGCTCGTGTGAAGGTGCGAATCGGACGGCTTCAAATGGAGGAGCAGTTTCTACAATTTAGAAGTCAGGAAAATGGAGCTTGAGGCTGGGTATAAGTTGCGACAACTGGAGATGGATGGTAAAGTCGCTATACTTTACCATCCATATGAGTTGGTCCCTGAAGCCTATAGGCTGAAGTTCAGGAACCATAAAAATAGCCCAAATAGGTCCTATGTGGAGTTTGCTTGGGAGAAACAAACATTGTTTGATAGGTGGTGTGCTGTAAGTAAACGCAATGACATCGCATCTCTACGTGAGTTGACGTTACTGGAGGAGTTTAAGAATGGTTTACCAAATCGATTGGTAATGTACCTAAACAAACAGAAGGTGGCAACGTAGTCCCAAGCTGCATTGCTTGCGAACGAGTTTGCACTAACACATAAGACAATGTTTAATATGCCCGTACTGAAGTTCAGAGTATAGCCTCGTCAGGTACTACACTGAGCAAACACACCTCACTTCCTTCTCCATCTTGTCCTAGTGAGGAGCGAGAATGTTTTTACTGCCGTAAAAAAGGGCATATCATGGCTGATTGTGTGAAGCTGCAGCATAAGCAGGACTTGTCAACCTCAACTACTTCTAAGCCAGTAGGGTTAGTTAAGACTATGCCTCTTACTCAGGGACAACAAAGTCCTGCTGTCTCATGTTTGTCCCCTGATCCCAGTTACAATCCTTTTCTATCTACAGGGTCGGTGTCATTAGATGACAAACCGGAGATGTATGTGCCTGTCTGTATACTAAGGGATACTGGAGCATTGCAATCCGTCATCCTTTCGGGTGTTTTGCCTTGGTCTGATGATTCATTGTGTGGTTACAGTGTACTGTTGCTAGGTATTGAGATGGGCTGTGTTCCAGTACATGTGCACTGTGTGTACTTGAAATCTGAGTTACTTAACGGACAAGTTACGGTGGCTGTACAACCGTCTCCTCCTGTGAAAGGGGTCACCATGATCATGGGAATTGACATGGCTGGAGGTCTAGTGAGGCCAGTGTTAGACACACCTGACAGTTCCACCCGCTCTGAGTCACTCAGTGGTGAGCTTGGTGTTGTGTATCCAGCGTGTGTGGTAACGCGTGCACAATCGACTGGGCGAGGTGATTGGACTGGATGACAGTGTTTGCCCCAGTCTTCAGCACAAAGGATACATCCCATTTGTCTCCTATCTCCCCTGCGAAAGTGGACTGTCAAGATCAGCTGAGTTCATTTGCTACTGGTGAGTGCTTGTTGCCTTTCACTCGTGAGAACCTGGTTGAGGCACAAAAGGTAGACCGCAGGCTTGAGAAATGCTACTCCTCTGTGATAATTCAAAAGCAAGCTGAAAAACAAACTGTAGCTTATCTTCTTGAGGATGGGTTGTTGCTGCGTAAACTGACTCCCAGCAGGGTTCTGAAGGTGTATGGAATTCTGTGGTTCAGATTGTTATCCCAACGCCTTTTAGGTCACAGGCATTGTCCTTAGTTCACGACATTCCATGGTCAGGACATTTAGGCATCACTAAAACATACAACCGTGTGTTACAACATTTCTTTTGGCCAGGGCTGAAAAGAGATGTGGCAGGTTATTGTAGGTTCTGTCATACCTGTCAGATCACTGGGAAGCCTAACCAGGTCTTTCCGCCAGCTCCTCTCGACCCGATTCAAGTTATGGGTGAGACATTTGAGAAAATGATAATGGACTGTGTTGGTCCTTTACCTAAAACAAAGTCAGGAAATCATTGTCCGTTAACGATTGTGTGCTGCCACTCATTACCACGAGGCAACAAGGAGAAGAGAGGCGTGAGACTAAGAGTTTTGTTTTGAGGATACGTTCTGTTTTGTATTTGGTTGGGGGTTTTTTATGGAGAGAAGAAAGTTCGAGATGGTTAGTTTCAAGACAGTTAGTCTTGTTAAGAGAGAAAGCTGTGAACGGTTGTAAATTATATAAATTATATATTTCACTGTTTTAACAGTGTCCGGGGCCAACTAGCAACGAGACTAGATAGCGACTCCATATACAAGCAATTATTTTAATTTCATTTGGGGTTGTCTGTGATACGCTGTAACTTCAGCTTGTTAGTTACGGTCAGCTAGTCTTTACACTATTACGTTTCCTTAGTGACTTAGGTATCTGTCACTGTAAGAGTAGGCCTCTGCGCAGTAGGGATAATTAAAGAGATTATATTACATGTAGATGTGTGCGGGGCAGTCTGGTACCAGACCTTTTTTTCTTGGCTTTCTATTTGTTTCACACTCGGCATCCACACGGATTACCATGCCTTTGTGCACAATCTTTAGTGGGAAATCCACTGACACACTCGGCTCATCTTAAGTAAGTCTCTGTGGGGGATACACTGTTCTTTGTGATCATGGGTGATATGTAGCCTCATCCTGTGAGGTATCCAGTGGTCCACAATCCTGTTGATCTGAATCAGGCAAATTCCCTTTTTCAATAGCATTTTCCACATCATCAGGCATCTCCACTACTCCCTCATCCGTGTTGTCAGGAGTCTCCTGTACTGTCATCTTGGCAGTTTCTCAGGCCTTCGGGCTTAGTGCTTTGCCAAGACTTATCTGTCTGATAATTTGGAACATACATGCCAATGGAACCTTCATCCTCTGAGTCTGTGTCAGGTAAGTCTGTGGTAGGATTCTTGGTCAATATGCTTCCTTTTTCTTTGTAAAGGCATGACATCCAGGAGTGAGTCACTCTGCAAAGCCAACCTGACTAGATGACCAATAGGTAGCAGATTTTTTCTGTGGACGGACTTTACTTCAGCTCTCCCATTTTCCAGTTTCACTGGTTAGACTGGCAAGTCTGTTAGCTTTACCAGGACCACTTTTGGCTCTGGTTTCCATCTGTCAGCAATCTTGTTGTTTGCTGTCCACTTAGAGAGAAGCACACAGGTCCCCTTCAGTCAAAATTTGCTCACGTAACCTCTTGTCATAGTGTCGTTTGTTTCCCTCTTGGACTTTCTCAGCTGTCTGGGACGCAGTTTGATATGCATTCTTAAGCCTTTGTTTAAGCTGGGTGACATAGTGGAGGTGTGGATGGGGGTCTTTTTGGGGGTGGGAGACATATCAAAGCAGAGGTCAATGGGCAATGGTCAATGGCCTCTCTCCAGAACATCAGCAGATACGGGAAGAATCCGGTTGCATTGTTCCGAGTGCAATTGTTTGCGTGCACCAAGGACTTGACATGTCGACTCCACACCTTAGGTATATTGAAGATCCTGTGAGTTACCATTTGGCGAACTCCGATAGCGACCCTAGGTACCAGGAGATCCTAGGGTTTCGGCTAACCTACAACAACAAAGCAAGCTCTCCGTGATCCTCCACTTCAATGGACTGTCCTGACTGCTGGAACTCCCCACACACTCCTACACCTACGGATCGTCGAATAGCACATTGTATTGTGGTCATTTGTTCTGGTCAAATTTACCCAGGATGGAAATGTTAGATATCTGAGCTCTGATTAAGACTATTCCTTTATTAGGTGTACCCTGGGTTTAATTATTATTTATTACCAGTGCAGTTGTAGGTGAAAGTTGCTGTGCGTTAGTTATTGATTAGTTGCCATGCTCATTAGTCTGTTTGAACTGTATAGTTATAAGTGATTCATGCTATTAGATGATACTTTGTTGTTTCCAATCCTTTTAATACTAGTCCTCAAATAAAATGTTCTCTTGTGTATATATTGTGTTCTAGGGTGCTTGTTTAAAGTAAAGGGTATTTAGCTAGGGAAAGAGGATCAACTCTGGGGTTGATCACCCCTTCTTATTCTGTACCACCAGGAAACCACCTGTTTAGGAGAAAAGGGGTGTTACAATTATATTAACAATTACATGCATATATTTAACAGTGATGTGCATGTAATTGATTCAAAAGTTAAAAAAAAGATTAACTAATTTAGTAGAACGAAACTCTAGGAACAATTTGAAAGGAGGGTAGCTAAATAGTATCTCAGCTAGTAATGTTTGAGGAAAGTGGTGGTTTTGCAGTCCTCTGCACAATAGGCCAAAGAAGGTGTGTTGGAGACGATTTCTTATGTCCTTTATTTGATTTGTTGGTATGGTTAACTTTTTTCTTTAAACAACAAATACATGTGAAAACAGTAATTAAACAAAATATTATAGCATCTGGCAGGGCAGTGTCTCAAACCTACAACCTTTGGGTCCCCAGATGGGCTCACTACCCACTGCTCCAAATAGGGATATCCTTTTAGGAGGGGCGAGTAGCAGCCCTACCAAGGTCGCTACAATATTTAAATCAAGGAAAATGTATTTGTGGCTAAGGCAAGCTTAGAAACTTTCTCAGTAGCAGATAATTGAATTAGAGAACTTTACAAGATCGGGAAAAGAAAATAGCACTTAATAAAGCACTATAAACACTTCAGACTGCTCCAATCCGCCCATATTTGAGTCTTCCATGGCAGCACCAGTCTCAGGTCTAGGGATTCTCAGCTGCAGCTTCACCTTCCTGTTTGAAGCATTGGTTCTTGAATGAAACACAAAAGAAAAATCCTGGAGAATTAAATTTTTTCTCAAATTAAACAATACACAAATTATTTTACATATTTACAAACAATTATAACAAATCACACACTTGAAATTTCTGACTGACTGAGACAACATAATGAAGAAAATCTTGAATTGGGGGAATCTGTGCCAAGGGGAAAACTTATTTTCTTATTAAAATGTATTTCAAGATATATTTAAAAAATATTTCAAAGACATCTTTCACATTTTAATACAATTAGAATTAAAAAACCTATATATGTAAACTGTTTCGGGAGATTTTCTAACTGGAAATCGCTCTGCCGGCCACAGCCAATATGGAAGGGTCTCACAGCCATTATGAGAACCTGATAAATACATTTTCAACACTTAGTGGTTTTGGGAAGCAACAACATCAGTGGATCTCCTATTTTTCTTTGAGAACCAAATGTTTCATAATTTTGTTTGATCTCTGAATTATCTCATCTGATACATTGATTCAAATTAATTTTGATTAGTTGAATCAGCTTTTCTGGTCACTATATTTGAATGGTGGGGGGCCATGAGCAGAGACCTGAACACTAGTTTGTTGTGTAGTGTTGACCACTGTGAAACACGGTGGCACATCTCTGACCATCTTAAGTCCAAACAACCAAAATAGAAATCTGATGCAACATATCTCTGCAACTGCCAGTAGACAGCTTTAACCTGCTCGAGTAGCAGACCAGTTGTTGTGCAAAGAATTCTAAATTTGCACCACTGGTTGGGAAGAAGGAGGAGGTGTTGATATTATTGGCTGTATGTTTACTGTCTTCAGAATCTCACTGACTGCTTCTTTATTGCGAGGACAGTCCAGAAGTCCTCCCTGACTCTCATGGAACAAACAGTCCACTGTTAGTACTACATCTTCTCTAGTCACTAGTCTTTTGCTGTCAGGTACAATGAAGTCTGGGTCGAAAAGTGTGATGCAGCACCACTAGAATAACAGGTTTTTTAACTGTCAAAAAAGAGTGAGAAAAATAAGAAAATAAGAAATATGTGAAATTCTATGTACAGTTCAACACAGACTTTTTGAAGTATTTTTTTAAATACTTGGGAATACATTTCAGCAACCATTTACCCTGGATCTGTTGCAGTGCTGCTTCAATATCAGTCCCGGAGCGACTGATGATGGGACACAAAGCCATGATGACATTAGCCTCTTTTGGTTTGCTTCAGTTAGGACTCCTGAGATTTTGAGTTGTTTTATAAACTGTATGTCTAAACCCAAGGTGCCACAAGCCAGGAGAGTGATGAATTTCATAATCCCTGGATAAAAAAGGTACAGAAAATTACTAATATCATCTAAAACAAACCATACCATATGGAATACAAATGGTACATACAGTTGTGCTCAAAAGTTGGCATACCTTTAAAGAATTTGCAATATATGTACCATTTGTGGAAAAAAACATGAGTGAGCAGGCAAAACACATCTTTTATTTCTTATGGGATTCATATTAGGTTATAACAGAATGGCATAATCATAACACAAAACATGGCAACAAAGAAAAAAATTAACGGACCCCTGTTCAAAAGTCTACATAAGCTTAGTTCTTAATATTGTGTATTGCCCCCTTTAGTATCAATGACAGCGTGCAGTCTTTTGTAATTGTCTATGAGGCCCAGAATTCTTGCAGGTGGTATAGCTGCCCATTCGTCTTGACAAAATGCCTCTAGGTCATGCAGTCTTTGGTCATCTTGCATGAACCACACCTTTGAGATCTCCCCAGAGTGGCTGGACTCCAGAACCTTTGCCTTTTGCTGTAAAACCACTGGAGGGTCAATTTGGGCTTGTGCTTAGGGTCATTGTCGTGCTGGAAAATCCAAGAGCGTCCCATTGACAGCTTTCGTGCAGAAGATTTCAAATATTTTCTGATAACATGCTGCATTCATTCTTGCCATACATTTTCACAAGATTCCCTCTGCCTTTAGAGCTCACACATCCCCAAAACATTAGTTAGCCAACTCCATGCTTCACAGTGGACTATAGTTGTTGACACCTCTCCAAACATACTGCTTATGGTTGTGACCATAAAGCTCTATTTTGGTCTGGTCACTTTACATAATATTTTCAACAAACAGACTTTATGTATTCCATTGTTACATCAATTTTGGTATTCCATTGTTATTTAGCAGAGGCTCTTATCCAGAGCAACTTACATTAAATGTAGGGATTTTAAAAGAGCTAAGTGAAACAACCATACAGTGTAGTAAGTGCATTCTGCTCAGGGAATCCTTAAATTAAATTACTCAGGGAATCCTTCTCCTGTATCTATTTCATAAAATCTTTTACCTTAAATTTTCTGTAGTATTTATTCAGATTACATGAGCAACCTGGTTATTGTACGGTTTTTATTTTTTGTTTTTCCCGCTCGAAGATTTCAATTTGTTTTTCTATTCACATTATAGGTCACATTAAAAGTGGAAAAGGTTCTGACATGATTTATCTTTGTCTCATTCTTTTACATCACAAAAACCTGCCATTTTAACAGGGGTGTGTAGACTTTTTATATCCACTCTACATAAGTATTCAGACTCTTTATTCAGTCATTTGTAGCAACAACTTTGGCAGAAATCACAGATTTGAGTCTTCTTGGGTATGATTCTATCATCTTGGCACAACAGGATTTGGGCCATTTCTTCCATTCTTCCTTGCATATCCTCTCAAGCTCTGTCTCGGATGGGGAGTGTCTGTCAAGTCTGTTCTTCAGGTCTCCCCACCAGTGGCGTCGTTAGGCCTGGGCATCCAGGATGCCTCTGCTCTCCACAGATGTTCAACAGGTTTCAAATCCAGGTTTTGGTTAGGCTACTCAAGGACATACAAAAACTTGTTGCAAAGCCACTCCAGTATTGTCTTTGTGCTTCGAGATATTGTCGTGCTGAAAGATGAATCTTTGCCCAAGGCTTTCTTCAAGGACTTCCCTGTATTTTGATCCGTTCACCCTCCTCTCTGTCTTGACCAGTCTCCCAGTCCCTGATACTGAGAAGCATTCCCATTGTATGGGAGTCACACCACCATGCTTCACCATAGAGTTTGTATCGGTCATGTGATCATCGGTAACTTGTTTTCGCCAGACATAGAGCTTGGCTTTTTGACCTAATTATTCTATTTTTGTCTAATCAGACTAGAGAATCTTTTCCCTCATGTTCATAGAGTAATAACGACAAATGTCATATACCATCTAATCAGGTGTGGCTTTCGTCTAGCTAGTTACTGTGATGTCTTAATAGATGGAGTGCCACCAAGATGGTTGACATTCTGGCATGTTCTCCCATCACTGCACATAAACTCGGAAGCTTGGTTAGAGTAGCCATTGTGTTCTTGGTCACCTCCATCACGAAAGCCCTTTTTGTCTGCTTGCTTAGCTTAGCTGGACAGACAGTTCTATGGAGGGTGTTGGAGGTTCCAAACTTTCTCCATTTCACAACGATGGAGGCCACCGTGCCCCTGGGAATTTTCAATACTATAGGATTTTTTTATAAACATACCCAGATATAGGCCTCGACACAAATATACATCTGAGGTCTATGGAGATTTCCTTGGACTACATGGCTTTTGCTATAACATGCACTGTGAAGTGAGGACCTAATATAAAGAGGTGTTTGCTTTTTAAATAATTTCTAATGATTTGAATTAGCCACAGGTGGACTCATCCAACTTTATTAAAGGACAAAGGAAGCAGCTCAATTTGGAGTGTCATGGTAAAGGTACTGAATACTTTTGTTCACAGGATAATTAAATAAAATTCATATTCAATAAATCAGCCAACATTTCTAAACCTTTTTGCGTTATCATTATGGGGTGTTGTGTGAAGCCTGATGGCAAAAATACATAACAAATTTAACAAATTATAAATTAAAAGTGTAACACAAAATGTGGAGAAAGTGAAATAGTCTGAATACCTCTGAAGGTACCTTATGGATACTTAGGTTGTAATCGATTCCATGCATTGCAGTACAAACTTCTATCCACCCGATGGCGCTAAACTTCTAAGTATTAGAATTAATACAAAGACCAACTAAACCCAGTGATTATGTCAATGACTGAGTAATGACAAGTGACTTATTGTAAATACAGGAGCCACTTCTCTCTGATGGAGCCCAAGTTTGGTGTCCTTTGTATCTCTTAACTGGTTCAGAGATGCACAAAATATGAGGTCAGTCACAGTCTTTATCCTTGCTAAATCTGTCAGAGCCAATCACCCAGAAACAGAAGATTAATTGACAATAGCTCATGCTAACCAGTTTGCTGGTTTATTGCTGATTATCATGCAGATATCACTTGTTGGTATTAGACCTAGGTTCAAATACAATTCATTTCTAAAACAGAAGCTTAATAAACCATATTTCATGCTAACTAGTTTGCTGGTTTGTTTCTGATTATCATGCAGATATCACTTGTTGGTATTAGACCTAGGTTTCTATGCAAATATACAGACAAGTATGTTTCAACATGTGGGCCTTATCAGTCCAAAAAGTGTACTACTGCGAAATTAAGATAAACAACACGTATACTTACTTTTGCAGCTCCTGGTTTAATTAACAATATATTTGTGCGCTTTTTTGAACCAGAGTAATTGAAATGTGAAAAAGATGCTTCAATATTTTTATTTCCATTACATTATTAGCATATTAAAGACATACACCAGTGAGCTTTACCTCCTTAATTTTGAAGTTATTTTGTCTTAGACAGGAAAGTCTCATATAGACAGGATATTCCCACAAACAGACCCAGTTGCTAATAAACATTTCATAAAATGGGGATGGGAATGTTTTGGTGCTCATGTGGAGGTGAGCGATAACAACAACAAACAATGTCACCTGTTGAGAGATGTGTCTCAGCTGTTGAGGTTTGCCATTTGTCTGACATTTGCCATTTGACTATTCCTTTGAAACTGTCAGATTCAAGACATCATTAATATTTGGACAGCCACACAGATATCAAATAGCATTGTATTTCTGTCTGTTATTTTAACAAGTTTACCTGATACTCAATTGGTCAAAACCATCCGTCTTGTAGCAACAGTAGAACTGGGTTCGGAAATGCAATCATATCACACAGTTTCACCATTTACAAAATGGTTATTTTCTTTATGTATAGACTAGGTAAAAAAAAAGTGCAACTTGACAAATTATCCCATGAATTATGAAATGGTTGAAAAAGCTGATTATGATCATTTGATGGTTAAAACATGTTTGCATTTGGATGTGCTCAATGGAAATTCAACCAAGAGTACCATACAACGGAAAACTGGGTATCAATTGCACCTCAGGTGTTTTGAGTAATTTCCATGCTAAATAACTCAAATGTAAAATGGTACATTTAAAAGAATATCAGGTGCCCTGAATTGAAAATGTAAGCAGAAACAAATTTGAACGTCATCTCGTAGAAAAAGACACAGCATTTTCACATAAACATCAGAAATAGGAAAAGCCCATTTAACACTTCATGGTTAAATGAGACTTAATGACATATACATCATTGTACAACATTATGAGAATGCTCTGACCATCATATTCAAAGTAGAGTATTTGGATTTCTACTGGTGAGGGACTTTCAGATTTAATTACATTAAAACTGCATTGCAATCACCATTTACCTTTTTCATTACGCAGGTTACCTTTTTCATTACGCGCTTCATAATAAGGCATCCTAGACATATGTGCAATTTACATGCATCGATATGCAATTCACATATTTCAGCTTAATTTAATCAGTACACTGAGCTTCACATCGAGTCAGAGATAATTAAACCTTTAGCAGTACGTTTAGCTTCTTAAAAATCATATCGACTGCTAATTTATTGGTAAGACAGTCCAGTAGTCCTCTGTGTAGTCTTCTGTGATTGGACGCATGGTTCACTTATCACCAGTCTGCTGCTGTCAGATACAGTGGACCTGGGTCAGAAGTGTTGTACTGCTGGTGGATGAATAAAATGACTGAGTAATCTTGCAAAACAAACATTTATTGAGGTAATCTTAAAACATGCCCCAGGCATTCTGAGACCGCCTACACTTGTAGTTCCAAGGTGACTTTCTATTGGACAGACAATCATGATGACATCACTTTCTTTGCTGGGGAAACTTCAATACAGTTTCCATGGTTTTCTCAAGTCCTCTCAAGTCTCAAGTATGTGTTCTGTAGATCGTTGTGGGACTACAAACGTGAAGGTTACTGGCTTATCCTTACTGAAGACTCAGTTGGAGATGTGATCATAAGTTGGGAGCATAACCAGGTCATCATGTGAGCTCAGCCAAAGAACAATACATGGAGGTACTAAAAAGCTTTGTGATGTGATTCACGTGGTATACAGTCATGTACAGCTTTCAGAAAATCAGCGTTCAGGATTCAAACCACCCAGTTTATAATGTGAAAAATACATAGATTCAAGAACTTCTAGTGTATACACAGGGACGGGTGCAGCACGGTTAACCACATAAAGAAGAATATCTTACTTTCCACGTTTCATATTAAGGAACAGAAACTATGATATTATGGGTGGTGTACTACGTCAGACAGCAGGGGAACCCTGAACTAATGGCCAAGAAGATCTGATGAGAGTAAGGGTCTGTGGGTGGATACCAAGGAGAGCAGATCGGCATAGTATGTCGCTGTGTAAAACAAGAGGTACTCTTCTGGGCAAGGCGTCAAACAAGTTGTCAAAAAGACCTTTATGTCTGACCGGGAGATTAGTTGTTGACCATGGCGTCAAAGAGGGGCAAGGCAGACTATTTCTGGGAACCAGACCCAGGTGAAAGAAGAATTTGTAGTGCCACATGTTGCCAAGTGGGAGGCAGTGGAACATTGGACTCCGCCGGGTGAGTAAGGCAGGAAGTTAGGAGTAAGCCTTGTACACTACCCTCCTCTGCCATCAGGAGGTTAGGAGCCTTGTACACTACCCTCCTCTGCCATCAGGAGGTTAGGAGCCTTGTACACTACCCTCCTCTGCCATCAGGAGGTTAGGAGCCTTGTACACTACCCTCCTCTGCCATCAGGAGGTTAGGAGCCTTGTACACTACCCTCCTCTGCCATCAGGAGGTTAGGAGCCTTGTACATTACCCTCCTCTGCCATCAGGAGGTTAGGAGCCTTGTACATTACCCTCCTCTGCCATCAGGAGGTTAGGAGCCTTGTACACTACCCTCCTCTGCCATCAGGAGGTTAGGAGCCTTGTACATTACCCTCCTCTGCCATCAGGAGGTTAGGAGCCTTGTACACTACCCTCCTCTGCCATCAGGAGGTTAGGAGCCTTGTACACTACCCTCCTCTGCCATCAGGAGGTTAGGAGCCTTGTACATTACCCTCCTCTGCCATCAGGAGGTTAGGAGCCTTGTACACTACCCTCCTCTGCCATCAGGAGGTTAGGAGCCTTGTACATTACCCTCCTCTGCCATCAGGAGGTTAGGAGCCTTGTACACTACCCTCCTCTGCCATCAGGAGGTTAGGAGCCTTGTACACTACCCTCCTCTGCCATCAGGAGGTTAGGAGCCTTGTACATTACCCTCCTCTGCCATCAAGGGTGCCCCTTTCTATCTTCTGCTGAGAGTAGTTTCTTTGCAATTTCTTTGTTTGCATTTCTCACTGGTCAATTTGCTTAACCAAGTCGGTCCAGGTTGCCGCATGAAATGCAATACTTTTCATTTTAGATTGAAGCACTAGAGATCTCAAAGATTTCTCTTGATTATTTTAAAAAAATATACCAATTTAAGTTGTTGAAGTTTTATTGGAAATGGAGTTAGGGTTAACCCTTCAGAATAAAACTTAATGTAGTCAATGAACCAAGTAGCCCAGACCGAGCTGCTATAATATTTTTTCAATGGTAAATGTCTTCTGATTCCCAAACATCCTTGCTCTCACACAGTACTAATTGGTTATTCGAACTACTTTTACATAGTCACCACTAATTAGGATCCCCTGGGAAACATCCACCAAGAAGGTTCTAAGCCTGTCACACTAGGCCTTATGAGCAGGCCTTATGAGTAGGCTTTCTGAATAAGCTTACTTTTCAAGTAGGCTTTATAAGTAGATCTTATTAGTAGGCCTTTAAAGTAGGTTTAATTGGTAGGCTTTATGTGTAGGCCTTATTGTAACTGCAAATAACTGGAAAAATATTGACGCTATGGACACTTCTATTATGACAAATAAAGTAGCAGTCTAGGATATTTGGATATTAACAGATAATGTCCCCATTTGAAATTAAATTATATATTGAACTGAACTAATATGTCCAGCAGCACTACAAACTAGACACATTGCAGTAGTACATTGTCTGGTACATTGACTGGTACACTGTCTTAAGACATTAATTCAAAGCAACGTTTTTCTACCATATTTTTGTCAGGGTAGCTATTTATCTCGGCGGGGTCTGATCAGATTTGTCGAGTAATCAGCCTCCAGGCTAACCAAAGCCTGATAAATGTAAGGTGATGTGGAATTAATCCTCAGACCACAAATAGATAGACACAGCAAGTTGATAGAATCATCCTCATAGTTCAGCACATCTATAATGTAAACATTTTGTGAGGGAATTTATCAGTGCTGAGAGCCTGATAAGAATTGTGAGGGGGTAATCAGACAGACACTGCCCCCCCAGGCTGACTGTTATGGTCCTGATACGCGGTGGTGACAACACAGCGCACCCTCCGTGGCAGTGATTATAATATTTAATCACCAAGCAGCCCTTACACCCGCACGCTGACACAGTCCAACCAGGCTCCTCGCCCCAAGGGTTTGATTTACCCGCCTCTGCCCGGGAGAAAAACTCATTCAGGTGACGGATTGCTGAGCGGGCCTCTACGACCAGACCTATAAATCATTCTTTAATCAGAGAGCCCTGAGATTGGATGGCGTGGACACCCACGGGAGCGCGGTTGACACCTTAACTCCTCCCTGTTCCGCAGCTGTCCCGAAGCCCTGATCGTTTCCCTTTTTCCTTTGTTTTTTTTTTTTTATCTGGGTGTGGGCTACGTATCTGTCATCTGGGGTGAAGACTGAAGGATGTGCATCTGCTGCCCTTCATTCAGTAACCTCGGGGGTATCATACTGATTAAGCCTATCAAGACAAAAACACTTGTAGACTTGCCAGCTCACAGACGCGCCACTGAAATGAATGTCCTGGAATTGTAAATGATACATATGTTAATTAAGTCACCTTTTAGACAAGGCTGCCAAATGGATTTATCCGGCAGGGCTGAAGACAAATACAATGCATGTAAATGTAGTAGCATTACAATTAGGCTGTGATAAACCTAGGTGTCATGAAGTCGATAAAGGGTGCACTGGCGTCAACGTAAGACATTGGTAGCCTATGAAACCTACAGGCGCACCTTTAATAATTTATCTTTTGCTCTCGCTTTAGCAGTGGCAGTCTTGTGAAGTAGACGAAGCAGGGTGAACTGCGCGTAACGCTCCCGCCTTTCTAGTCCGTGCGCTATATCGGAAAACGATATTAAAAGATTTTACATGAGGATATGTTTACGATTTCAGCGTCATAACAGAGGAGTTGTTTAATGCAGACAAAATACTAAATAGGCTATAGGCAACTTCCTAACATAACTACACAGGCTGCCTGATTGTTCTTGATGGCGCACAATGAAGTAAAATAATGTGGCGTTACAAAGTGAAATCTATGTATCTGCAACGTGCTCTGTATGGACTACTTTTCGATGCTGTTTGATGTGTGCTTTTAGCCAAACGTAAACTGTTCCCGGAACAGAAGTGGAGTGGGGATATAACGCTGCGTAATGGGTTCATGTGGATACGTTTTGTCTTTTCTCTTTTAGAGACAACGCAGATGCAAAGGAAATAATCAATCGAAAAAACATGCACCATCTTAATCCATGGAGATATGGCATGCATGCTCCTCTTTAGTCGAGTCGTGCCGTCTTCAAATAGGCATACCAGGACGTGCATTTGCTTATTCTCACTCTCACTGTCACTGTCATATTTATGCTACTGTCTCATATTTTCTTCCGATGCAATCATGCAAAAAACAAGTGATTCTACGCAGAACTGCATGCGCCTCATGAGTGATGGAGGCAAAAAACTTCTGCATAAATCTCTGTTCTGCACTTTGTCTTCGGACTCGAGAGGGACAAGGGAATTATCTCTCCATCAAGGAAATCAAAGCAATGGCACTCTTAATCTAAACACAGTTTGGAATAACACAGACCGTCCTAATAACAACACGGGCAATGTTAAGTTTGGGAACAAGAAGTTGCCAAATGCCATTATTGTCGGTGTTAAAAAAGGTGGCACAAGAGCGGTCTTGGAGTTTATTAGAATACATCCGGACGTACGTGCAGTTGGCACAGAAACGCATTTTTTCGACAGAAACTACGACCGTGGACTAGACTGGTACAGGTAATGTAGTAACATTTGTTTCCTGCACAAGCGGAGAAATTAAAGAAATCCTACCGTCATACCAACTGCTGTATTGCGCGCGGACTCAAGTCTTGATTTGTGAATTGGTTATTCGTTAAAATCGTCATTTTCTGAATCCGAAACAGAAATGCCAGAAGGTATAGGCCTATTCGTCAAGCTGTGATTTCATTCAATTTCCCAAGAAATCTAATTAACCTGCCAATTACCCTAACATGAATACGTCCCTCTGGTTTCTTAGTTTACATCCCTACTGAAGCTTAGTGTACACCATGATTTGTTTTATTAACTTCTAATTAACCTTTAAAGAAAAATATTTTTTGCATTGCTAATTAATTTTGCCTTCAATAATTATGCAATTATTAGTCTCCATGGAGATTAGAAATAGTTCCAGTCAGTTGAAGTGGAGATATCGTTATATAATTCAATTACATGACTACTGTGTATCCAAGAGAACATAGCCTCATAACCTGTTCATCTGTTCAAAGGCTGTCAGAAAAACATGTTGAAAAAGTCTACAAACAACATTTCCATGTCATGTTGACAGCTGTCACTGGAGGATGATACAATAATTGGAAGACATTTTCTGTCACATCAACTAGCTATGTTTTTGTCATGCATCAAAGGACTAACTTGGGCATTGGTGGCTAGAATAACATCCAGAACAAAGATTTTTAACTTTTTCAGAAAGTTTCTTCAGAAGATTGATCTATGACAGTGTCTATTTGTCAACAGTGAATGCAACTGATTCCATGCAACTTTATTTATAGCCATTGTCTAAATCAAATAAAATATGAATAGGTTTTCTGTGACTTTTTAAAGTTTGCCGTCAAGTGACAAAATACATTCTGTGCATCTGACAGAGAAAAAAAATGCAAGTTGGTGTCCTACTTTTTTGACCCAGTTCTGACCCAGGGAGTCACTCTCCTCTGTCCAATCTCTATTACATCTCACAGGTGATTTATTGCTGCTGAAGCAGGGACTGAGCTAGTTATATGAGAAACAGAGAGATGTTTCCCAGACAAGTCTCTTGTGGCGATGACCTTCTGTGACATTGCTACAACACAGTGTCCTTAATGTTTTGATTTTCCAATGGAAACCAAAGTCAAACTGGGTCTTCCTTTATGTCTATGGCTTTACCACTTACATATCTAATTTACAACACATAGGTCTTTAGCTATATAATGAGTAATTATGCTGTAGGTATAATGTCATTAACTTAATGTTACACTTAGTGCTAAAATATATTAACAGGGGGTCATTTTAAATCCCCCAAATGCATGGCTCTGATTGCTCTTTGTCTCATGTTGATTTTGTGGAGTATTGGTTTCGTAATCTCAAGAGGTTAATCGTCTGTCTCTTCCTGCTAATAGAAGCCTGATGCCGCGAACACTGGACAGTCAGATTGCAATGGAGAAGACACCTAGCTACTTTGTGACAAGGGAGACACCTCGACGGATCTCCGCCATGTCCAAGGACACCAAGCTGATCGTGGTGGTGCGAGACCCGGTCACCCGGGCCATCTCCGACTACACACAGACCCTGTCCAAGACACCCGACCTTCCCAGCTTCCAGGATCTGGCGTTTCAAAACCAGAGTCTGGGACTGGTCGACACGTCTTGGAATGCCATCCGCATTGGCATGTATGCTCTGCATCTCGAAAACTGGCTCCGCTACTTCCCCCTATGCCAAATCCACTTTGTCAGTGGAGAACGTCTCATCACTGACCCGGCAGGTGAACTGGCGCGAGTGCAGGACTTCCTCGGTCTCAAACGCATTGTAACTGACAAACATTTTTACTTCAACAGAACCAAAGGCTTCCCCTGCCTCAAGAAACCCGAGAGCAGCAGCTCGCCCCGGTGCCTGGGCAAGTCTAAAGGTAGAACTCACATTCAGATAGATGGCGACACCATTGAACAGCTACGGGACTTCTACCGGCCGTACAATATCAAGTTTTATGAAATGGTGGGTCACGATTTTCGGTGGGAATAGATTTGTATGAAAGTTTCCAGTTTCCAATGGACACGAAGATAGACAAGATGTCTTCTCTGAATGTAAGTACATTTTCTTGTAGTTTTGCGGCCCTCCAATTTGGCTGATGGAAAGAATGGATGTTAGCCCAGCAAAAGTTGTGGGTTTCAACGGATCTCATTAACAATATCTTCAAAAGATGTAGACAATTAACTGTATTGTATTATGTTGCTTTGGTTAAAATGTCCTCTGAAATGACTAGCTTCACCCCGTTGCTGACTATGTATAAAAGGAATGAGATTGTTTGACGAGATGAAGCCTACACACATTGTCCTTTTGTTTCTGGCAAAATAAGTTTTGTGATATTTTGTCTTAAGTTACTTGCCAAGAACGCTTCCGGTATCATACCCTAGAGTCCAAAAAAACCAAACTTTTGGACATCAGAGCAGTGATCACACCACAATCCTGACAAATTCAACTTCCTTAGGAACTAGAGGCTTTCTGTGGATTACCACTTGTATGGGGCTATGACCAAGGATCTTGTCAAGTGCTGGAGCCGGAAGAAGAAAAAGCGAGGTCAACTGCTACAAAGCATTCTCATTGCCAATGTTGAATGTCTAGAATTAAATTGATGAACTCAGGGTGAATACATCTATTCAGAGTGATGATAGAACATATTATATTGTTTTGCTTTATGGAATCTTTGCTATCCCATACTGTCAAATCCCCAGTCACCTCTGAGTTCTCAATATAGAGCGGAGGGGACAAAAAAGGACGTTTTATGATTAATAACTCATTATGCGTCTATAATAACAGGAAATCAAAACATGTTACCATCCCAAACGGGAATGCTTCCAAATTAACCGAAGACCTTATAATGTCACACATCATCATCCGTCATCCGTGTATCCATTCTCAATATGATACCAAGCTGCTTCAAACTCCAAATGCCATAGTCTGGTTCTGCTGATCCCTGCTTCTAGACAAAACTAAAGTAGGATGCTCCAGTTGTAAGAACTTTACAGCGCCGGTCTGACCAATAAGGATCCATTCTACTGGACTGTTCTGACCAAGCAGACTGGGATATGTTTACAGAGGACTCAGTTTCTGCGATAATTAAGTTTGCAAAAATTGAGTGTGTACCATCACATATAACAACTGTAAGTCGGCATTAGACATGAGTAGAAATAGGACAGCTATGACCTTTGCAAAGGTCAATATTATGACAAACTAGAATCAGGGATACCATGTCTTTCGGGGCAGCCAGAGGTTTTTCCAGGCAAAGCTGCGGGAAGATCTTTTCATCAAGTGGTGCTGGGATTAGTCGGCTGGAGTTGTGTGCGCCTTGCGGATGGACGGACAATCGCTGTGGCGACTCACATCACATTCCTCCATTCCAGTAGGTGTGAACGAATAAGGGTGCGGAGGCTACTACAGGGGGAGCCGCAGCACGACCTAAATATCACTTTCACAATCTCGTCAGGGGTTTCTGAGATTATGACAGCACCCCTACTTGCTGCGGATATGTTTCGGGGCGGTATTTGCCCTGTTTCACACAGCCGATAACGGTTTCAGTTATGCGTGTGCTATCCACCCCAAGGTGAGTCCTTTATCTTCAGACTTAACCCGGAGTGTTCTAAGAAAGTCATCCCTGATTACAGTCATAACTGAAAGGGTCAGACATGAAAAGAATGTGCCAGGAACTTCAGAAATTAACGGATGATAAAAGGGAAACCCAGCAGTATCACTCCAAGACAAGATATACACCTTTACACATTTCAAGAAAAACAACACTGAGCCTCTGGTAAGAGCCCTTTATGCTAATGTGGGCTCACATTCTCTATGGACATGCATGAAAGTCTTCTAGACTTCAGTAGGTCTTTCATGCCTATTCACCCACACAGGGCTGCTTTGCCCGGATGGCATGCCTAGTTATCCTCAGAGCATCTGCAGATTAACTAGCTTGAATTGTTTCGCTCATAATAAACTTGGCCCTTTTTTAGTTGGTTATCCTCACCAATTACAGCTCAGCTTTCAACACCATAGTGCCCTCAAAGCTTGTCAGGAAACAGGGAGACCTGGGGCAGGACCTCCATGATTAAGTATGGTAATAAACCAATAGAGCAAGGCTTGATCTCCAGTGACTAGTGGAGTGGTGCCAGGTTAAACAATCTCTTCATAAATCAAAAATAAATAAATCAACAAGCCGATTGTGGACTTCCGTAAATGAAAGAAAGAGCACTCCCCCCTGCTAATTGACAGAGTCTTTATAAAGGGTCAAAGGCTTACTGCTTTTGACCCTTAAGAAAGTTTGTCTGCATGAACATCACTGAGGACCTGAAATGTTTCCATCATGCTGACACCATGGTTACAATGTTCCAAGGACGCTCACAATCTTTTACAGATGCAGCACGCTCTCGAGTTGCATCACCATACAGCTCTGTGCACAGTGGAAAACAATCATATACACTCTTGAGTAAAACACAGTCTCTCTCAACTCACACTCGTACACTCACACATCCACACTTGACGTACTAGAAACAAACACATATTCACCCAAATACTTTCAGTCCACACAGCTGTCTTAGTTTCATTGAGAACACTGGTGCTGAACATTGATCACTTTACCTTCATTTAAATCCAGTTCACTAACATATTGTATTTTCCACACATTGCTACTTGGAATGATGTATACATGCAGGCCAATCTGGATTATAAATGTGATTGTATTTGTAAATGTTTAAATTGTACATTGTATGTTAATGTACTTTATTCATTTGATTGCATTGTTTAGGTGCAGGTATACTGTAGCATTTCAGTACACTCTGCTGTTAAGTGTATGCAGTCAATAAAACTTCCGGACAGTGAAAGGTGTGTGCATTGTCGTCAGAGGGATACTTTTGCAAAAGAAAAAATATGGGCTTGAAAAAAACAAGTAAGGACTGTGATGTGTCTGTCAAATTACTTTAACATTAAAGCACATGTTTCAATTGCAATGGGAGCAAAAATATTTGCTCATCATTTGCTTCTGCTTTTAGCTATGGACTAAATAAGCAATTAACCAGTTTCATTTCATGGACAACAATGATGTAACGCAATACTTCCGGTCACTTTGATGATGCAAGTTCTCTTTACATGGTTAAATAAATAAAATAATATACTCCCTGTGTTCTGCAGGTGAGATCAAATCAAGACTTACTGAGCCCTGCTCTGTCACAGAAGGTCACCTCTAATACCTTCACCTCACTTTTATTTAAATTTAAAGAGCCCAAAAATCGAATACTCTCATTTAGCTTGTTTCTCAAAGGTTGCTCGCACACAGTTTTTCCCTGCTTTGCAATCACTTTTACAGTCATATTCAAATAAGTCTCCTTTAAATCAAAGGTTGGTGTCATAACTGAAAGAGTCAATGGTCTGGCCGTACCAACACATCATCACAGGAACTCTGTTTCGCTACTTTCAAAGATTTTTATTCCCCCTTTTTTGTGAACAGTTTACAGTATAATTTTGTTTTCACAGATCTGCACAAACTATGGTGTTGAATAACACTGGATAGAATAGCCTTGTTAGGTACAGAATTCCAATGGCTTTTGAAGGACAAAACAGAGAGTACCTTGTTGTGGCAGCTTGTCAAATTTATTTTGTCACATGATGGCATTGAAGAAGTTTGAATTTGTGTACATGATTGGAATCTTAAATTGTGTGCCTCGGGCTTACAGAAAAAGTTTTAAAATGTAGCTGCTGTCAGTAATGTTTGATGGGAAACATTAACAGGACTTACTAATGGAGCAGTACATGTTTTATAAATATGATAATTTACCATAATATTCATACTGTGCAGTGGCAAAGTATTTGCCCCCTTTCAGATGTTCTTTTTTTGCGCGCACATATTTTCACTGTAAATTATTTCAGACCATGAAGCAAAGTCTTAAATAAAAAATAGGGAACTTTATATAATAATATTTATAATGAAATAAACACAGTGATTCTACACCCAATTCTCCCTGTGAAAAGCAGATCTCCCCTAATACTATGTAACTAGTTGTGACAGCTTTAGCTGCAATGACAGCAACAAAACTCTCCTTGTTTTGCAGCATTTGTGGGTAATTGAGAATAAACAGCTTTTTATAGGTCATGCAATAACATGACCTATACAAAGGTCTGAGCATTCCAAAATGTTTTTTCAGTCATTCTGACTTGGTTTTAAATTTTGAGTCACTGCCTTGCTGCATGAATCAAGTGCACTTTATCTAGCAAAAGGATGACATTCTCCTTTAGAATTATCCGATACAGATCAGAATTCATGGTTCCTTTCCAGCTGCTGAGGTAGCAAAGCATCCTTCAAAATACAGTCCTCGTTGATAAGGAGTTAATAATGTGGAATGCATAGTTAGATTTCTACCAGACATAACAGGACCCATGCGTGCCTTCATTGAAGAAACTATTAACGCTGCACTGCATCAGTCAGTTCTAAAGCAGCATGTCAGGTCACCCGTTCATGAGCTCAGAATGTGCTCCTGGGTCATGGAACAAGACAGTGAACTAAAATACAAAACCAAGTCCACATCAGAATAGCTTAAATGCTAAATAACACACAAATGTTCCTGAGTTTAATGTAGCTGTGTCTGGAAGAGTGGGCCATAATTCCTCCATTTTGTGTCAAAATATTATAAACATTTGGAAAAATGCTAAGGGATTAAATAATTTTCCACTTCACTCAACATATATAATTTTGCTGTATCTGTTGGTAATGAGTCATGACTCATAAACCAAGATTGGATTGATCACACGAGGCCAGGGATCAAGATCTGTTCAGATAGTATACACTACTCAGAATAAATAGAAAGCCTTACAAAAGCACAAAGAGTTAAATCCATATGCTACAAATGGAATTCAGAGCCTGAAATCTACCAAATGAATGATATCTAATTAATTCTCTTTGTTTGACAGAGCCATGGTAGTTAATTTCTCAAAGAATGTGAAGAATAGTGGAGAGGAATTTAGAACAGATCTACATGTCCAAAGGAATGTAGGACACCAGCTCCCTTGTGCCATTCATTTATCTCATCGCTCTACTGTTATTTAACAGTCTAACCAGTGCTTCAAACCGAGGATCCTAATCATTTACACTCATTAAGCGTGCCTTTCTCTCTCTTCCAGACCTCCTAGTGAGTCATGGGAATTTTCGAGAGTTGTAACCACTTTGTAATAATGGAGAAGAATCCTCTTGACAAGCCTGCGAACCAGCCTGTTTATCTAACTTTCTACACGTTCACAAAAAAAATGCTATCCAGAACCTAAAAGGTTCTTCAGCTGTCTCCATAGGAGAACCCTTTGAATGATCCTTTTGGTTCCAGTTAGAACCTTTTTTGGTTACATATGGAACCCTTTCCACAGAGGATTATACACATGATCAGAAATTATTTTCCAGGTACCTAAAGGATTGTCCCTTGGGGATAGGCTAACAGCTCTTTTGGAACCGTCTTTTCTAAGAGTCAGAGGTGGTGCCACAAGTCTCAGGTTGGTGTGGTAAAATTATTTTCCCAAATGTGGTAACATAACAAGGTAACGCTCTAGACCTTTACTGTATGACCATAATGCGACCAGAATATTTTAAATCAGGTCACTTTTTACTCCTTGAAATACTGTCCTTGGGGAAGATGAAAACCATATCAAACTGCAACAACTGTCGGTCTTGTTCACTTTAATTCTATAAAAAATTGGACTGACAGAAAATGAGAACGCAACATGATTGGATTGTGAAACTCACAGGGCTGAACTGGCTTAATGTAGATTTGCATCTTGTAGTTCTGCGCTATGGAACTGCAAGCCTAAACATGGGCAGATTATGAACACAATTTCAATACAAACAAAATCTGACCCCATTAAAGGTTTTTTCAAAAACAAATAGACTATCAATTTGTAATGATGAACAACCTGCGATTTCCGTTAACCAGATTGGTCAAGACACGCACAGTTAGCATAGTACTTGCTGCAGCGCACAGAGTATTTTCACACATTTGCAGTTGCCCTGGCCACAGTACATGGAATCAGATTCCATCTTCACTAGACTGGAGAGCACAGAGAATTGTTCAACACATACTACTTGCTCCCTAGATCTTTTCTGTTATCTCTCTTTAAACTTTGCTTTCTCTCTATCCCAAATCCGAACCAGCTGTAGGCTACTGTTTAAACAGACGTGATTAAATGTTGCCAAATCCACATTCTGTCTTTCTTCTCTGTCTCTCTCTGTCTCTCTTTCTCTCTCTCCAACAGTCTCCCTTTCTGTCGCTCCATTAAATATTTCTCTCCATCTGGCTTGCTCTGGTGGCATTCATTAAACTGAAAGAACCTCCTGGTTTGAGGGGGACTTCCTTCACCTCCGCTGCCCCTTCTTGTCATCATGTTTCCCAGCAACTCACTTCTGTGGCCTGTTGAGCGCACGCAGGTGAGCCTTTTTTCCAACAGGCAGTGTGAAAGGCAGCTCTCTGTACAGTACACATGGGTCCTAATTAGGCCTGGGGGTTGGAGAGAAGCGTTCCACAGAACACACATCAGCTACACTGTGATTAGACTCTCACTGCAAAAATCCCCCCTGGAGACTGGCTTGAGGTCAAGGCTCACTCGCTTACTCTTACATTCTCTCCAGCATTAAGGGTGAGAATGTGTGGATATAGATTCTCTTAGGTAGGAAACCATGCAAATTATGCAAACTAGAGGATGTAGGAACTGTGGATGTAGCCAATTTAAACATACTGTTCAGCTGCATTATATCATTAAAGTGAGATTGAAATGTGCTAAATAGATTTGTTTCGTCACTGATTTACACAAATTAACCGTTGGCAGTAGCAAATGAGCAATAGGTTGAGAGTTTTGCATGACAGTTATGGATGGCAGTGGCCCAGGTTGATTAAGTGAAATCAGCTGGATTGGTACAGGAGAGAACCAGATTAGTTTGTAGGTCAGGAGGATGCATAAGGGGCAGGTGTCTTCTGGGTGGCAACTTAATCCGCATTCTGCATTTCTCAATGAAACAATCTAGTCCATCTCATAGACCACCTCTCAAAGTCTAAAAATCAAATAATACGTTTCCATATTTATGGATGAACAGTTATCTGTGATAAATTACCTGATGATTCAATAAGGCAAGAAAATATGTCTGGCCATTTAGTGGGAACATTTGTCAACAAATTCTCCAGCAGAAGAGTAGCAGCTGCAGGGAAGCCACATCTTCAAATTTGTTTTAAATCTCTAGATCTTGCAGCAGGAAAAAGACTAGACAAACTGTTTCTGAACACTTTCTGATACATACAGTTGTGCTCCAAAGTGTGCTTCCCCTTCAAGAATTGGAAATATGTGTACCATTTGTAAAGAAAACATGAGTGAGCAGGCAAAACACGTCTTTTATTTCTTTTGGGATTCCCATTCAACTGTAAATCATAACAGAATGTCACAATCATAAAACAAAACATGGCAACAAAGAAAAAATTTAACTGTCCCATGTTCAAAAGTCTGCATACCCTTAGTTCTTATTAATATTGTGTATTGACCCCTTTAGCATTAATGAAAGTGTGCAGTCTTTTGTAATAGTTGTCTATGAGGCCCCAAATTCTTGCAGGTGGTATAGCAGCCCATTCGTCTTGGCAAAATGCCTCAAGGTGATGCAAAGTCTTTGGTCGTCTTGCATGAACCACACCTTTGAGATCTCCCCAGAGTGGCTGGATGATATTAAGGTCAGGAGACTGTGGTGGCCACTCCAGAACCTTCACCTTTTTCTGCTGTAACCACTGGAGGGTCAACTTGGCCTTGTGCTTAGGGTCATTGTCATGCTGGAAAGTCCAAGAGCATCCCATGAGCAACTTTCATGCAGAAGAAAGCAAATTGTCTGCCAGTATAACAGGTTAACATGCGGCATTCATCTTGACATACATTTTCACAAGATTCCCTGTGCCTTTAGCGCTCACATCCCCCCAAAACATCAGTGAGCCACCACCATACTTCACAGTGGGGATGGTAATCTGTTCACTATAGGCCTTGTTGACCCTTCTCCAAACATAACGCTTATGGTTGTGACCATAAAGCTCTATTTTGGTCTTGTCATTCCAAATTAGTGTGCCAGAAGCTGTGAGGCGTGACGAGGTGTTGTCGGTAGGGATGCACCAATACCGAGTACAAGTACGAGTACCTATATTTGGGTACTTGCCGATACCAAGTACAAATTTCCAGTTCTCACAAAACATTATTTTATGTATTGCAATAATGTTGTCCCTTTACATAAGTCTCTCTTTATTGTCAACTTAACATTATTTGACAATACTTATTTAACATAATTCCCTACTTACCTAAATACTCCCCCTAAATTAATAATTATTTTAAACTGCTCATGAATCGCCTCCCAGATTTATAACACAATCTCTCTCCAAATCGGATTTTCTTTATATTAGAAAGGTTCTCTACATTAACTTACTTAAGCTCTAACCATTTCTGAATGTGCTCCACTTTATAATATTATTTACATTATATAATGTATTATTTAAATAGTAATTTGTTTAATTTATTTTTTACCCCACATAGTTTTTCCTTTGAAAACATAAACACACACAACTCAGTGCAGTCTTTTATTTTAATAAATAAATTGAAGCAAAACAATTTAGCGGAAGACAAGATAGCGCACAACAGACCACTTGTATCTACGTTTTAAATCAGCGATAACGTTCTAAAAATGCAACATAGGCAAAAGCATGTATTGACCGGACAAACTATAACAAACGAACGTGAAAGGTAAACGTTAACTGTCGGATCCCGTGGGTGATTTGGAAAGGAAGTTCAGGGATACAGGTCGGCTCAGATGTAGGCTACATTTCAATTCCGGGGAAGACCTCTGAGGTGAGGCTAATATATTGGCTTCCACAACTATTTAAATTATAGTTATTCAGTGGATTGTGACATCTGACAAGGGTTACGCATTGATAAAATAGTTGTGGTTCTGCGCTGCTAGCATTAGCATACTAATTAAACTCTGCGCTGTGTTGGGTCTGACGATGTTTAATCAAATTGCTTGTGTTAAAGTAGTGTTTTCCCTTTCCTCCTCTTGACAATTTACCAGAGCAGAGCTTGCACTACTTGTGTCCAGAGGCGTCGCTAGGATCACAATACATTTAGGCTTGGCCCACCCTCCCGCCCCGCCCGGGACAGAAAGTATAGAGTTTTGAATGTACATGCTGAAAAGTTTGATGTACACGCTAGCGGGCTACCCGTCCACAGTGTGATCGTTGGCTATTCATAAACCTGTGGCTATAGCCCCGGACGCCCAGGGCTAACGACGCCACTGCTTGTGTCATTGCTGACATCTATTGTCTATATTCTAAATGTATGCGTCCGAGGCAATACAACATATTTCTATGAGTATGACTACTGGTATGGGGGCATCCCTAGTTGTTGAGCATATTGTAACCAGGCTTTTTTGTGGCATTGGCGCAATAAAGGCTTCTTTCTGGCAACTCGACCATGCAGCTCATTTTTGTTCAAGTTTCGTGGTATTGTGCTCATTGAAACAACCACACCGTCTTTTTCCAAAGCACCCTGTATTTCTCCTGAGGTTACCTGTGGGTTTTTCTTTCTATCCGGAACAATTCTGTCAGTTTTGGCTGAAATCTTTCTTGGTCTACCTGACCTTGGCTTGGTATCAAGAGATCCCCGAATTTTCCACTTCTTAATAAGTGATTGAACAGTACTGACTGGCATTTGCAAGGCTTTGGATGTCTTTTTAAATCCTTTTCAAATTTTATAAAGTTCCATTAAGCAGGTCTTTTGACGGTTCTTTTCTGCTATACACAGACACTAATTGCAATTTAAAAAGCCACATATGTGGGAAATTCACCTTTAATTGCCATTTTCACCTGTGTGTGTCACCTTGTGTGTCTGTAACAAGGCCAAATATTCAAGGGTATGTAAACTTTTGATCAGGGCCATTTGGGTTATTTCTGTCATCATTTCTATCATTATGATTTAAAAAGGAGCCAAACAACAAAGCGATAATACGGCTTCATATGATCACTATCCTTAAATAAAAGACAGGTTTAAAAAAAAAATTATCAGTGATATTTTCAAAACCAATGCACACATTTCACTATTTCTGCCATGGTATGCAAACTTTTGCATCAAATGTATAAATCGTTTGAGAAGTTACATACTTTCTGCTCTGTTTTAAAATAAGCACCAATGGGTAACCAAGTGTTACGACATTTCCCTGAAACAGTGGGTGGAGAACCTAGATTGGGGGCATGGCCAAGGCAGTGACTGCCTCTATAATACTCTGATCACATTTGTGACGTCCCGAAATAGGCCATGTAATATCCAGCTAACATCTTACACAAAAAGTGCATTATCATATTTTTCAATGTTAGTTATTTCAACCTTTTTGACTGAACTGTGACCATTATTTTACAACAAACTTAGTGAATCTTAGTGAACGACCTAACTGAGTTATGATAATGTTACCGTGAGGTCCTTCATCTCTGCCAGCCAAGCACTCCTTTCACAGGTTCTATTAAAATGTAAAGTTTTAATTTTGACATAAAAAGGATGCATGAGCTGTGGAGCATAACAACAAATGCTTACCTGCCTGGGTGTAGTGGGGAGATACCTTCTAAAGGCTACAAGAACATGATGGTGATTAAAAAGAAAATGATGTCAATATAAATATCTCCACTTCTTTTTTCTCTTAACTTTTCTATTGTCCAGTCCATATGAACAATTTTTAATAGGCAAGGATGACCTTACATTCATTTTGTTTGTACACAAAATACATTAAACCCTCCTTACAGAACTATAAAAATTCAATCAGTTTAAGAATGTAATATTTATCTGTTGATTACAGTGGTTGGATGTCTGAATACCTGCTTGATCATCCACTAAATTTAATAATGTTTTGAGTTTAACTGGGTCTAGAAAACATGTATTTGTGCTTTTGTTACACACAAGGACGTCTGGCCAATGTATAAGTTATCTTGATTGACGATGTTCAGTCAAGATTGAATAAGGTACTTCAGTACCAGAGTTAGACATACATTATGTTGCTGGATGCAGTCATGGATTCCTCCATCCAAACTCTACTGGATAGTTTAACTGCCACAGAAGACAGGAAATCCCAGTGGTCAAAGCCACTAGTGTCTTTTGAGCCAAATTAAAAAAGAGTGCTGACAACTGTAGCACTCTGTTCAGTAGCTAATGAAACAAGACACACGTTATATACATCTACCTTCTAACATCAGCCATGAAAAACTACTAGAAAGATTCTTTACAATGATTGTGAAAGCACAATGACTTCGGGTCATGTGATTAATTCAGTAGTCAATCAGTGTACAAACTGATCCAGAGTCACCCATGATGGTACTGTGAATGACAAAAAAATGTTTTCAGGCTGGGTTCTATCAATCTGTGTCCCTGGATAAATACAGAAACTCAAATTCTCAATAAACAGCACATCCTTGATTGTCCATGTGAGTTGGAATGCTGAAAATGCCCAAAATGTGTAATTCTCAAGCTAAGGATTTTCTATTTCATCTGAAGGACAATGAAACAACCAGCGGCAAACCAACCAGCAGCCAAAACCCCCCTATTTCAACTCCAACCGAGAGAGAAAAATGAAGATGAGACCAGACAGAATGCCAGTACCCCATTGGGATACAACTCTTTCTCTCAAAATCTTAGTAAGTCATCCAATTTAGAAGCAGTTGTTCAATGCCATTTCCTTGTTGTTGTATCAATTTGTCAGATTGCTGAGAGTCTGTTCTATTGCAGTTTCTGGTGAGTAGATAAATTGAGTTGGAGGACCGATTGAAACTGGAATCGGCCAGTACTCAGTGCTCCTCTCTCCAGGAGATGTGTTCTAATTAGACAGTATGGCTGACGTCTGACTGAGAAGAATAACAAGCTGAAGCCCCATCCAGAGACCTCCTCCCATGAACTTAGCTGCTTTGTCTAAGCAAACCAATATGCCAGCTTGCTGTATAAACAAAACCCAGGCTGGAAAGCTGCACCTGAAGGGCTTCTCTATATCTGCTGGGCTTTGATGTGGATGGATAATGATAGAGAGTAAAACATCATACCATGCACAAGGCTGAAGTACAACTTCTAGAGACGTTGAGTGTTGCTGGAAATTACATGACATTCGACTTACCTACTCATGAAAGTCATGATATTAATGTGATCATTAGCTGTAATGTTAGTTTAATGACATAAGCAATATAAAACTGCCACAAAGTCACAGGCCCTGACAGTTAGCATACTGGTACTTTAAGATACAGGTATTTCTGTTGTACATTACAAATGGCGGGTCAACTTATGTGAGTGCTGACAAAACAGCAGGATTATATACCATGTTTTAATGCAGTGGTTCTTAAAGCTGGGTTAGCGACCCCCTGAGTGGTCACCAGATGATTTTGGTGGGTCACAAGTTGATTTCTAGAATAAATACATTTGAATTAAAAAGTGCTATTTTTAATAAACCTGAAAACTGCAATACTGTATAAAATGCGGAATACAACTACTGTAGAATAGATTAAATACTTAAAATATAATTATTTTAAAATGTACATTGTCACAGAACAAAAACTGGTTGCTTGAACATGTAGCCCATCTACGGAGCCACACTTAAAGGGATAGTTCATCCAAAATGAATCTTTTTCTAAACATTTACTTACCAAAATATATTCCAGAAGGCCTATAGTAATTTTTTCAAACAATCCAATATTCAGCTCTGTCCTAGTCTGTAACTAGCATTATTAGCATTGTCAAAATTCATGAATGGAAACGTTTCGTACTGCTATCACAAAGCTGTATTGTAAGTGGAAAACTACTCCAAAACACTTCAAACTACATTCAGTAATCTGTCACGGTTTCTGTAGCAATTTCTTTTTTTATGACGAAACAGCCGGCTGAGTTGGCTGAATTCAAACTGGCACTAGTGAACTATTTCCTATAGTCACCATACACATCTCCTGTTCTTCGGCAGTGATGTCATTAAGGTGAGCGTGAACTTTAACCTCAACAAGCTATGTGAAGATAGGTTGCTTCGCTTCACTTTTAAAAATTGCTGCTAGTTTACACATGTATATTATTTCTATATTTTTTGCTATATTTTTGCTTTATTCCATCCATCCATCTTCTTCCGCTTATCCGGGGCCGGGTCGCGGGGGCAGCAGTCTAAGCAGGGATGCCCAGACTTCCCTCTCCCCAGACACTTCCTCTAGCTCTTCCGGGGGGACACCGAGGCGTTCCCAGGCCAGTCGGGAGACATAGTCCCTCCAGCGTGTCCTAGGTCTTCCCCGGGGTCTCCTCCCGGTGGGACGGGACCGGAACACCTTCCCAGGAAGGCGTTCCGGAGGCATCCGAAACAGATGCCCAATCCACCTCAGCTGACCCCTCTCGATGTGGAGGAGCAGCGGCTCTACTCTGAGCTCCTCCCGGGGGACCGAGCTTCTCACCCTATCTCTAAGGGATCGCCCAGCCACCCTGCGGAGAAAGCTCATTTCGGCCGCCTGTATCCGGGATCTTGTCCTTTCGGTCATGACCCAAAGCTCATGACCATAGGTGAGAGTAGGAACGTAGATTGACTGGTAAATCGAGAGCTTCGCCTTGCGGCTCAGCTCTTTCTTCACCACGACAGACCGATACATCGACTGCATTACTGCAGAAGCTGCACCGATCCGTCTGTCAATCTCCCGTTCTATCCTTCCCTCACTCGTGAACAAGACCCCTAGATACTTAAACTCCTCCACTTGAGGCAGGCACTCTCCACCAACCTGAAGTGGGCAAGCCACCCTTTTCCGACTGAGGACCATGGCCTCGAATTTGGAGGTACTGATTTTCATCCCCACCGCTTCACACTCGGCTGCAAACCGTCCCAGTGCATGCTGAAGGTCCTGGTTAGAAGGGGCCAACACGACAACATAATCTGCAAAGAGCAGGGTGTCAGGTTTGGGGACCACACAATTTTTGCTTTATATATAGATGAATTCTTACCATGTAGATATCGTGTGCCATGTCACAAGAATTTCATTGTGCAGGATGGCGCTACGTTATTTGGTGCATTTGATAAATAAAATTTGAACTTCTGGATTTCCTTTGTTTGTAAGTATCAATGTCAACTTCTACCTGCTCGTTTACCTGCTTGTGGATCTTGAGTTAATTAAATTCTACCTGCACTACAATGGGGACAACACCTCTGCCTCTCCCGAGTCGTATTGTGGGAGAAGCAATGGAACAACTTTGCCAACGAGACAAACCGTTTTTGTGAGAAACATTTTAATACAGAGGATTGTGACCCATGCTCATTTCGAAGAGGACTAAATGCAATTCCATCAAGTTAGCCAGTCCACCCATGGAGACAAGACAGATTGTAAGTAATATTTCTGATTGCTATAATTTCTGATGTTATAATACAGAAAGTACACATTGCTTCCGGATTGTCTGGGCACGGGTTGGGGATTAACATGTTCACCACCCTTTAGCTGCTGTAGAAGTCGTTAATCAGTCAATTCATCATCTGTGTATTATGGTTCGAACAAGACTCTATCCCCCAATTTTTTTTCTTCCTGCTCGTATTCAGAGTCAGACATGATATATATGTATTTTCCTTTCACTCTCAAGCAAATAAAGTTTGACTGTCCGAGGTGAATATCAAAGACAAAATAAGTAACTTGCTTTCTAGTTAGCGAATACTAACTTCCGTTTACTGTGTATACATTAACTCTTCCTGAACATCATAAAGACATGTTTATAACTGATAATGGAACGCTGATAATAACTGATAATACACTGTTAGTTTTATGTTAGCAAAGAAAAATAGACCAAGCCAACAGCATTAAAAAACATGTTTGTAACAGATAATTGTCTAAAATATTTAATATTGCAGTTGATTTTGATTGTAATGATAAACACAGATTAAATCGTACACTGAGCCTTTGCCTAAGTAAAAAAGACTCTTGAACGACTGACCCGGTCAGTTTTAACGTTCAATTGAACGGTTGATTCATTCAATTGAACGACTGGCAGCGGAGTTCTACCCATCCATGGAATAACCTGTTAGTTTTACGTTTGCAAAGAAAAATAGATCAAGACAATAGCATTGTAAATACATGTTTGTAACAGATAATTGGATGCATGGCCTACATTAACTAATGTAGTATTTGATTTATGATTGTAATGATAAACATAGTTGTAATCAGAGTAAAACAAGTGTTGGCTTAAGCATTCGTTGCTCCCCCGCTCCCGGGGGGTGGGGGGACTGTTGGCATTGCCGACTCAAATGAATTAAAATTCAAACTTTTAACTGAACGACTCAACAAGATCTGAGTCAGTAGAAATAGAAGAACTTCCCATCACTAGTGGATTGATACAATTGTGAACAAAACTGACTGATTAACACAGGAAGTACCCGTCTATTTGAAATGAGATTTATATTGTGAAAGTTAAAACTTTATTTTGAGGAATACAACATCGTCATGTTCTTTGAGGTAAACAACACCACTTGTCTTAGTTTGGAGTGTTTTAGAGTAGTTCTCTGCTTGCAATGCAGCTTTGCAATGGGGTATATACAGTTTCCATTCATGAATTTGCTAATAACGCTAAGTAGCTACTGACTGAGACACAGCTTAATAATGGATTGTTTTAAAAAGACTATGTGCCATATTTTGTACAGTCACCGAAATATGATTTTTGGACGAACTATCCCTTTAAACATTTCCTGCTGTTGTGTGCACGCTTTTAGTTAGCTTGTAAATAAACATAGTCAACATGGATCGGTGGCTTATCCATAGCTCTACAAACGAGAAGACATTACATGATGACAGTCTCTCTCAAACAGCTGATAAAAGCATTCCTTCAGAAAAGCAATCAACTTCCAATGAAAATAACCCTACGGGAAATGAGAAATGCAAGGGTGAGGCCCTCCAGCCAGGACCAGCCATTAAAATGTCAAAAATATCTAGAGGAATTCATAGTTTGGATTCATTGCTATGCCATCAACAATGTGCATCATCCGCAATTCGCCAGTGAAACTGAAAATACATTTGCAAGCCAAGCATCCCTTTCTTGTCGATAAATCAACATGTTTTTTCAGCAGAAAGGAGGCAGAGCTATGTGTGCTATTAAAATAGTAAATTCCATTAAATCATGACCAGGAACATGTTCGTCACCCTGGATCCTAACTCGCCAACCACCTGACAGATGCCAAATGGTTGGCAAATCTTGTGTATATGCGACAAACTTAATGAACGCTACTTAATACTTCACTACAAGGTACAAATACAAATATAGAGCTATTTTCGTCTGATAAAATCAATACATTCACAAAAACGCAACAATGTCGTAGCTAATGTTTCCCGAGCTGGAAGAATGTGTCGAGGACAATGAACTGGACCTCAATAACATGAGGAAATTATCACTTCACATTTCCAAGGCCTTCTGGATCGCTTTATGAAGTAGCCTACTTCCCAAATGAGACAACTCCACAACGATATGACTGGATACAACAACCGTTTACAGCAAATGGATCACCTGTCAACTGACCTGGAGAACGCGCTGACGGAGCTGTCCAGTGATCGATGTTTGCCACAAATTTGAAATGTTTGCCTCAAAATAGAATTTTGGATTTCAGTTGCTCCATGAACTGCCACCTTAACGTGGTGGAGGAGTTTGAGTACCCGAGTGACCCTAGGAGCTATGTTGTCTGGGGCTATATGCCCCTGGTAGGGTCTCCCAAGGCAAACAGGTCCTAGGCGACGGGTCAGACTAAGAGCTGTTCAAAACCCTTTAATGATGAGAAAAATCTTGAGGTCCGTGACGTCACCCAGTATGGCGCAGCCGGGGCCCCACCCTGGAGCCAGGCCCAGGGTTGGGGCTCGTACGCGAGCGCCTGGTGGCCGGGCCTTTCCCCATGGGGCCCGGCCGGGCTCAGCCCGAAGGAGCGATGTGGGGCCGCCTTCCCGTGGGCTCACCACCTGCAGGAGGGACCATAAGGGGCCGATGCGGAGAGGATTGGGCGGCAGTCGAAGGCGGGGGCCTAGACAACCCGATCCCTGGACACGGAAACTAGCTCTAGGGTCGTGGAACGTCACCTCGCTGGCGGGGAAGGAGCCTGAGATCGTGCGTGAGGTTGAGAGGTTCCGACTAGAGGTAGTCGGGATCACCTCTACGCACGGCTTGGGCTCTGGAACCACACTCATTGAGAGAGGATGGACTCTTCACAACTCTGGAGTTGCCCATGGTGAGAGACGGCAGGCTGGTGTGGGTTTGCTTATAGCTCCACAGCTCTGCCGCCATGTGTTGGAGTTTACCCCGGTGAACGAGAGGGTCGTTTCTCTGCGCCTACGGGTCGGGGATAGGTCTCTCACTGTTGTTTGTGCCTACGGGCCGAACGGCAGTGCAGAGTACCCGACCTTCTTGGAGTCTCTGGGAGGGGTGTTAGAAAGTGCTCCGACTAGGGACTCTATCGTTCTACTGGGGGACTTCAATGCCCACGTGGGCAACGACAGTGACACCTGGAGGGGTGTGATTGGGAGGAACGGCCCCCCTGAACTGAACCCGAGCGGTGTTCAGTTCAAGCATAAGGGTGTCCATCAGTGCACGTGGCACCAGAACACCCTAGGCCGTAGGTCGATGATCGACTTTGTTGTCATTTTATCTGACCTGCGGCCGTATGTCTTGGACACTCGGGTGAAGAGAGGGGCGGAGCTGTCAACTGATCACCACCTGGTGGTGAGTTGGATCCGATGGCGGGGGAGGAAGCTGGACAGACTTGGCAAGCCCAAGTGTACTGTAAGGGTCTGCTGGGAACGTCTGGCCAAGTCTCCTTTCAGAGAGATCTTTAACTCTCACCTCCGGCAGAGCTTCGACTGGATCCCGAGGGAGGCTGGAGATATTGAGTCCGAGTGGACCATGTTCTCCACCGCCATTGTCGAAGCGGCCGCTCGGAGCTGTGGCCGTAAGGTCTCTGGTGCCTGTCGAGGCGGCAATCCCCAAACCCGGTGGTGGACACCGGAAGTAAGGGATGCCTGGTTGGCTTGTGGGACTCCTTAGGCAGCTGATGGGTACCGGCAGGCCAAGCGGACAGCAGCCCGGGTGGTTGTGGAGGCAAAAACTCGGGCCTGGGAGGAGTTCGGTGAGGTCATGCAGAAGGACTATCGGCTGGCCTCGAAGAGATTCTGGCAAACCGTCCGGCGCCTCAGGAGAGGGAAACAGTGCCCTACCAACGCTGTTTACAGTAGAGGTGGGCAGCTGTTGACCTCAACTGGGGATGTCACGTCTTCCATTGAGGAAGCAGAGGATGAGGGCTCAGAGGTGGACTCGTCCATCACCCGGGCTGAATTCACAGAGGTGGTCTAGAAACTCCTCGGTGGCAAGGCACCAGGGGTGGATGGGATCCCCCCTGAGGACCTCAAGTCTCTGGATGTTGTGGGGCTGTCTTGGTTGACACGCCTGTGCAACATCGCGTGGCGGTCGGGGACAGTGCCTCTGGGATGGCAGACCGGGGTGGTGGGTGTGTTCCAACTATAGGGGGATCACACTTCTCAGCCTCCCCGGGAAAGTCTATGCCAGGGTTCTGGAGAGGAGAATACGTGTCCCTTGCGGCATCCTGTGGAGAGTGCTTCGGGAATATGGGGTCCTGGGTCCTTTGCTAAGGGCTGTCAGGTCCCTGTACGACCGAAGCAGGAGCTTGGTCCACATTGCCGGCAGTAAGTCAGACTTGTTCCCAGTGCATGTTGGACTCCGGCATGGCTGCCCTTTGTCGCCGGTTCTGTTCGTAATTTTTATGGACAGAATTTCTAGGCACTCAGTGTCAGGTGTCTAGGAGGGTGTCAGGTGTGGGGACCACACGATTTCGTCTCTGCTCTTTGCGGATGATGTTGTCGTGTTGGCCCCTTCAAGCCAGGACCTTCAGCATGCACTGGGACGGTTTGCAGCTGAGTGTGAAGCGGTGGGGATGAGAATCAGTACCTCCAAATCCGAGGCCATGGTCCTCAGTCGGAAAAAGGTGGCTTGTCCACTTCAGGTTGGTGGAGAGTGCCTGCCTCAAGTGGAGGAGTTTAAGTATCTAGGGGTCTTGTTCACGAGTGAGGGAAGGATGGAACGGGAGATTGACAGACAGATCGGTGCAGCTTCTGTAGTAATGCGGTCGATGTATCGGTCTGTCGTGGTGAAGAAAGAGCTGAGCCGCAAGGCGAAGCTCTCGATTTACCGGTCAATCTACGTTCCTACTCTCACCTATTGTCATGAGCTTTGGGTCATGACCGAAAGGACAAGATCCCGGATACAGGTGGCCGAAATGGTGGCTGGGCGATTCCAGGGTGGCTGGGCAATCCCTTAGAGATAGGGTGAAAAGCTTGGTTACCCGGGAGGAGCTCAGAGTAGAGCCGCTGCTCCTCCACATCGAGAGGGGTCAGCTGAGGTGGCTTGGGCATCTGTTTCGGATGCCTCCGGAACGCCTTCCTGGGAAGGTGTTCCGGGCCCGTCCCACCGGGAGGAGACCCCGGGGAAGACCTAGGACACGCTGGAGGGACTATGTCTCCCGGCTGGCCTGGGAACGCCTCAGTGTCCCCCCGGAAGAGCTGGAGGAAGTGTCTAGTGAGAGGTAAGTCCGGGCATCTCTGCTTAGACTGCTGCCCCCGCGACCCGGCCCCGGATAAGAGGAAGAAAATGATGATGATGATGATTTCAGTTGCAGAGGAATAACCATGACTATCCAAACCAAAGCAACAATGGATGTACTGATTCTGTTTCAACCTACTTTTTTCAACATTGACATATATTTAAAACAAATACACATCATGCCTCAATGTGGAGAATGGCCTCTAGTTGCCATTTCAACCATCAAACACAGAATGCAGCAGTTGTGCTCCAAAAAGCAGGGCCACCTTTCTCATTAAATAAGTTGTTCAGACTTCACTTACCCATTAATAAACATAATAGCTGATAAGGGTTCTTTTATTAATTATTTTAATAGGATCTACTGAATGGGTCTACGTTTGTGTCGGGTAGTGTGACCCCTTATGTGCACCTGCATGTGCGGGGGTCGCAATATTTGAAACAATTGTTTTTGGGGGTCACGAGTGAAAAAGAAGAACCCCTTTTTTAATGAATGAATAAAATAATATTATATGATATTGTGCTAGCTGGCTGAATTCAATTAGTGAAAACTGCAATCCATGATGAAAGTTCAAAACGTACAATTTAATGTTGAAATATTTTTTGTAGAAGAGAAATGAATGCAAATATTTTGAGAATTGACCACAATGACAACTTCTTGGAAATGTCCTAGCCTTAATAATACTGCATACTACCAGTCTATACTGTCCAGAATGTCTGCCGAACTTACGAGCACCCAAGAACCAGAGAAACACTATTAAGTCAGTATATCCACTACTCACCAGCTTATCAACCCTTTCATGAATACGACATGTTCCAATTCTTTTAAAGATGTTGAGATCTTACTGCAACCAGAAAACAGCCCCTCTCATACACATGAACACACACAAAGACACATTCACACCCACAGAGAGAGAGAGTGATCCAGCTTCCTGTGTGGCTTGTTTCAGATTGGATGTTAAGCTGCACTCATCACAGCTCTTATGAATACATTAGCTTTTATGTTCATCCAAACACTAATTTATCATCCTCATAAGAATCTAACGTGACAGAGATGCACCCTTCACTCGAAAACTGAGATGTGCACACCAATATTTGGAATCAAAATGACAGTGGAATTTTTTAGTTGGTGAGACAAATTCCAGTGTGAGTGTGTGTGTGTGTGTGTGTGTGTGGATATGTGCATGTGCACGCATGTGCGTGCGTGTAGTATGTGTAGAGATAGCTTATGAAATATCAAAGTGTGTTATGTGCCTGCATATACTCTGCAAGATCAAAGAGTTAGCCCACACTTCCCTAACAACCCAAGGTTTTTATCCGTCCAATCTCATTTCTCGCATACTACTATTACGGCAACATAACTAAAAGCAGAAGCATCAAAAACCTTAAAAAAGGAAAAACGAACCTTTGAAGACACACAATATAGAAAGGGGTAATGAGCCAAAAAGAAGAGAAAAAAATACAAAAAAATTGGAAGGCAGTGGAGGATTAACAAGCAATAACACTTCACTTTGACTGACATCTCCAGATCTCTTTATTATTCCTGTGATGTTCGTCCAGACACGCCGACGCCAGAAACTGACGTCCTCACACTTTGGCTGATACAGCAATCTGGTGCTTTGCGCTTCTTTGCTTGCCAGCCACCTGGCTTGAAGAAGGATAATCAACCTCTCTGTCAATCAATTTTTCAAACGGCCTTATAGACTGGAAGTGTCAGTGGGAGTAAGGCTCTGTCTTGGACCGAAACACTTCACTGCCTTCTCACATCACACAGTGTCTTATTGACAAGGGAACGTCTTTCAGTGAGTGGGTTGGGATTCATTGGACCATACACAACAAAGACTTGAACTTATGCATTATGTAGGTTTAGTGTTAAGTTCTTAGTTGTTGCTGGTTTTCATTTCAACATGCTTCCACATTTGTGGTGACCTCTGGGGGCATGGTTGCAACAGACCTGTGAGAAATTCATATGATTGGCTTCATATAAACTAGTGTCCACTGGTGTATTTGAGCCTGCAGACGGGGTATACTCGAATGTGGCCCCAAAAACATCTCAAATGGAACATCTGGAAAAGGAAAGGAGTCCTGTGTGAACATTCTGAGCAACATTAACGATCAAAAATTATAAATTCTGTATTGGCTTTCAGTCAGGCTAATGGAAAATGGTCCCGATAAGGAGGTTTACAACACCAGGCATACCACTGAAATAGATACATGAGGCTGTAAAATTAAGCAATTCAAAGATGTATGGATTATGTTTTAACAATCCAGAACAATGCTTAGACCTCATCAGTACACTACTTCTAAGATCTTGGAAAAATACATGATTGTTGTTGTTGGAATTATCTTATTAAACTTTGCTGGCACAAAAACACTGTGGTGTGGTTAATAGTGTTTCTGTAGCGCACAGGAGGTGGGATAAATAAAAAAGACCTCAGTTGAGCTCACTTGAGCCCAAGCCACTGCAAGGGATTGCTAGAGCAACGATGAGGCAAAGCAACCGTGTTAAATGACTGATCCTCCAGACCCAGACAGTGCTTGACTTAGCACCTTCCTTCACATGACCCCTGGCCTAACCTGCAAACAGTATTAGAACCCTGCAGCTAAACACACACTCGTGAATGCCCCCTTGCGCCATTAAGGGTTCCCACTTGTTCTGTTTTTTCCCCCTCCAAATTTCCTCATGTAAGGTAACGATCGTGGCCGTGCTTCGTCGCGAACAGATGCCACAGCAGGTGCTGGAGAGTCGGAATCGAGAGCGTGCCGTTTCCGACCGACACATGCGCACTGGAAGCGAACTAATTCCTTGCCAACGACTTCATGGGCGCCTATCTAAAGGAGTTGCGATGAGACAGGGCAGTCGTGTCGGGCATCCACACTTACACCGCGGGGAGCGCTGAGCCTGTGTGCTCCACCCTCTGGCGGACTCCTGGTCACTGTCAGTGTCTTACGTTGTGTTCCAAGCGATGCACACGGCTCCAGGTTATGTAACTCGGCTGTGGTTGCCCCATTCGGCTTCACATCATTCATACTGCATCGGCTAAAAAGCCATTCTAGCATAGCTGCACTCAGACCTGCTAGATTTTTAATCTCCAATTAAAAAGGAATTAAAGTAGTGCATTATTGGACTCACGAGAAGAGGAATAATTGACGTGCCTCCTCCTCATCTAAGTGAATTATTGACAGAGGTTTTTATTCGCTGCAAAAATGCACTCACATCGCAATTCATCTGCTCTCTGGAGAAGCCATGGATGAATATGTTGGTAAAATCATAAGCAACTATTGAAGAGGATGAAGGGAAAAGGTATGAAGAAAAGACAATATATAAAAAAGAAAAAGATTTAACAGAAATTACAGAAATAAAGTTTTTTTTATCAGTATCTTTTGAAAGTTACCAACAGTCTTATGAATCAATAATGGACGTCACGGCCCACATTCGTATGGGATAGGGATTGCGACTAGAAATTTCAAATCATTGCATACATGTAGATAATGTTCAGGGGGGCATTTTTGCACTATAAATGGTATGCTGGGAAGATCAGTGAAAATGTATCATAAATTTTTCAATGAGACAGAAGTTCATGAAGTTAAAACGCCTGACATCTGACTACTTATGCTGCAACCCATTTCCATGCAGCATATCTGGCATTCGAATCTGGCCACTCAAACTTTCCATGCTGCATGTTAGTTCTGCTTTGATGCAGCACTTGGATTGCCATGTTTATGTAGAATGTACTGTAGATCAATGCATTGATGCAATTTGTTTGCACACAGCATAAGTCCACAGGTGCTTGAAAGTACCTCCAGGTCGACACCTTGTCAAGATGTGTTTTATAAGACCGGTGTTTCAATCTTCAACTCTCCTGAGCCTGCAATCAGTTGCTGCAATGAGGAAGGCCTTTTATTGTGGCCAGCTTATGGCATACCTGTACAATAATCATGCTGTCTAATCAGCATCTTGATATGCCACGTGAGGTGGATGGATTATCTCGGCAAAAGAGTAGTGCTCACTAATACAGATTTAGACATATTTGTGAACAATATTTGAGAGAAAAAGGCCTTTTGTACACATAGAGAAAGTCTTAGATATTTTAGTTTGGCTCATGACAAATGGGGCAAAAACAAAAGTGTTGGGTTTATAATTTTGTTCAGTGTACATCTTGGTTTTGATGTAGGAGTTTTGTAATTCAGTACATTATGTGTGGTTTATACACTGCTCAGAAATATTAAGGGAACACGTAGTCATAAAAGTATAACACCAAGTCAATTAAACTCCAGGGATATCAATCTGTCCAGTTAGGAAGCATAAGCGATTGTGAATCAATATCACCTGTTTTGGTGCAAATGAAAGTGACATCAGGTGCCCTGGAGAGGCAACAGCAAGACAAACCCCAAAAAGGGAATGGTTTTGCAAGTGGTGGCCACAGATAATTGTCTCTCTCATTATCCTTCCTGACTGATTGTTTTCTAGTTTCACATTTTGTCCTTGTCACTACTAGCATGAGGTGATAACTGCAGCCCATTCAGGTTGCACAGGCAGTCCAGCTCCTCCAGGATGGCACATCCATACGTGCCATCGCAAAAAGGTTTGCTGCGTCTCCCAGTACAGTCACAAGAGCATGGAGGAGATACCAGGAGATGAGCCATTACACGAGGAGAGCTGGAAAGGACCCAGCATCAGGACCGGTATCTGCTCCTTTGTGCAAGGAGGAACTGGAGGAGCACCGCCAGAGCCCTACAAAATGAATTCCATCTAGCTACTGGTGTGCATGTTTCTGACCAAACCAGAAACATCCTCTAGTGGAACCTGTGCTCACAGTCCAGCACAGTGGCCCACACGTTCCCCAGACCTGAATCCAATTGAGAACCTCTGGGACGTTATGTATTGGTGCATCTGACCGATTTACACAATATATAGTAAAGATTATGATCTTCAATATATTTTGCTCATCGAGACCCGATGTTTGATAAAAATTTTTTGAGCAGTGTATAAAGGGCAGAGTGTCTTGTTTCCGGTAAAGCAGCCCACCAAGCGTGGATTTGAAGGGCAACAAAAGGGTTTAATGAAGAAACTAAGGCAGGTAAAAAAAAAAAATATGTAAATGCAGGCAGGCAAAAAACACAGACTAGTGGCAGGTACATACTCAAAAGACTCAATGACTCAACAAAAGGCTAACGGAATAGGGCAAACTAAATAGGATGCTAACAAGGACTTAACAACAAACAGGTGAAAACAGAACAAAAAAGACAGGCTACATTGAAGAACAACAGCAAAAACAAAACAGAACCTTACACAGAGGTTACAAAACTAGGGACCTTCCATGATTTTGGGGTACAATTCTTTTTTTTACAACTGGTTTGTACTGTTGCCAGTAGATGTACAATTCTAGCTTGTTTTATGACCTACAATTAAAGGTGTAAGAAGTAAAAAGAGAGAAGACTTCCTGGATACATAAGACCCATTAAACCGTCATCCAAATTCAGCAGCATCCAAGCAGCCTTCTTCCATTTTAATGCCCATCTTACCGGAGTAAAATGCATCTTGGTATGGGTGCGTAGGCGCTAATCAAGAGAGTCTTCCACGTCTGGCCTTCTTTATTCACTGCCTTAATAATGTTTCAGGAGTTATATCCATCAGGAGCGTCTTAAAATTGAGTCTCTCAGCAGCAGTAGCCTATGAAGGAATAAAGTCGGCCCCAGGAGATACCCTTAGAAGATTGATCAATATGATGAGATTGCCTGTCTAGAAATTGCGGGCCAACAACACAGAAGAAGAAAGGCCCTAGAACTTATGCAACACACTAAATGTATTATGTTTATAACACAAGCCAGATAATGTTGTTGTGTAGGTACTAAATCAAGATAAACAGTCAACAAATCTTCCTCACAAGTTGCACTAATAGGGTTCTCTTAGATCTGACACAATTGGCAACAGATTAGTGAATCAGCATTAAAAGATTCAGCATGGCTGCTGTTTGGCACAAGGAATTTGGCGAAATAGTGTACTGTACAGTACTGTGGCTCATATTAATCATTTCAAAGAAAACATCCAGTTGGATGTTTATGTCTACTGACATTGGTCTTCTTTAGCATACTGAATTATACCACAATTATATTGTGTTTAGAGAAATCTGAAATGTGGTCATGAATTACTCATTCATTATTTATTATTTTAATAATCTAATTTTAAGATTTTTTTTTGTTTATTTTTATATTCCACACATTACACTGATAAACAGTAGAGTTATATTAGATGGACATGTTACTAGGCCGCAATACTATGAAAATAAACAAATAGTTGTCATAGCCTCAATAAGCAATTACATCTGAAGGCTGGATTTCATCACTCAGAAAAGAGCACATTATAAAAAATATGATCGTTTAATAAAAAAGCAGCAGGAAAAAAGACAAAGAGGGTATATTAACTCTTAATACCCACCAGCCCTGGGCAAAACAAATATAGCCATAATTCAATCAGCTATAAATAAAGGATGCCTCTAGTTCAATAACCACATGTCACACCATTAGATTGGCCAGATAGATAGCCACATGTTGATGAAGGTTAGATTTCAAGGGCATATTTGAAGGGCAAATTTGTTTTTGTGATTTTCTCCTGAAGTCATAAACTGTCATGCAGTAGAATGTGGTGTCATAGAAAACATTGAGCTCCACCAAGTGGATGAAATAACAAATGATAAACAAACAAAACAAAAAACAAATTTCAATCAAAGCAATATAAATCAACAATTATTTTTATTATATGAAATGTTTTTGTTCTTGCATTGCTAAATGAATGACATATACAAACATTGCTTTGAAGTAATGAATCCTTTAAAACGTTAAAAATTAAACGTTTCAGAATTGAGTCGTTAAAAGTGCATTCCATATTCAAAAAATATCACAACATATACAAATATAATTAAAAAATGAAATAGCATTGACATTCTCGTGCATTTGCCAAAAATAAATAATGCCTAGTATTTTACATTTTTGCCTACTAAATCCCCATTCCATTTGAACATAATTAAGATTTCAAGCTTTTATGTTGTTTTATTATGTTTCGTACACCATCGCTAGTATTCCAGTCTCTTAATCACCAGCACACATCCTGGGGGCAGAAATCAGTTATTTAACAGCTAATTGCAAGGTTGACAGTAAAAATACTGTTTAGCTGTACAGCAAGATATTATTTTACAAACACCTTATTTGTACATCAACTTATCCAGACAGAAACGCAAAGTAAAACATTCTGTTGTGTTATGCACAGTGTGCCGGTATGTAAGCTAATATTATTAGTGTATTGACCTCTGTATTAATGTCACCTCTAAAATGTATGTCAGCCTAGACAGTTGAGCAAGTTGCACAATAAGACTTCATTAAATAAGTAACTAAAATACTGAGCTATATTGTGTGCTAAGAAAAAGCAAAATTATATGATTTTATACTAACACAATTGCTCATAGAAATAGATTTTGTTTCAAAAGTAGCTTTATACTTTTCTAAAAAAGACAAGAGACAGATTTGTTGTCACGTTCTCTTTTAGAGAAAAAAAACAGCCACGTTTTTCTGTAAAACATCAGAAATTACATTATTTTTCTGTAAAAATAATGTAATTTCATTTAATTTATCAAATACATTTCATATAATATAATCTAAGGGTTATTCCTTGGAAATTCCTTGTATTTTTAACAAGGCAACAGAAGGCAGTGTGGTTAGAGGTTCTGTTGATTAAAACATCAAAGTGGACAAAAGTCAACCTTCCGTAAAGGGTCATTCTGAAAAGAGTTAGGGAGATCATAGCAAGACACAGTATTTAGATGAGAGATCTGTGAAGTATTCCACTTTTGCCCAATAAGAAAAGGGCAAATTCAATTAAGTAATAACATCAATTATTATGGGATATGGTCAATAAAACCACAAAGTACCTACTCTCAAAGCATGAAAATGTGTGTATACCAGTGACCAACAAACATATTTCTAAATGTAGCTATTTGACATTTGGAGACATTTGGTTGCAGAGGTCAAGTAGCATTTCCCTTAAAAATTGTTTGGAATCAAATATGAGACAAATAAATACAATACCGAAATAATTTCTTTGCAAGTGAGTAGATTTACTTTAAGAAGGTGAATGAGCAATACTATCATTCATTCAAAAATGTTTTATACTCTGAAGAAAATGTGCAAACAAAGCATTGGACTATGCCTGAACATGCTGTCTGATGCTGGCATCTGAAAAAATACAGTTAGAAATATTTACACATCCAAAAGTAGCAGTATTACTTAGTGTGGACATTAGCAAGAGTTGCTTGCATAGTTTAGTGCATGCATAAGCAGTTTCATGCAAAAGATTGCGGTCATATATTTCAACATAGCAATCACTTTTCTGAATCTACGTCAGTGCATTCGACGCAGAACTCTGCTTGGTAGCGCATAAGCGAAAATGTGCACAGGCACAAGCTGTGATGTCACAGAGAAAAACAGTAGAGGACTGGGTGGATTCAAACACGCCATACTGCATGGTGCTCTAAAAGATGTTCCTCATGTACTGTCTTCACTAAAGTCTTCGACGGCCTTGAGTGTAACTCGTTACATCGACCCTGTGTTCGTCGTTAGGAATGTTTCGAGATGTCTGGCAGTCTGAATGTGGTTCCCCATAAGGCATTGACCCCACCATCTGCGGCGATAGAGGTCACCGAATGAGAGCAGAAGTAAACAGGGCTGTTAGGGCACTCGGGGGGTAATTATGTCACACTATGATGTCACTAATCTTCCAAAATCAGTACAACCAGAGGTAGAGTGCAGAAACACACAGTCCCAACCATCCAGAATCAGAAAGATGTCACTTCCTTTTTTGTATATTTCCAATGGGTCCCCATCGGCTCTGTTATTGGCAGGTATGCACGCCTCTAATCCTGGATACAGACTGTTCAATGTCCTATATACCATATGCCGGACAGGTTTTTAACATATTCACTACTGATAAATAGGGGTTATTTTTATCATACCAAGTACTATGACATCCAAGAGCTGTTGTAGTGAAATGATTAATATAAATCTGTAATTGCACTATTAAGATTATCAACCCATTACCCATTGTCAATTAATACCAGTTTATTTGGGATTAGACATTTACTCTATCTGGGATTAGTCATGTACTGGCCTATACTATATCTAATTAGCTATACTGTATCTAATTAAGGGCATATGATAGCTACTGGTGTTTATTTCATGGCTTCATTTAAATGCCGTGACTGGTGTGGAATGTTTTGACCTGTTTGAAAGTGGACCCCATACAGTAACTCTGAAAAGTACAAAGACGTTAGAGATGTAAACACAGCCCGTTAATAAGCTCTGGTGACAGAGTAGCAGTCCATGTTTGATCTATGGTGTGATTCACAGGGTTTCTCATCATTACATTGCTTAACAAACATACTTGCTTGCTACACAAGTTCATGTAGATGTTTGCCCAAGACAATCTGGTCAAAGTATGCTACAGAACCAGGTACAAATGTAATGTGCAGTTCATATTTTTATATAATAATTCATTTGATTAATATCATTAAAAAAAAAAGTATTAACAATGCAATCCATACAAAGTGCTTTTTTTCAATCCATATCATAAAGTGGACAGTGATAGGCTGTCAGATACGGCAGCTTGCCATCATCCCGGGCCAACAAACAGCTAGACGTGCTCTTCAAAAGTCTCTCCCAAAGAGGAGATCTAGTTTAATGTTTGAGATACCTTACAGCTGCAATAAAGTGAGCCTTTTTGGGTCCCTGAAGATATTTCACTTGGGTTTCTGGGTGATTCGTGTTGAATTGATGGGAATCTTTCTGGATGGCGGTAACTTCTTTTCCATAGGTTTTTTCCCATTGGCTGAGGCTTTCTCAATCATGCCCGTCTCTACTCCGGAGGACTTGGACTTTATGGAGTGCTTGGCTGAGGTGGATGTCTTGGAGGATTCCTTGTCTTTGGCCGCAGGCGTGTTCACCTGGGCCTCTGGGTTCCCCTGCTGGGTCCTTTTAGCAGTTCCGTCTCCCACCCCATCTCCTAACCCTTCCCCAGACCCTTCCTCTGGGCTGCCTTTAGCCTCCCCTGTTCCTCCTTTGGCCATAGGCGTCAGCTTCCCTCCATCTGTGGGCTTGCGTGTTTCTTTTTGCCTCAGGGCGCTCTTGAAGAAGTTGAGCCCCTTTTCCTCTGTCTTGCTGTTCCTCCTTGGTCCCCTCGGGGTCGCTGCTGCTGCACTTGTTGGTGCCACGCCCACACTGGACGATCGCAGGCTGGTCATGGAGGAGCTGCTGCTGGAGCTCCTCCCCCCAGCCCTGTTCTCCGCCCCTCGCACCGACCTACCATCTCCCCGGCCAGCCCCACTCCCATCCCCTCCCCGGGAGGTACCACCACTGGCCCTGGAAGAGGGTCCGCCATGGATCACTCCTCTGTCTGTAACTGAGGTGGTCCGAGACGTTTCACGGCTTGTACTTCTCTCGGCTGCTCTGGCTCTGGCTGATGCAGAGCTCCTCTCGGCTGCCCCTCTGGGGGATGTCTTCCTTGGTGTTGGCTTTGCAGAGGAACCCTGGGACCCAGGGGAACTGCCTTTCCTTTGCTTAGTAGTTTCAGGGTGCAGTGTTTCCGGGGTCTGCAATGGTTCCTTTTTGGTGGGGGTAGGTGCTTTGGTGGAAGAGGTCTTGCCGGTTTTGGTAACTGCCCCCTCGCTTTTTTCTTTGGGGTTAGACGCTGTAGTCACTGTGCTCTTGGCTTGTGTTCGAGATGGTGATGATGTGTGGGTCACAGAGGTGTGGGAGGGAGTGGAGGGTCGCTTCTTGGGGCTCTTCTCAGACTCAACGGTCTTGGCTGAGCTTCTCCTTGACCCTGTGCCTTCCCCTCCCCCTGGTCCTCTTTGTTTGGGCTCCTTTGCAACTGCTCCTTGACCAGGGCTGCCTGGCTCCACAACTGTGCCCGTGTTATTGTTATCACCTGCTGGGCTGGCGGTCCTTAGCTCAGGCTGGGGAGTTGTCTTGGAGTGCACCTGCTCCAAGAGCCTCTTAGGCCCTGCATTTCCGTCCAACGCCAACAGGTGCGTCTTACCTCCAGCCCTAGCCTCGGGTTTCACCAAGCCACTGAAGCAAGAGGTGGAGACCTTGTCATCAACCGCCTCGCCTATCCTCTCCAGGGTGGGCGAGGAGGAATGGGACTCCAGGGAAAACCGTGAGGGTGAGTTTGAGCGCAAATGCAGCTTGGTGGAGAGTGACCAGGAGGGTTTGGAGCCGTTCTCACTAAGGGCCAGAGGGCTGGCCATGTTGGAGCGCGAGGAGAAGGTCTGTCTCTGGATGCTCCGCACCGCTGGACGGGTGGAGAAGCCTCAACAGAAAGGGAGAGAGAAATGCACCTAAAACGTTGGTACTGGACTCAAAGTGGACCTCAAACCTTTATATTTATTACCTCCATTATCTGTTGAGCTTCAAGTTAGAAGTGAATCATTTTATTAGAGAATTATACAGATATTTCAGCTATGTAAAAGCAATTTAATTTACTATTCTGCCTAAATTATGTCTACAGTATCGCCATATATCTTAATATGTTTTCATCAACTTTAGTACAGGTCTGGTTGTGGAAACAACATTTCTTAAATATGAATATATCATAAATATGAATTGGAGTCTGCTGCTCACCGTCGTCTTCGCTGCGTTCCCCAGCAAATTCGGCTGACTCTGATAGGGAAGCTAGCGAGGTGCGTCTGGAGGAGCCGGACGACGCCTGGCTGGGAGGACGACTCCCAATCAGCCTGCTGATCCAGTGTTCACACAGAGACGAGCTGGTCGAACCTACAGGAGTGACCAAAGGAATACACTGTCACCTCCAGAATTAATGGAACCACAGATGAGCTAAAAAGCTGTATAAAGTTAGCCACAAAGTGCAAAGTGTAGAATATTATAGTTAATGATTAATGAATCAAGAAAATTAACTAAAATGACAAATTTCTCAAAATGAACATAATTCCGCCAAAATACACATACACATTTACATTTTTGTAAATTTAACAGACACTCTTATCCAGAGGGTCTTACAGTTAATGCATACATGTGAAGTCATCTGAGTAGTTGTAAGTACACCATACTCAGTGAAGTAGCAAAGTCAGGGCTAGAAGTACATCTTGCAAATTGAAGTTTGACCACCATTTGTCTCTTTTCATTTGGGAGTTCTTTGCCATTCCCCATGGTGATAGATGACAGATGGATTTTACAGGTGTTACCTTATCTCTACACACCAGCATAGCAGTGTAATGAAACATATATACTTGTTAAAAAGGAACATTTCTCAGTGCAATTGTATTTGTTCAATATAAAAAAATTACCTGGACCTCATACAGTGTACCTGTGTTCTTTATTTTATACAGCATTATTACAGCTTATGAAGTTAAAATATATTATGAACATTCTGCATATTTTTATGCTGTTAGTCTATAATCTTAACATAATATGTGTATTCATTGTAATCTTAATACATTCTGTATTCATTGACCAAATGAAATGTGATATTCTACTATGTGTGTCATTGTTGAAAACTCCAACTGGATGAAATTGGATTGGAATATGAAATCCTTACCTGCAACTGAGCTGTTTGCTGACCATGATGGTATAGTGGCCCGTCTTTGATAAAACAAAATGTAGGCATTCTGCTTGCAAACTTCATCGTCAGAGATGGCATGGACATCACTGTCGTCAAAGCAGTACCACATGCCATCAATGGAGTTCTTACAGTGAGCTGTTATTAGGACAGACAGTAAGTATGGGATAAGAGTCAATAATTATGTTGCATGCCTAATTACTGGATTTTAATTGTGAAAAAGACCAGGGGTGTATATTCCAATCACGTCCTTTCAGCTGACAAGAAAACAGACACATAAGCAGAGAAAAACACATAAACCTGCTTACATTTTCAACTGTATGCCTGGCTATTCATTTAGCAATATAAAAACTGTTTTCTCATGGACACAACATTGGGATTATAGTGAACAACCTGTCCACTGCTAGCTCTGCTGTCGGGAAAATATTTGAATGTGTTGTTTGGGTGTGTGTGTTTCATTAGCTAACCTGTGTAATGACCTCCTGCCATTGTCCCATGGTGATTACACACAGCGTAGAGGTCATATAGGTAGTCCTCAGGATCTCGGCCCATCCCATAAGGTCGTCTCCATGGTGACCAGTGCGAGGGCAAACTCCAACTGCTCTGGCTTCGCTTGACCATATGGGGTGCCATGTCCATCCCGATCAGAGGGAACTTCACCATGTTCTGCATCTTCATCCTCCGGTCCCCATCCTGAGACAACAGCAGAACAGCAAAGAGATGTATCATGTGTTTTAGTGGGGAATGCTTACTATGCTAATAATTAAGTTTACAATATTGACTGAGTTTTAGTGAATGAACATAATTAAAGTTGACTTAATTGATTTAAATAAAAAGACTTGATTCCTGAGTTTATGTAATGCTTTCAATGCTTTTTAATAGACTAAGACACTTTTATGATGTAGTTACATGAATGACTGTATGGTTCAATGGCATGTACCTGTCTGAAGCGTTTGAGGTGTAGTATGAGGATCTCAGGCAGGCGTGTACCTGTCTGAAGCGTTTGAGGTGTAGTATGAGGATGTCAGGCAGGCGTGTACCTGTCTGAAGCGTTTGAGGTGTAGTATGAGGATGTCAGGCAGGGTCCAAAGGCTCAGCTTGATACTGCCCTGCTGTAGCTGCTTACAGTGGGGGCAACGCCAGGCATCATCTGGAGCCAGCTAAAATACAAAGAACATAGCTCTCAAACACCCCCCCACACACACACCAAAATCAATGTGAACACGTACACACAAACACACACATATTTACACACCTGTTCCTCTTTGGTGTACAGCTGAAAGCACTGGGCAAGGGAGCACGTCTGAGGCTGCAGGTGTCCATCTTTCTGTTGCCGTACACTCTCAGCATCAGGGATGTACTCGTCCTCAGTGCGTTTGAAAAGACTGCACTCAGACACAACAAACAGCAAAAGGTCGCACAGAGGTCACACAACAAATAAACAGCAAAAGCCGCAAATAGTTCACACAACGAGCTACAAAGAAAAAAGTTACTTCAAAGTGTGCTGACAAAAACTTGTGAGACCTCAGTCATAACACATGCTTTGAATTCACAGTAACATGATCTTCAAAGAGTAATTTTCTATCCAGTTTGAGTATGTGCTAGTCATTGCTGAATGTATGCACTGGTTCCAGATGGCTGGGGTTAGTGTCTTTACCGCTCAGTATAGTGGGTTTGGCCCAATTACACTTACTAGTCTTTTGTCTCTTTGTCCCATTCCACCACAATCTTCACATGTGGGGGACCTCCCGGACCGCAAGATTTATACGCTCTATGGATAAAGATTTGATAACATTCAAATAAATGTAACATTCTGTTTTAGTCATATGACTGAACGTGAAAAACAGGGAAGGATAAGCACATTGAAAAATTGCAGGTTTGTACACAGCACTAATGCTAACTTGTAGGTAACCCTGTCGGTGAGGTACAGGCTCCCTCTGCTGGTGACATTACCTCTCCACAGAGGAGTGGCACAGTGGTTGCTCCTCTTGAGGTAGGAGATACGTGATTCCAACCACCCCCACCACACGTAAACTAAAGGGCCTAACCTGGAGGATTGCAATAATTACAAGTTAAACCATGTATATTTGTGCATGTGGGTGTTAAATTAATGTGTGGATAAACTACCTGAACAAAGACCCCAGGACGCAAAAGGTGACGCATCTTCTCCAGGATCTCTTTCTGCAGAACATCCCAGGTAACTGCTCTCTCCAGATACAGCACAAACGGATGACCAAACCTGGAAGGCAAGAAAAACAACCATCACTTAATCTAACTGGTACACGTTACTGGCATCTTTTTTTCATGTGCTAGTTAACGTTTGAAAGATATAATTTTGCTTAGCATACCTGCGTCCCTGCTGTCCAGCGCATGCTCTGTTACACACCAGCAGAATGATCTTGTCAGCCCCACTGTTCTTATTTGGGCTCGGGGGAGGAGTCCCTGCCTCTTCTATTGTAGTTGACACCTGTATTCTGTTGTTATCTGTCCCATACTTTAGGTTGTTCTGGTTCAGATTAGCATGAGGACCTTCTGCAACACATCAACAGTATACAGTATTTTCAGTCTATATGCATACAATATATGAGCATGGAGATGTACATGGATCTCACCTTTGTTTTAATTATGCAAAGGATTATATAGACTCACTATTTATTGAGCTAACAGAGAACAGTTTTCCAGGTGAACACACAGTCCCCGTCAAAAATGTGGACACACCTACTCATTCAAAAGTATTTCTTTAGTTTTGCTATTTTTCACGATGTAGAATAATATTGAAGACATGAAAACTATGAAATAACACATCAAATCAATTATCTTTCATCAAGGCACAACTGTTGAATGAAATGTATTCCAGCTGGATGAGAGAATTACAATTAAGTTCTTATCAATGTAACGGGTGGCTACCTTGATACATATTATGATTTGTTCAACAATTATTTTGGTTACCACATGATTCCATATGTGTTATTTAATAGTTTTCATGTCTTTACAATTATTCTATAAAATGGAAAATAGTAGAACTATAGAAATGCCCTTGAATGAGAACTTTTGACTGGTACTATAGGAACTTCCATACAGATTTACCTTGATTTCCAGTTATATCCAATTCTTAATCAGTTTTGTTATCTAATCTGGACTCTTACCCCTTATATAACCCAAAGCTAAACCAATTTATAAGAAATCAAAACATAAAGCCCTACCTCGCTGAGAGCGAATCTGCTCTGGTCTAAACAGCTCAGGTGTTTCAAAGGCAAATATGGAGTCGCTCTCTTGAATGATCTCAAGGTCGTCATCATCGTCACAGAAGGAGCGGTGAAAGCCATCCGAGTACATTTCAGTAAGGACAATCTGCACACACATGGATTATTAACAGAGTTAAGATGGATTTTATTACACTCTTCTCAATATGTGCGCCTTCTTTAGCAACACTGACATTTTTGTGACCAATGGACAGCTTACCAATGGACAGCTTACCAATGGACAGCTTTTGCGTTCGTGGAAGTTCATGAATCTCACATAACAATCATGAGATTCATTCAAACACATTCAGAAAACGATTACACAGTAAGTCAGGTTTATAAAGATAGCAGTGGAACATACGATGAGCAAACAATATCACATGATCTGAGCCTGCAATGACACATCAAACACAAACAGTGGATTGTTAAAGAATGGGACAATAGCGCCATTACTCCGTTGGCGGAACTTTCTTCAAAAACAAATACACCTCATCATTAAATAATGCATCAATGTGACTACCACTTATATACCTACCAAAGCCTCCGTTTTCTATCACACTATTAATAGCACTGAAGATTGCTTTTTAGCAGGGTGGTTAAACTGGGCATTGTCATTCATTTATTATTTCATATCTGTTCACCTGTTTACAATAGATGTATACACAGCAAGGCTGAATTTCTAAGGTTATTGTACTTGGTACCTGTCTAAGGGTATTGATTTTCGTACCTGTTTAGAATATTATATTTGGTACCTGTCTAAGGGTACTGGTTTTGGTACCTACCTTAGAGTATTGGTTTTGGTACCTGACTAAGGGTATAGGTTTTTGTACCTCTCTAAGGTTTTATATTTGGTACCTGTCTAAGGGCATTGGTTTTTGTACCTGTCTTAGGGTATTGGTTTTGGTACCCGTCTTAGGGTATTATATTTGGCACCTGTGTAAGGGTATTAGTTTTGGTACCTGTCTTAGGGTATTAGTTTGGTACCTGTCTTAGGGTATTAGTTTGGTACCTGTCTAAGGGTATTAGTTTGGTACCTGTCTTAGGGTATTAGTTTTGGTACCTGTCTTAGGGTATTAGTTTGGTACCTGTCTTACGGTATTAGTTTTGGTACCTATCATACGGTATTGGTTTTGGTACATGTCTTAGGGTATTTGTTTTGGTACCTGTCAAGGGGATTAGTTTTGGTATCTGTCTTAGGGTATTGGTTTTGGTACCTGTTCAGAGGGTATTTTGGTCTCCTGGGCCACAGCCTTTCTGAGTCTGGAAACAGTACTGGAGAGAGGCACCGCAACACCCACTCTCATACAGTGGGAACACTTTCCCTGGTACACCACCGTCACATACAGGGGCCTGGGAGGGAAAACAGAAC